>NC_056624.2:160483977-160811060 GCF_002870075.4 Lactuca sativa | reverse complement strand
ACATTTAAAACAAGACTTTTTGTAAAAGGATTCTCTCATACTCATGTCATTAAATATGGTTCTCATCATACTCATGACATTGACTATTATCAAACCTTCTTCACAAGTAGTTATGATTAGATTAACAAGGATACTATTTACTATAAATTCATATTCTTAATATGAGATACAACAAATAGATTTCAAGAAAGACCGCTTTTCTTAATAGACATCTACAAGAAGATATCTAATAGCCTGGAGGTTTTCTTAATCCAAGTTATCCTAACAAAATGTGTAGAGCTTGAGATCCACTTGTGGATATAAAGCAAACATCTCAATGTCGCAATCATTATTTTAATGTAAAACTACAAGGTATGTTTTTATATCAAAATGAATAGAACATGTGTGTTTACTAACAACTAGTGGGAGCATAGTGAAATTCCTAATCTTGTATGAATGAGACATACTCAATCATTTGAAATCACATTCTGACTAAGCAATGTCGTTTTCACCTTGACTCGGGAAGTGTTTCTAAAATGAAAGACTTAGGAAGAAAAAGATACATTCTTGGAATGTTAAATCTATAAGAGATAGATAAAATGAATGGTAAAAGGTTTCATGTCCTTGTACATATATTGACAATATCTTGAAAGGGATCAAGACACAAGATTCTTTTGGAGAATTCTTGGCATTGTCATATGGCACCATTTTGAGCTAGCCTCAAAAGTACATAACTCATAGGCTTAAACTAGATGAAATGATTAATATTTTATTTGCTTGGCAAATGAATTCATAATTTACACCATATTATGCATATGACATGGTATTTGATCATGCTGTAAGCATGTCATACAATACTACTTGAATACATGGTTAAGTCACTGGATGACCAAGAGAGAGAATTCTAAGAGTACTTTAGAAGAACTAAGAGAATGTATATGAGACAATCAGATTAGAAAGGATCTTTATGGAAAGAGCTACACAAGATGTTAATTTCTAAACATATATAAATAATTATGAATTATAATTAGATTTTGAATTCAATATGGAATGAAGGGTAAGTTTTAATTTGTTGGAATGAGGTCCAAGCAAAACATAATGAGACAATCTACTACAAAATAAGAATACACTACTTTAGAAGTTGAATTAAAATATGATCGGATGAATAGGATCATTGAAAAACTATGTTGATTTCTGCCATTCAAGGATCACATAGAAATCTTTGTGACCTCGAGAGTCTACTTAATCAAGCTAAGAGAATCTTTCACGAAAGAACACCAATCATATTCTCCAAGATATTTAACTATACATAGAGTAAATTTAAGTATGAAGATGATAATATTTACAGAATTCACACAAATTAAATTTTGACAGCTCCATTAATAAAGTCATTCTTTTGAGCTAAGTACGAATGGTCACACTTTAGCAATAAGATTTTATTATTCTAGAAATGGGTTTTTGATTTGGATTTAGTATTTGGATATTGGAACATTATAACAACAACTATTAGATAATTTTATGATATATTGAGATATAGTCATCACATTAATACTCGTTGTGTTCTATATTAACATGTTTAATCCATGAATAATGTTATTATTCTAAAAGTTCATAGTCGGTTATAATTGTGGGAGCAATTATGAAGTAAGACTAATATGAATTGGATTGGTTGACTCCCACTAGATGAAAGTAGGAAAGTGGTTGCAACCAAGTTTCATAGGTACTTCTCAGAGAACTAGTATTGAACTGACCTGCATCAAGATCATCTCATGGATCGCTATCGTGAATGATACTTGATTAAAAGGTACTATCTTTGTATCCTTATCACCTGAGATACATTGTGGGACTTAAGTGTAGGGAGTACTATGCTTGATATGGTCAAATGTTGTTCCATAAACAGGCAGTTATAAAAGCCATTTTCAGGTATGGTGTGAACTATGCAAGAGGATTATGTAGTCAAGATGGGATTTGTTCCTCTTATGTGTTAAGAGTTACACATCTAATGCGCCTTACCAAAAGTTGAAAAACCAATGAGATTGATTGCGATCCGTATCTCATGTTTAACATGATGTCTGTAGCAAATGGATAACTGATAAACTTACCTTATATGACAATTGTAGCTTTAAGCTTTTTGAGAATTGGGCGGTGATAGAATGGCACAAATAGTCGTATGGTCTTAGGAGCAATGAAATATTGCTAGACGTTCACCACTATCTATATCAGTCTAATATGAGTCTTGCGCAAGTGGGAGATTGAAAGATCTAGTATGCTCAAGAGTCATATTAAAGTGGTATTGGTAAATAATATATGATACTAATGGGTCACACTAACAACAACTTGATACAATTGATTATTTATTAGAAATTGATTTTGATAAATATTCAAGAAAACTCTTATAATTAAATTGGGAGTTATTTACTTCTAGGAAATAATTAATTTTCATTAGCAAATAACATAATATATCATATGGTATGATTTATTAAGTCATGTACAACATTTTGGACTAGTTAAGTTTTTTGTCTTTTAGGAAAAGACAAAGTTTATATCTTATAAAATTTGAGTTTATAAAATATAAACAAACTCCTCTTCTTTATGAAGTTTTCGAGATTTGCATAAAAAAAAAAGAAGTGTAGGACTTCTTTAATCATGCTTTAAAGGCACGAGAGACATGCTTATGACAATGGGGACAAGTTTGGTTAAAGTGCTAAGAACTAATGGTTAATAACTTCACTTTAAGGCACTATAAATATGAAGCTTCCACTCTTGAAGTTCTTGCTCCATTCTTTCTTCTAATGGTCGAGAACTCCATGGGAGACTCTCCATCTCTTCTTTGCTTTGAGTTATTGAAGATTACTTGCATATCTTTTGCTCTCTTGAAGTTTATATTGGTTATGAACTTCAAGCTTAAGATTTTAAGAGTTTTAGAGTAGCATCTACATCAAGTTGAGTCATTGTTAGTGTCTTAAAGTGAACTTCAAGCTTAAGATTTTAAAGTCTTCCGTTGCCACATTTTTCAAGTTTATGAAACTATTTTTGAACTAAAACTCAATACGACATTATTTTCCTTATAACTTTGATTTTTAATTATGGTTTATGAACAAATGGTTTAGTTTAATGTAGATTTAAAAATGGGTGTTTATTCTATTTTAAAAATGAAAATTTTATTTGTGATTTTGGGACCTCACAAATTGGTATCAGAGCCTTGGTTTAAGGCAATTTGGATGAACACTCATATGATTCCAAACTCAAACTATGGATTTGATAAGTTTTTATAATTTTTTTTGGAAAAATAAAGAACCTAAAAGAATAAAGGAAGATGCATTGTGTACAGTCAGCCAAAGCTCAAGGAAGTGGTCTCCCAAAATATCCATATTGGTTAGATATCTGCTGATATGAGAACTGTTAGAAATCCATGCTAGTGGATAAGCTTGTTGGATTAGTGTCTAAGGCTATAACTATATTTGGTAAGTACTTGAGCTGGTTGTGCATGGTCCTTTTGGGTTGCCTTCACCATAGCAACTTGACAGGATGATTTGTTAAGAGAGAAGAGATATTATTATTAATATATTATGAGAATAATATATATTAAAGGAATAATATTGTTATTTGATTAATATAAGTCATATATTAATTAAGAATTAATTTGGTGACTTAAAGAGGTTAATTGAATAAAGGGGCATAAACTGTCAAATGTGTGATAGTTGTGTTTAGGGCTATGTATCCTTATGGATATGAGGGTGGACGAAATTTAGGGTTTGGGAACCTTAAAATCGTCCAAGCCTAGTATCTAGGAGGATCTTGGATTGCTTAGGGCCTAAGTTATTCAATTAGGGTTTAAGGTGAAACCCTAGTAGCTCATAGTATAAATAGATCCCTAGGGTGAGGGAAATCGACACTCATGCAAGGCAAGGAACCCTAGGGCCGATTTCCCACTCTCTCCTCTCTCTCAATATCATCCTCTTGCTAGTTGGTGTTTGTAAGCCATTAGAGGAGTGACAATTGTGACTCTAAGCTCCAAGAAGAAGAAGTATCAAGCAAGTAATCCAAGGTATTGTTCTAGATCCAATTTCATATGATTAGATTCAATTGTTTACATTAGATCTAGTATTGTAAGTCTTGGATTCAATGCATGTTCAATTAGAGAAACCTAGATCCAAGCAATTAGGGTTTGCATGTGCACATAGGAAAGTTCTTATGGCTCAAACCCATCAAAGCTAAGGATCTTTCTAGAATTGAATGTTAGAGTTGTCTGATAATTAAGACGCCTTATAGCTTAGGTATTGTTGGGTATATTGATTGCTTTTTTCTATTTTAAACCTATGTTGATATTAGTTAACTATTATGCTAGTACGTTAAGATTACATGCATTTAGGATTAGATAATCCCATATTTTTTGGTCTGGCATACTGCACAACCCTTATTTGAGTCCAGCCGTTGTTGTGTTGGAACTCTCAATAGAAGGACTGCCTAAATCTAGCTGAATGTGGTTAGTATTCGTATGGTGATTGGTTGATATTGATAGAAGTTTCTTCCAGTGGGATATAAAGGTATGATGGAGTTCCTAGTGACCTATGTAAGGTGTTATGGTATGTGTAACAGCCCAAAATCTCAAGTATGGTTAAATTGCATTTTGGGGTATTTTAAAGGGGAGACTCGGCGAGTTGGAGCCAGACTCGCCGAGTAGGATCGCAGAGTTGGTCGCGGGTTCGCGACTGGACTCGACGAGTCCAGGTATGGACTCGGCGAGTCGACGCTGTTCAGCAGAAACCCTAGCCGTTTCGTATTGGGTCGTATTTAAGGGTTGTTATGTCGTCATTTCACGTCTTTTGGCCGATTGTGGAGAACCCTAGACGACTGTGGCATTTGGAGCAAAGCTTGGAGGCCATTATTGACTTTGAAGGAATTGTGGTGCAAGAAGAGGAAGGATTTCGGCCAAAGGAAGAGCAAGGGGGTCGAGTTCTGAGGTTTGGGGACGCAGAGAGTATGTTTTCAGGTAAGGTTTCGGATCATTCCTGTTATTTTGATGTGTACACGAATTTAGGGTTTATGAAACCCATTTGGAGATTTGATGGATTATTATGTTGTTATGCAAAGGTTTCTACCTTAGTAATAGGATGATTAGAGGTCCAGAAGTCCCATGAGTGTGTATCTCAGGAAAAACGTATCTCAGGAAGCAGTTGGATCGACTGCATGGCGTGGACTCGCCGAGTCGGATGATCAGACTCGGCGAGTAGCTTGAAGATTCACTGGGACTCGCCGAGTTGTTCTTCAGACTCGGCGAGTGGAGTCGGGGTGGCCCCGCGATTCTTCCAGGAGTGACTCGTCGAGTCAAAGAGGATACTCGACGAGTAGAAAGGGAATCTCAGAGGATTGAAGGACGACCAGACTCGCCGAGTCGCCAGGGAACTCGCCGAGTCCAGTCGAGCTGACATTGGACTGTTGACCAGAGTTGACTGGTGTGATTCTTAGGGTCAGTTAACGTGGAAGATAGAAGTATTAAATAAGGGATATATGATGTTACAGGGAGCTTGCAGCTCGGAGGACCAAGTGCAAGGGATTTTAGGAGTTGCTATCTTCTAGTGACCGCGAGGTGAGTCTTCTCACTATACCTCACCCGGAAGGGGTTTGATTGTGTGACCGGAAGGTCAATTATGTTGTGTGTTATGTTTATATGCTATGAATGGAAAGTTAGTTGCTACGCGTGATATACATGCTTATATATGGGCCGGAAGGCAATGTATTATGTGACAGAAAGGTCAGGTATGATATATGATATATGTGCTTTATGTGTTAGAGTATTTGTATTATGTGTTATATATGTGTGATGGACCGGAAGGTCGACGTGGGTAAGGCCGGAAGGTTTACCCAGCAGGGACGGAAGTCCCCTGAGACACATGGACCGGAAGGTCGGGCCGGAAGGCGATATTATGTGGATCGAAAGATCCGGGCCGGAAGGCGATATTATGTGGATCGAAAGATCCGGGCCGGAAGGCGTATGTGCGTAAGGTATATTGGGGAACTCACTAAGCTTCGTGCTTACGTTGTTTATGTTATGTTGTTTCAGGTTCTTACAGTAACGCGGGATGGCAACGGTTCGATTGTACACACCGAAGAAAGAGTTATGTTTTGGAGGATCCTGGTCTTCTATTATAATAAAAAAAGAAACTATGTTTTGGAAATTCGAATGTAAATAAGATTTTAAGCAAGTGTTCTTAATATTAAATTGATTATTTAAATGAAAATTTTGTTTTTGGAAATTACGGTGTTACAAATTGGTATCAGAGCCTTGGTTTGAGGGATTCGGACGCGCCTACGGGTAAATCTGGACTCAAACTGAGGAAGTAAGAAAAAGTTTTCCAAATAAATGGTTTTCTAAAAGTGAATAAGAGTTCAAAGAGAAAGCAGGAAAGAGCAGTGTGTACAATCAGCCAGAGCCAAACGGTGATTTCCCAAAATACCCTTACTTTTGTATTATGAAATATCTATTATGCACTTTATGAGACATTATTGCATGCTAGAGACAGGCTAGGTACTTCACATCTTAGGACTAGAGTGGCCTGATTTGTGATGCCTTAGTCTAGGGTTTGCTGTTATATGTGCGTTATGCTTTTATGTGTATGTGATGAGTGAGAGTATCTAGTTAGAACGCACAAGGGGTAAAGCTACGGAGTACAGAGGTACTTCCGAGGATGAGCCGAGAAGGTGGAGCTACCACAGATGGGGAGTCCTATGTATGCTTCAATGCTCGAATGCTGCTTGCTTTGTGCTTTGTGGAGTTATCAATGATGGGAGTCAGCTACCAAGTGAGTATGACGATACTCAGGAGGTAGAGGGCTGGCATCATTGGGAACTCTTCAGCAGCTGATAGCAAAGAAGTGGGAGGACAGCGGAAGGGACTAGGGAGTAAACCTAGCCAGATGAGTGCGCTGGTAGAGTAGAGGATTTCGCTGGAAAGCGAGCACGCGCGATGAGATTGGTGAAAGAGCAGGTTTATCAGCTACTTAGGAACTCTGGAATGGTCCGTGTGGAAAGTATGGGTAGATGTGGCAGGTAGTATGGGCCCGTACTACTGAAAGCAGAGGACCCATACTTGATACAGGGGGCATTCTGAAGGTCCTAAGGAACAGATTGAGGGGTGATGTTATGGTTCGAATACCATACATCGGAGCGGATACAGAGTGATGTTATGGTCAGGGCACCATACATCGGAACAGATTGAGATAGATGTTGTGGTTCGAGTGCTATACATTGGAGCAGGTTGAGGAATGGTGCTATGGTTCAGGTACCATACACCGAAGCATGTTGAGGAAGGATGTCATGGGATGAGTACCATGGTTCGTAGTGGATGATGCTTGTGGCTATCTTGTTATCCGGTTATCGATCGGACGAGCACGAGCGAGCGGGATGCGAGGATTCGCGAGATCCGGCGTGATGGGGTTGCTGCATTGTTGCGGGTTGAGTCGCCAGAATTGTTTGGGTCGATCAGGACCACTATGATTGAAGTAGTTTGATGAGCGATATGCGGCTTTCGCAGAGACGGCTGCCGCGGCGGTTACAGCGGCTGTAGCAACGGCAAGGAAAGGGACTAGTCGGGGTTTTCAGTATCGGGACTTCTATTATGCGAAGCCTCCCACATTCGATGGAGTTCAGGACTCGATTGTTGCTATGAGATGGTTATCAGACATGGAGGGGTGTTTCTCCACGAGTTTATGCCCTGCTGATCAGAGGGTGGGGTGTGCTCTGAACCTGTTGAGGCTCGGGGCGAAGGGTTGGTGGAGATTGACCACGAGGTCATTTTCCGATGCGCAGAGGGCTGCGGTTTCATGGGATCAATTCAGAGGGATGTTCAGTACTCGCTATGTTCCGCGGGATGAAAAGGAGAAATTGGCTCGGAAGTTCGTTAAGCTGAGGCAGGATTTGGAGTCGGTGACTGAGAGCACCGGGATGTTTATTGAGAGGGCGATGTTTCGCCCTGAGTTCGCTTCGGAGCAGGCTCAGATGCCCGATATTCGAGTAAGCTCAAGGGGGTATCAGACAGTTCGTGTCTGCGCGGAGGTGCGAGACCCTGTTGGAGTTGAAGAAGGCCGCCATGTGGCGTGAGCTGGGACAGGCCCCGATGCAGTCGCAGTCGGCGCCGAAACGGTTCAGGACCGTAGACGTTGAAATGGGGGATCGGAGCGGTCACACTTGTGGGAAGTGTGAGGGAGATGGCACCGGAGCTTGTTGGCCCAATGGTGCATGCCGCGAGTGCGAAAAGGAGGGACATGGTGCACGGGGTTGTCGGCAGTCAGTGCCAATTTGGGATTCCGGGATTTGTTATCAGTGTCGGCAGGTTGGACATTTGAGGGTTAAATGTCCACAACTTTTGCAGGATCGGTGCAGGCTCTAGCACCGGCCACCTTGAGGAGTTCAGGAGGAGGACAGGATGGAGTAGAGCCCAAGGGCTCAGGGTTGTGCTTATCGGCTTGCGGCAGAGGGAGACGGAGCAGTGCCGGAGGCAGCTGCGGGTATGATGCTGTCTTGATGTCTTGATTAGCTTGCGTTGTTTGTGGCGTATTGTTTGTGCTGGTAGTGTGGATTTCGATGCGGTATTCGTTGTTTCGCGGGGTTGGCATGGTTATGGATTGGTGCTTCGGGTTTCGTTTTGGCATTCGTTGTTCTCTGATGGTTTGGTATGGTTATAGTCTGGTGTTTTAGTGCCGGTAACTTTGTGCGGTTTTCGATGCGATATTCAACCTTTGGCAGGTTGTGGGTTTGGTTATGGGTTATTGCTTGGGAATTCCGTTGGTCGTCGTTCGTGAGGGTTGATAGTGGAGATGCGGCACTGGGTTGAATGATGGGTAGCATCTGCAGTTGTGGAGTGGATAATTGAAAGATCGGATTCTTTTGAGCGGATTGATCAGGGAGGAGATGTGTTTTGCTGGGGGTTGCTTACGCTTGTGGGAAGCAGTCAGTGGGTAAATGTTCTCTTTGTGCAGGATTGTTCTGAGAGGTCGTTAATGACGATCGGTGGCAGTTAGTCAGTGCTTTAGTGGGGGAGAATTAGAAAATTCTCCGGGAGATCGATGGGTATGTGAGGGTGCTTAGCTGCCGGGATTCAGCAGTGTTTGTCAGCGCAAAGTATAGGCCGACGAGAGCGAGTGTTGGATATGCAGGGCGAGATACAGACCTAGGGCATTTGATTGTGGAGGCCTGAGAGGAGGTCGGGATCGAGCTTGAGTAAGTAAACGGAATTTTGCGATCAGAGTATTGGTACGTTTGAGGTACGTGATGGTTGTACTGCATTAATCCTACGGGATTATGTTGTGCATGTTTCTAGAGCTGGAACCGGAAGGTTCCCAGAGTTAGAACCTGAGGGTTCGCAGAGTTGGGTGTACGGACCCACAGAGATATAGCCTCGAGTGGCTAGTACGTGTTATGAGGGTCGGTCCAGTCATACTGGAGACTCTGTTGGTATTGCTGGATTAGTTTGAGATTTGCGGATCACGTATGTTGCAGTGTGATTGCATTGGAAGGTCTGGCCCTGGGTTGTTGATCTTGTTTAGCGGAGGCAGTGATTTTGATGAGTGGAGAGAGTGCATGGGATTGAGAGCCCCTGCAATGAGAACCAGAGTATGTGAATAGCAGTTACGCAAAAAGGGTGGTGTCGCTTGGGGCGAGCACCGTGGCACTGGTTGGAGTGGCATTATGTTCAAGAGAGTTCCGTGGAAAAGGAAAAGAGGAGGGTATGTAACTCCGAAGGGGGTGCAAGTTCACGAAAGTGAAAGCTGCAGAGCAGAGTTATGGTTAGAGTACTTCGAGTATGGTTCTGAGCATCGTGTTCGCGGCAGTGGAGTAGGAACCCATCCGGTTGGGATGTCTGTTGAGGCTCAGAAGGGATGCATGGAGGGAGAAAATTTTAAATTTTCAGTGTGAATCTGATCAGAGTGTAGGGTGGGTGTAGTGGTTCATCTTGGGAAGATGTTCGAGGATATCATCAGTGTATCGGGTCTTCCAACCTACGAGTGTTGGGGCTAGTTCAACAGGTGTATATGATGGCAAGAGGAGAATTTGTGAGAGTTACTCTGGGAGTGAGAAAGGATCTCTCAGTGGGTCTGGGATGGACAAAGTGGGCTTTGGATCGGGGATCCGGTGGTTCAGGGCTTCCTAACCCTCATTGGTCGAGTGATTGTTGGGGTTTAAGAGCAGAGTTGCATCTTGGGTGGTTCTCGGTTACAGGGAGAGATGGACAGTACAGAGTTTGGGCTTCAGTCGACAGAGCAGACTCAGCAGGTTAAGGAGAGTTAGTGATCGTTTAGAGTTAACAGGAAAGTTATGCAGGCAGACGCCGTTACGAGTATGTGATTCAGGTCAGCGACTTCGTATTTCTGACGGGTGCTTCGATTTAGGAAGAAGGGTAAATGGGGGGCCCCGGTATGTTGGGTCTTTTCGTGAAGGTGCGAAGGTAGGGAGAGTGGCCTATCGTTTGGAGCTGTCAACGGAACTGGGACGGATCCATGACACTGGTATGTGTCGCAGTTGAATAGGGGTATAGCGGATGAGTCAGCAGTGGTTCTACTAGAGAACGATTAGGTGGATGCGAGCCTGTGTTACGTCGAGAGGCCAGTGGCCGTCGGAGATCGGAAGATCAAGGTTCTGAGGAACAAGGAGGTATCTCTGGTGTTGGTTCACTAGCGGCCTCGGGAGAGATCGGTAGTGTCTAGGGAAGCCGAAACGTGTGATGCGGGAGCAGCATCCAGAACTATTTTTCAGAGTGAGACTTCGAGGGCGAAGTCTAATTCTAGTGGGGGAGAATTGTAACAGCCCAAAATCTCAAGTATGGTTAAATTGCATTTTGGGGTATTTTAAAGGGGAGACTCGGCGAGTTGGAGCCAGACTCGCCGAGTAGGATCGCAGAGTTGGTCGCGGGTTCGCGACTGGACTCGACGAGTCCAGGTATGGACTCGGCGAGTCGACGCTGTTCAGCAGAAACCCTAGCCGTTTCGTATTGGGTCGTATTTAAGGGTTGTTATGTCGTCATTTCACGTCTTTTGGCCGATTGTGGAGAACCCTAGACGACTGTGGCATTTGGAGCAAAGCTTGGAGGCCATTATTGACTTTGAAGGAATTGTGGTGCAAGAAGAGGAAGGATTTCGGCCAAAGGAAGAGCAAGGGGGTCGAGTTCTGAGGTTTGGGGACGCAGAGAGTATGTTTTCAGGTAAGGTTTCGGATCATTCCTGTTATTTTGATGTGTACACGAATTTAGGGTTTATGAAACCCATTTGGAGATTTGATGGATTATTATGTTGTTATGCAAAGGTTTCTACCTTAGTAATAGGATGATTAGAGGTCCAGAAGTCCCATGAGTGTGTATCTCGGGAAAAAGGTATCTCAGGAAGCAGTTGGATCGACTGCATGGCGTGGACTCGCCGAGTCGGATGATCAGACTCGGCGAGTAGCTTGAAGATTCACTGGGACTCGCCGAGTTGTTCTTCAGACTCGGCGAGTGGAGTCGGGGTGGCCCCGCGATTCTTCCAGGAGTGACTCGTCGAGTCAAAGAGGATACTCGACGAGTAGAAAGGGAATCTCAGAGGATTGAAGGACGACCAGACTCGCCGAGTCGCCAGGGAACTCGCCGAGTCCAGTCGAGCTGACATTGGACTGTTGACCAGAGTTGACTGGTGTGATTCTTAGGGTCAGTTAACGTGGAAGATAGAAGTATTAAATAAGGGATATATGATGTTACAGGGAGCTTGCAGCTCGGAGGACCAAGTGCAAGGGATTTTAGGAGTTGCTATCTTCTAGTGACCGCGAGGTGAGTCTTCTCACTATACCTCACCCGGAAGGGGTTTGATTGTGTGACCGGAAGGTCAATTATGTTGTGTGTTATGTTTATATGCTATGAATGGAAAGTTAGTTGCTACGCGTGATATACATGCTTATATATGGGCCGGAAGGCAATGTATTATGTGACAGAAAGGTCAGGTATGATATATGATATATGTGCTTTATGTGTTAGAGTATTTGTATTATGTGTTATATATGTGTGATGGACCGGAAGGTCGGCGTGGGTAAGGCCGGAAGGTTTACCCAGCAGGGACGGAAGTCCCCTGAGACACATGGACCGGAAGGTCGGGCCGGAAGGCGATATTATGTGGATCGAAAGATCCGGGCCGGAAGGCGATATTATGTGGATCGAAAGATCCGGGCCGGAAGGCGTATGTGCGTAAGGTATATTGGGGAACTCACTAAGCTTCGTGCTTACGTTGTTTATGTTATGTTGTTTCAGGTTCTTACAGTAACGCGGGATGGCAACGGTTCGATTGTACACACCGAAGAAAGAGTTATGTTTTGGAGGATCCTGGTCTTCTATTATAATAAAAAAAGAAACTATGTTTTGGAAATTCGAATGTAAATAAGATTTTAAGCAAGTGTTCTTAATATTAAATTGATTATTTAAATGAAAATTTTGTTTTTGGAAATTACGGTGTTACAGTATGCTAGTGCATACACTTGTGTGTAAGAAGCATCCTAGGGTGAAAATATAGGAAATATAGATTGTATCTATTGTGAACCTATAGGTCTGTGTTATTACACCTAGTTGTGATCAAGTGTAGTGACCTAGAACTTTGGGATGATTCCTAAAACAAATGCAGATAGGTTTAGAAGGTAGTATGGCCCATACTACAGGAAGCACAAGATTCGTATGAGGATTAGAAAATGTTACAAGGCTGCTAAGGAACTGATTGTTGGTAGGAAGTGATTTATAGCACTATGGATAGTGTAGCTCGTCCTCATGTTGCTTGTCTTTTGGTTAAGGTTGATCTGGATGAGGGTGAAGTTGGTGCATGTTCAGGCCCAAGTGGCCATGGTAGTGTATACCTGAAGGGTACAAATCTATATGAGCTAGTTGATTCTAAGGTCTGGAGGGCCTTTCTCAAGGAAGTGCCAATTTGAGTCGCAAGATTTAGGAAGGAAACAATTGTAAGGATCGGCTTGAGGATTCGGCATGAGGCTGAGTGGTCAGCCGATGGCTAGAGATGTCATTTTCTACAATGGGGTTATGTTTTCCAGTATCATATGCTCAAGGGAGAATAGATCGGATGTGTGTTAGTCTAAAGAGACGGTGCTCTACGCATCAGTTTCTATCGTAAGGGGGTATCGTTCGGTTCGTGCTAAATCGTTTTTGTCTTACAGCAAAGGAATGTTTGAAACTCGACTATTCTTTTAGTTTGGTATCTAAGATGAAGAATAAATCACAGGTGGGAGGTATGAACTAGATAGAGAAGATAAAGTGGTTGCATTGTAAATCGAGGGATTGGTTTTAAAGTTCAAGCTAGAAGTCCAACGGAGGAAGGGATGATGGTGCACGGCTGAGTTCCAATGACAGATTGGAAATCCGGGGTTGTGTTATTCGATCAGTGGGCATAGAGAGTCGCAATTGGAGTGACAAGCGGATCGAGGATGTAAAAAGGGTGTAATGATCATGTAACAACCCATTTAAAATATAATAATTAAATAATAAAATTGGAACCCGAGAAGCAATTTATATTATTATTATTATTATTATTATTATTATTATATGTTATTATAGCCCAAAATCAAATAATAATTAATTGGAGTTGGTTTCGGGAAGCCAAATGACAAGATTTGAATCTCCGCGGGTTAAAGTGTAATTTTGGGACTTCATTTGTAAATATTTTCGTAAGTCAAGGGGTGTTTGGTATTATTTGGACTTAATATGTAAAAATTCATGGAAGCAGGGACTAAAGGGTAAGTTATGGACTTTAATGATAAGATTTTGTAGAGGAGGGGCTGATTGGTAACATTTTGGACTTGATTTGATAAGATTTTCAGAAGGCGAGGTCTAATTGGTAAATTTATGATTTGTTTCGAAAAGAATAAGACAAGGAGGGACTAGTTATGTTATTATGGGAATATATTTGAGAAGCGGGTATAAAACCTGTGCTATCCCCGTCAACTTGCAACCCTAACCCTAAATCCGATGCAACTGCCACCCTATTCCTTCGCGATTTTCTAGCCAGGCGGAGCACCTACGACTGCCACTGTCCATACCGTCGACTGGAGTCTCCATCTTGCACCGTTGCTGTACAGCTGTTGACAGGAAACCAGAACGAGACGTCACCGGTTGGAGATCGGTGACCAGCTACCATGGAGGCTGTTGCGATTCGTGGTCAGTTTGCGCCCCCTCCCTTCACCAGTATTTTGCCACTGCTGTCGGATGTTGTGTGCAGCGAAGAGCTTCCTGTGGGACGCCGGAGACCTTGAGATGAAGGCCGCCATGGAGCTTTATGGTAGTTGACGACCAAAAGAGACCCTTGGGTGGTCGTCGTCGCTGCTTTGCTGCTAGTTCATTGCGTCAATTGCTTCGACCGTCGCTCCTGGACGCATCTTCACTCCGCCACTACTATGGCTACTAGAATTTCTACTGCTAATGTTAATCAGCCGCCTGTCGCCTCTTTTACTCCCTACCGCCGTATCTTGACACAACCAGCCGCAGTGGAGGTGGCTGTGAGTGGTATGGGTGTGTGATTTTGCCTTCAATATGTGTTGTGTGTGTTCCGTGTAGCCTGAAAAACAAGAAAAGGCCACTGCCACCACAGTGAGGTGGTGGCTGCCACCATACACCACCGTGGGTGTGTGTTTTAGTGATTGTGTGTGTGTGTTCTTTGAAATTCAGCATTTGTAAAGTGTAATTAGAATTGGAATAATGAAAAGAAACCCTAACCACCATCATGAGGTGGTGGTTGCCGCCACCGGTCGCCGTGTTGGGTGGCGGTGTGCCTCATTCGCATTGTGACTCGTTTGGGATGTTTGGACAAGGGACTGAAACCCTAATGTGCCCAATGAAGCCCTAATTGACCTAAAAGCCCAAACATGTGACAAATGGGCCTAATGAACCCTAATTGATTAAAATACCTAGCTATTGGGCATATTGGACTAAGATGGGGTTGGAAACCCTAATTAGGGTTTAGAAAACCCTAGTATTGGATTTATGGGCTTGGACTTATCGGGATCCACGTTAGGGCTATTGGAATGGAATTGTGTATTAAGCCCAATCACACCATATGATTTATTTAGAAGAGTGTTGGACTTAATGAATTAAGTCCTTAATGGGTTAAGTGAGAAACACTTAACCCTAATCGTCATTTTATGTGAAACCCTCATTTTACTTGGGTTTATTGTTGGGCCTTTCTATTGGGCCTTGATGATTGGGTTATTAATGGGCCATCTAAGATCAAGCAAATAGACTAGAATAATTAATGAGCTTTAAGGTAAGGCCCATATGAGGAGTTAGGCCTAATTTGGAAAATTGGGCCATAGATGCGCCATATTTTGGGCCTTTACGATTATGTGATATTGGGCCATTAGAATGTCGAATGTTGGACTGGACTAAATGGTTGGGCCTTATGGTAAGACCTTATAAAGGTTTGGGCCCAATTTGGAAAATTAGGCCATATGTTGGGCTTTGGCCCATTACCTGACTTTTGGGTATTTAGAGTGTGAGTTGGACCTTGGGATTGGAACCCAGATATTAATTGGGTATTGATTGATGTTGACAGTTCGGGAATCTGTCAACCAGCAGCTGAAGTTTTATCTGCGAGACTTCAGCAGTGCCAGGTGAGTTATCCTCACTATATCAATAGGGTATAAGGCACCAAGGCCGACCCTTTATGGATTGTATCCGGTTATGGCATGATATGTTTGTTGATTACATCTCGTTAGTTAGGATGATGATATACTTATGCTTAGTGACTTGGTTAGGTCAGTGTCATGGTTATAGGATGATGTTATGTTAGCGACCGATTAGGACTGTATCCCGGTTTTTGGGATGTTGCTATGATTAGTGATCTGTTAGATCAATTTGATTGTTATATTATATGAGCTAGCGTATGATATTTATGTGCACATGTTTGTTTGATTGGGGGTTGGGTTGAGGCGGTCCTGCTTTGTGCTGTCGGCCAACATACGCGACGAGCGATCCGGATAGGCTGTAGGCCCTGCGAGGCGGTCCAGTCATGCCGAAGGCTCGGGAGAGGTCCGGATAGGCTTTAGACCCTACGAGGCGGTCTAGTCATGCCGAAGGCTCGGGAGCGGTCCAAATAGGTTGTAGGCCCTGCGAGGCGTTCCATTCCGACTGAAGGCTCATCATGCATGTTGTTCTGTATTTTTTATATGATATGGTTATATTTGTACGGCGTTGGTATTTTTGGGGAAACTCACTAAGCTTTGTGCTTACGGTTTCAGTTTATTGTTTCAGGTGCTTCAGATATCTCGACAAGGCGAAGGCGTGACCGTACACATCCTCGTGTTTTGGACTTATGGTTTCTGGGATACTCTGATATTAAACTATTTATAAAACATTCTATAATAATTAATGGTTTATGGAAAGTGTTGTAAGACTGCGATGGTAATCGTAGCATTCACTAGCAACAGATAGTGTGAGAGGTGTTATAAGTCTGCGGGTGTATGTCACACCCTCAAACCGGAACGACAGAAACGTTGGGGGCGAAGGACGTCATATGTAGTATCAGAACACATGCATCATAGTAATCAAAGTAACAAACAAACATTGCATTAATATTAAAGATTTTACAAAGTATGTGATTCACAAAAGATTGCTCCAAAAGTAAATAACAAAACAAGACATGAAGCTACTATACTCCATCTTCTGAATCCCAGTGTGCGTACCTGTCTACTAGTTTCCTGAGAATACAAGTTATTTTGAAAGAGTAGATAAACATTTAAGTTGGTGAGTTCATAAGTATTTTAGTGATGAAAAGTAAATTGTAAGTTCTTTAGAAAAGTTCGTCTGTTCCTCCAGAAAATCCTATATTTTTTGATGTGGTGAATGATAAGTAAAAATGACTCTACAATTCTTTCTATGAGTACTAAATGGATACAAGTTATATAGAATTCAGAGTAAACAGACAATCGATTGTGTGAATTTTCCCTAAGCCCACAACCAAACAAGGAATAGGAAGTAAGGCGGAAAGCACACATCCCAATGTTTGTTAGATCTTCATTTTGTATAACCCTGGGGTTTTCTTTGGTACTTACGGAGTTAACTGTAATAGTTCTTCATATTTGATGAAAACATTTTTTAAGAAAATCATATATTTTCCTTTAGTAAAAATGCTAACCACAATAGTTCCTTCTACAACCACTTAGTTTATACTAGCTATATATAATCTAATATCGAACGGACAGTTAAATAGGTGAATCTGCCCTAAGCCCACAACCAAACAAGGAACAAGAAGTAACGCGGAAAACACACATTCAACTGCCTATTGGATATTAATTATATATAATCCTGATGTATAAACTAAGGTATTATAGAATTAACCACTAAAGGTCCTTTAAGTTATACTGGTTTAATAATGCGTGTCAAACCTTTTACCGGTAAGTTTCTAGTTTCTCCTACTTCATGTTCTAACCGAAAAGTATGTTTTTGTACTAGAAAGCGGTGTACTGAATTTGTATGCTATGACCTGACCCATACCTGTTACTCCTTATGATTTCTAGGTGTATACATGATATATATATATATATATATATATATATATATATATATATATATATATATATATATATAGCTAAGATCGAATAGAGAGTAGACTGTGTGAATCTGCTCTAAGCCCACAACCAAACAAGGAACAGGAAATGAAGCAGAAAACACACATCCTACTATCTGTCGGATCCGATTAATATATATCCCTAATGTATCCACCGAGGAATCATAAAGTTAGCATTATAGCCCCCTTTCTAACTGAATGTACCAAGACCTGACTGTTCTGTTTGTTTGTCTTTTGTAATAATGTATGTTTTCCCAAGTGTATGACTATCTTTACTAAAAAATAGTTTGCATTACCTTATGTGAGAATATCACTATATGAATGTAATGGGGAAATGAAAGTGTACAGTAGTGTTGTATAAAGTAACTACTGACGAACTAACTACCTTAAAAATCAAGTTGTTAATTAAGGTTAAAATGTGAGGTGGTTGTAACCATGCTTGATTGACTAGTATAAGATGCGACGTTCCAAAGACATCAAAATGGTATGACATTTGTCACCGGTAGACCTGCAGGTCCCACCATAGCTAGCTGCAAGGTGTAGAATGGTCAATCCAATATAGATATATACACAAACTCACGCTCTCCCTCCAAGAGACTCTGGTTACAAAATGCGACATAACTAGTATATTGCTATGTCGTGAAGTAGTGGTTTCACATTATTGTTATATTGTTCTCGTTATAGTATGTTCCTTTGTGGTCTTGTTATAGTATGTTCTTTCCTGTTATAGTTATAGTATGTTTGAACTGACTCATGTATGAACTGACTCCTGTAAGAACTGACTCATGTAAGTTTTATTGTTCTAGAAGTAGTAAGTAGTAACTCCCTAAACTATACCTATTATAGTTTGCTAGTACGTTTGAATGAACTGATATTGTCTTGTAGAAAAGACTCAATCATCTACTGAGTTAAGCATGTGCTTTAAAAACAAAGTTTTACAAACAACAATCTAACATCTTTTTAAAAGAGTTTTTGAATTGATTTGATCACTTACAAAAACATAAGAAATCCTTTAATGTGATGGTTATCACAGATAAATATTAACACAATACAATTGTGTTCAACTTGTATCCCCCCCCCCCTTTTAAAAACATTTAAAAGATTGATTATAGGGGTATGAACTCACCTTATGTGGGTGATTTAATTGAAGATTCGATTAAGGATGAGAAGTTCCACGAATGAAGTCCCGAGGCACAAACGAGTCCTAAATGACATATATTGATACATATTGGCATGTAATTCATGATTCTAACTACAAAGGTGATTGGGAAACAACCTAGGATGCAAGAATAACTCACCAAAAGAGTGCTAGAAGCTATGTAGGAAGTTGAAGGCGTGATCACGGCCCTATGGTGTGATCACGGCCCAAGAACACATGAAGTGTTCACGGCCCAACATGGTTCACAGCCCAAAGATGAGTGGTTCATGGCCCACTTGAGTGGTTCACGGCCCAATGATGATCATATGAAGGGTTCACGGCCCAAATTGATGAAGAACACTTTAAGATCTTGGAGAAAAGTGATGAATCAATATGGAAAGGTAAGGGATTTCAAGAAACAACAAGAAAAGATGAGACACTTACGTTTTTGGAGTGAAACGAGAGCCTTTCTTGGATGATACTTGAGAGAAAGTGGAGTTTTTGCGGCCAAGAGGAGAAGAAGTGAAGGAAAGTGGTAAAAATTCATCCATATAGGAGGGGTTTACGGCCTAACAAGGGTTCATGGCCGTGAACATGGACCTTGGCCGTGAACCTCACTTGTTGGGGGTTTATGGCTCAAATGTTGTTCTAGGCTCTTGGTTCTTACGTGGTTCACTTCCCATCACACAATCCTTGAGTGTACGAGGCTTAGAACTCCTAAAATGACCCTTAACAAGGCTAAAAGGTAACAGAAACAAGTCTGACTCTCGATTGATTGACTTGGCTTTACAAGATAGAAATTTACGGGTTGTCACAGTGTAGCCGTAGCATTCACGGATTCTTTCAAACGATTAGGCTAGGGTAGGCCAGTTCGCAAGATTGTGGGTAGACCACAACATAGTCGGGATCAGCAAACGATAGATCATTAGGGACCGGACATGAGGTAAGACTACAATATTCTGGTAGCGTTCACTTTTAGTATTTGATTTGATGGCGACAAGTTGTCAGGCTGTTATGATCGGATGGATCAAAAGGATTGAGGGAGCCATAAGTAGCGATAAAGATAGGGCAGTTATTGCTAGTCGAAGTTTCCTTCGGGAATCGCATGGAGCAAATGTAAGATCGCTTGTTGGTTCAGCAATCGGGCAAGGGTCTAGTATTCCAGATGAGTTTTCTGTCAAGTATAAGTGCACTGCAGGGAAATTGGTCTGCGACTCTATCTTCTAGTAGGAACCACAGGTGATTAGAAGTTGAGTGGCCATTTGGGAGTTAGGTGCAATGAATTCGGCAATGTTTTAGTGTGGCCGGTCTGTCAGAGAGCCAGACCATCATGAGACTTCAGGTTTTGGATCGAGTAAATGTGATCATATTGTAAGGGATTCGTTTATTTTTAGTTTTTAAAGCCTTGCAAGGGTTGGTTACAGTTGCCTTGGAAAGGTTAGGGGTATGCTCAGGATTGTAGTCCAAGTTGTTGGCGTGTAAGGAACGAGAAGAAATGATTTTGAGTACGAAATCAAATTTAAGTGGGGAAGAGTTGTAACATCCCATTTAAAATATAATAATTAAATAATAAACTTGCAACCCGAGAAGCAATTTGTATTATTATATATGTTATTATAGCCCAAAATCAAATAATAATTAGTTGGGGTTGGTTTCGGGAAGCCAAATGACAAGATTTGAATCTCCGGAGTTTAAAGTGTAATTTTAGGACTTCATTTGTAAAGATTTTCATAAGTCAAGGGGTGTATGGTATTATTTGGACTTATATGTAAAGATTCATGGACGCAGATACTAAAGGGTGAGTTCTGGACTTTGATGATAAGATTTTGTAGAGGAGGGGCTAATTGGTAACATTTTGGACTTGATTTGATAAGATTTTCAGAAGGTGGGGTCTAATTGGTAAATTTGGGATTTGTTTTGAAAAGAATATTACAAGGAGGGACTAGTTATGTTATTATGGGAATATGTTTGAGACCCGGGTATAAAACCTATGCTATCCTCGTCAACTTGCATCCCTAAACCAAAATTGATGCAGCCGCCACCCTCCTCACCTTCGCCCGCCACCACCATATGCCTGCACGATTTTCCGGCCAGGCGAAGCACCTACATTTGCCACTGTCCATGCCATCGACTGGAGTCGCCATCCCGCACCATTGTTGTGCAGATGCCGACGGGAAACTAGAACGAGACGTCACCGGTTGGATATCGAAGACCATCTACCATGGAGGCTGTTGCAGTTCGTGGTCGGTTTGCACCACCTCCCTTCTCCAGTCTTCTGTCGCCGCTGCCGGATGTTGTGTGCAACGAAGAGCTTCCTGTTGGACGCCAGAGACCATGAGACAAAGGTCGCCATGGAGCGCTATTGCAGTTGACGACTAGAAGAGACCCTTGGGTGGTCGTCGTTGTTGCTTTGCTGCTAGTTCATTTCGCCAATTGCTTCGACTATCGCTCTCAGACGCATCTTCACTCCGCTGCTGCTGTGGCTGCTAGAATTGCTGCTACCAATGTTAATATGTCGCCTGTTGCCTTTTCTACTCCCTACCGCCATGTATTGACACCAACAGCCGCTGTGGAGGTGGTTGTGAGCTGTATGGGTGTATGATTTTGCCTTCAATATGTGTTATGTGTGTTCCGTATAGCCTAAAAAGCAAGAAAAGGTCACTGCCACCATGCACCACCGTGGGTGTGTGTGTCTTACTGATTGTGTGTGTGTGTGTTATTTGAAATTCAACATTTTTAAAGTGTAATTAGAATTGGAATAATGAAAAGAAACCCTAACCACCACCGTGAGGTGGTGGCTGCCGCCTCCTGTCGCCACCGACCGCCATGTCGAGTGGCGGTGTGCCTCGTTCGTATTGTGACTCGTTTGGGATGTTTAGACAAGGGATTGAAATCCTAATGTGCCCAATGAATCCCTAATTGACCTAAAAGCCTAAACATGTGACAAATGGGCCTAATGAACCCTAATTGATCAAAAGACCTAGCTATTGGGCCTATTGGACTAAGATAGGGTTGGAAACCCTAGTATTGGATTTATGGGCTTGGGCTTATCGAGATCCACATTAGGGCCATTGGAATGGAATTGTGTATCAAGCCCAATCACACCATATGATTTATTTAGAAGAGTGTTGGACTTAATGAATTAAGTCCTTAATAGGTTAAGTGAGATACACTTAACCCTAATAGTCATTTTATGTGAAACCCTAACTTCACGTGGGTTTATTGTTGGGCCTTGATGATTGGGTTATTAATGGGCCATCTAAGATCAAGCAAATAGACTAGAATAATTAATGAGCTTTGAGGTAAGGCCCATATGAGGAGTTAGGCCTAATTTGGAAAATTAGGCCATAAATGGGCCATATTTTGGGCCTTTACGATTATGTGATATTGGGCCATTAGAATGTCGAATGTTGGATTGTACTAAATGGTTGGGCCTTATGGTAAGACCTTATAAAGGTTTGGGCCCAATTTGGAAAATTGGGCCATATGTTGGGCTTTGGCCCATTACTTGACTTTTAGGTATTTAGAGTGTAAGTTGGACCTTGGGCTTGAAACCCAATTATTAATTGGGTATTGATTGATGTTGACAGCTTGGGAATCCGTCAACCAGCAGCTGAAGTTTTATCTGCGGGACTTCAGCAGGGCCAGGTGAGTTATCCTCACTATATCAATAGGGTCTAAGGCACCAAGGTCGACCCTTTATGGATTGTATCCGGTTATGGCATGATATGTTTATTGATTACATCCTGTTAGTTAGGATGGTGATATGCTTATGCTTAGTGACTTGGTTAGGTCAGTGTCATGGTTGTAGGATGATGCTATGTTAGTGACTGGTTAGGTCTGTATCCCGGTTTTTGGGATGTTGCTATGATTAGTGATATGTTAGATCAATTTGATTATTATATGATATGAGCTAGCGTATGATATTTATATGCACATGTTTGTTTGATTGGGAGTTGGGTTGAGGCGGTCCTGCTTTGTGATGTAGGCCAACATACTCGGCGAACGGTCCGGATAGGCTGTAGGCCCTGCTAGGCGGTCCAGGCATGCTGAACGCTCGGGAGCGGTCCGGATAGGCTGTAGACCCTGCGAGGCGGTCCAGTCATGCCGAATGTTCGGGAGCGGTCCAGATAGGTTGTAGGCCATGCGAGGCGGTCCAGTCAGGTTGAAGGCTCATTATGCATGTTTTTATGTATTTGTTATATGATATGGTTATATTTGTATGGCGTTGGTATTTTGGGGGAAACTCACTAAGCTTTGTGCTTATGGTTTCAGTTTATTGTTTCAAGTGATTCAGATATCTCGGCAAGGAGAAGGCGTGACTGTACACATCCTCGTGTTTTGGACTTATGGTTTATGGGATACTCTGATATTAAACTATTTTGAAAACATTTTGTAATAATTAATGGTTTATGGATCTTTGAAAAAGTTTTAAATTGGCTTGATTTTGATGGATCTTACATATGATAAGGTAGTAGCGAGATGTTCTATTTCATGTAGAAGAGTTATATTGCTATGTCAGGATTTACAAAGGAGTTGTTTGGGCATCTGCAAGGGATTCTTGAAGGTTTAGAGTAGGATAAGGTTTTGGATAACTTTTCAAATGCAAGTTTTGGTTGGATGAAGTTCAATTTGTAAGGTGTCTCATCAATCCAATGGTATTTTGATTAGTTATGATAAAATTGAGGCGACAATGCCGGGGAAAGTTTCCAAGGTCTCTATCTGAGATTCAGCGTTTCCTTATGATTGGCTAATTATGATTCGATGGGTTATCTTGTGTTGTGTTATGCATACTGAAGGTCAAGGTTGGTAAGTATCTGGTTGAGCCGGTCTGAGGCGTTGATGTTGTAGACATCAGTCGATGACGGTTCAAACCATTAGTGGGGGAGAACCGAGTATTCAGCTTGGAGGACTAGCGATCGATCTGATTTTTATGGTTTCAGCACAATATGTCAGAGGAATATGCGGTTCAAGTAAACTAGATTTTTGTCTGGGTTTATTGCTGCATAGGGAACGAAGCGGGATACTATTGGAGGGTTCGTGGTTAGGAAGTTTCTTATTGCGTTTCTCAAGGATCCGTTAAAGCCTTCCATCATCATGGATAAATTATAGGTTTGGTCAGATCGTGGGTGTAGTGCAAGTTGCCATTAGGTTTATGTCTTCAAGAATGCATGTGTCATCCTTGCAGCATGAAGCTAATTAGTAAGGAACTTGTTATGGTCAGTAGTTCCTTTTGGAAGCTCAAGGGATCTTGTTGGAGGAGTGTTGAGCCGCTCAAATTATGCATCAGTTATAAAAAGCATGGTTAGCCCATGATGTGGGTTAGTTACCTTTGGTTGAGATGGGCAATTGTTGATCAGCCACATAGTTCGATAAGAGAATTTTCTCATGGGCTTTGTTCAGTTTGCATGGGATCATTAGGTTTGCTTTTCGATTCATTTCCAATCTACTGATCATTTCATTCCTTATATACATCAAGGAGTCATTCGAGGGCCTCCAGGCGATAGTAATTGAAGGTGCAATTGATGCGTCAAACCTTCGTCAACTTTTATAAGACATATGTCTTGGTCTATGCGTATGTTTAATCTTGACTGCTTGGTTGTGAAACTGTTGTCTCTGGTAGGCTTGAGTTGGTAGTTGTCCTTAGTTATTAGGGATTTTGAATATCCGAGTGACATAGTTCAGTTTTTCAGGTGTGATCGTGGCCTGCGAAGAGTCTAGTTTTGTAATGTCATGTCGGTTGGTTTGGTATTGGGATTGATTCCAAGAGGGCATTGGCAACATTTTTAGGAAATTTTGGAATTCTTCTCCGAATTTGGAAATTCTATTGATCTAATGGAACATTGGAGGGATTTGTTCAACTTCATCTAAGGTGTGGAATCTTGTTTTGTGGTCAGTGGAAAGTTTATTTTAATGGTTGAGGTTTGTCGTTCCATTCGATCCACTAGTACTTCACCCTTTAGGTAAGCATATGATGAAGAAGGAACACAATCAGCCTTAGAAGCGTTATGTTTCCTCTTAGGAAGTGTGAAATGTTGGTAGTTCATTAAATATAGTCATGAGGGGTGGATGTGGACTGAGTAAGATAGCCTGGGCACATTCGGTCTGGTCTTACATAATGGTTCTTATTTGATTTATTACTTTCGAGTTGGGGCGAGCGTTCAACCGTTTGTCTTATTTCCTAATTACATGCGAGCATGTTTTGTTCGATGATGTGTTAGTATCATTTTAGACCGTGGAAGGGTTGCGTGTTATAGAATCGTATGCATCCTATGGTTTTTGGTAAGTGTTAAGTAGGAAGTTGATTGGGTTCATGTAGGTCGGTGGGATGATGGTCGTGTGCATATAGGCCCACCGGGTGCTGTTCGAGAGTCTTCATGTTTGTGGTTGGGTGATGGAAAGAACGGTGAGGAACCGTGAGCTTCTCATTCTAATGTTCGGATGGTGTCATGGCGTGTCGTGAACCATCTTCATTTTTACTTATGTGTGATGGGCCGATAGTTACTTTTTGGAGATTTGTGTGTTTAGTTCGTTGGTCTTTTGTCATAGTTGGGTATTTTTGGCGGTATGAAACTACTAGTGATGGCTTAGTAGCTGATGAGTTTGGGTCGGGCTTTAGTAGGGTTTTGACTTGTTGGAAAAGCAGTAATTGTTTTATCGGCAATTCCTTAGGGAGTTTTCTCGGTGGATCTTTATTCGTTGTTACGTGAATGGTTTCGAGTGAGATAAGTTTCTAGTGATGGAATTCACTGTAGGAATCTTGGATGATTTTTTAAAAAGGTTGTACCATGAGCGTATGGGAGTGTGGAAGTAGCCTGATATTTTCTTCCGGATTAACCATGGTTACGCTTGTGGGAGCAGATGGTTAGCCACGACTTATCCAGAAGTCAGGTGTGTGATTGAGGTCTTTTAGTCATGATTTCTGAATTTGGAAGGGGGGGGTCAGACTCTCCATTGTTTTGTTTAGGTTATTTCCATGTTTAGATGAAGGAATTTTAAAATGGATTGGATTTTTGGGCTAATTTAGCATTTGCTTGTTTATATTTCGCCCTTACGTCAGTATGTGAGGTTGTCAGCTTCACCAGTTGGTAGTGGATTCTATTCTTCAGTTGTCAGTGGGATGGCGTAAGATTGGGGAGATCTTGTTTGGGTCAGATCTATGAGTTTTTGGTCAACATGCTTGGTGTATGAGTGTGACCTTGTCTTCTTAGAATACATATATGTTGTTGGAGTTTTCAAGTTATGTAAGAGGGAGTCAGCTTTTTTCGATATCGATTAGTCGTGATCTGTTGGTATTTGTTTTTTTGTCAGGTCGTTCATTTCTCGCTAATGATCAAATCAACTTTTGGGTTTCAAGGAAGTGTCCATATAGAGCATTGTTCTAGTGTTGTAGCGGACGTGATTTTGACCTTTGGTGGTCTCTGTTCGGGTTTAGCGTGTGCACCTGACTTTGGAAATCCTTGTGATTATAGTCGCAGATTCGGGCATTCAGAGTGGTGTTGGCTCGTGCAAGAAGTAAATGGAATTGGAAGAACCTATAAAGGGATTCATAGGGTGTTTTAAGAGTAATTAGGAAAAATTTTGAGACATCCTCATTTTCACGGCCTAATTAAAACTTTTTATTTATACTTTATTTATTTCAGACTTTAAAACTTAATGCAATTTTTTTTTCCCAAACCATGATAATATAATTATCAAAGCATTTCCGGGGAAATGTATTTCATTTATATTGAAAACCATGGGATGCCTCGTCAATACATATACATAAGCATAAACAAGCCCAAATATGCCTTACAACATCTTATTATACTAGTGGCCTTACATAATTGCAACAAAGTTTCACTTTTAACACATATTAGCATCATAGTTACATTTTTAATCCATAATTGCAACAAAGTTTAATTTTTAACCCATATTAGCATCATACTTACATTTTTAACCCATAATTGCAGCAAAGTTTCGTTTGTAACCCATATTAGCATCATACATAGATTTCAAGTTCACTTCCTTTATTGGAAGATTCCATGGTTATCTCCTTAGAAAGTTCAAGTTCCCTAAGTTACTATAATAGATTTTCAAGAAGCTTGGATATCAAGTTTTCAACTTGTCAAACCACACAAATACATCAAACTTTCACATAATCATAGTCTGTGAAATAAAAAAAAACCCACTTTGGCTTTTTATTCTATTCGGTATTGTTTATAGAAATTAACCCCCTTAGGGTTTTTGCATTATCATTCAGCAATATATATAATACAAAGAGTAACATATTTACATAAAGGACCCATAAACTATATAATTGTATAGACCTATACTGAACATATAAATAATACAATTAACACTCCCCCTCAGTTTGAGCGGGAGGTTCTCAAATGCTTAAATCGTCTCGAAAATCCAGAAATAAATATGTAGGTAGTCCTTTAGTAAAGATATTTGCAAACTGATGAGCCGATGGAACATACAACACACACACCTAACCAATGGCAACACGTTCCCTAACAAAATGCAAATCTACTTCCACATGTTTGGTTCTTTGGTGCTGAACTAGGTTAGAAGCTAAGTATATGGCACTCACATTATAAAAAAAAACAATTTTAGACCGAGATAAAGGACAAGAAAGTTCAAGAAGGAAATTTCGGAACCAAGCAGTTTCAGCAACTACATTAGCTACCTCCCGATACTCAGCTTCCGCACTAGACCGAGAGACGACGTGTTGGCATTTGGAGGGCCATGAAATGAGATTATCACCAAGATAAACACAAAACCCAGAAGTAGACCAGCATGTCAAGGGACAACTACTCCGGTCAGCATCAGAATAGGAGACCAAAGGATCAATATGAGACAGACATATAAACAGACCATGATGAAGAGTACCTTGAAGATAACATAGAATTCTATTAAGAGCTAAGAAGTGTGGTTCACTAGGATCATGCATGAAGAGACATACCTGTTGAACCGCATAAGCAATATCTGGATGAGTAAAGGTCAAATATTGTAAAGCCCCATCAAGACTATGATAGAGGGTAGGGCCAGAAACCGGTTTTCTGGAAGAAGAAAGCTTCAGTTTTATGTCCGTAGGAGTGCTACATGGATTGTAGGCAGTCATATCAGCACAGGATAGAATTTCCTTAGCAAACACAGTTTGAGAAAGAAAAAAAACTGTCTATGGAACGAGTAGCAGTGATGCTGAGAAAGAAGGATAAAGGACCTAATTCGGTCATGACAAACTCAGAGGAGATATTAGAACTGACTCTCTTGATGAGAGATGTGTTGGAAACGGTGAGGATGATATCATCGACATAGAGAAGGAGATAGATAGTCTCAGTGTCACTATGAAATGTGAAAAGAGAACTATATGAACGACTGCTAGTAAATCCTAAGGAAGATATGTATGCAGCAAATCGCTGATACCAGGCATGCAGGGCCTGTCTGGGACCATATAAGGCTTTGAGGAGACGACAAACATAATCAAAGTATTGAGGATGAACATAGCCAAGAGTTTGTTTCATTTACACGTCTTCATTTAAGTCCCCATGAAGAAAGGCATTTTTGACATCAAGCAAATGAATGGGCCAATGACGAGAGACTGCAATACTGAGAATGGTGCGGATGTGGCTAGTTTGATAATTGGACTAAAGGTGTCATTGAAATCCAGACCATGTTGTTATGAAAAACTCTGAGCGATTAATCTGCCTTTATAGCGATCTAAGTTGCCTTGAGAATCAAATTTATGACGATAGAGCCATCGACAACCAACGATGTTGGCATTGGGAGGACGAGGAACAAGATCCTATGAGTGATTGTCAGTGAGAGCTGACATTTCCGCCTCCACAACAAGCTTCCAATGCGGATCACTCATATCATGCGTAGTGGATTGAGGAATAGGTGAGAAGTCTGAGGTGGCAGAGAGGTTAAAAATGGTGCATGGTTTGAGGGAACCTGTCCGAGAGTGGGTGGTGATGGGATGACCAGTGGGGGGAAGAGGAGCGGTAAGGGAAGGAGGGGAAGGGGGTCAAGGGGAAGGAGAAGGAGAAAGAGTAGGAGCAACCACTTGTTCGGTAGGAAAGGAAACTGAAGGAGAGGAAAGAGTACGTAAGGGATCATCAGAAGTAAACTGATTTTAAACAGTCTCGGAAGGGTCGGGATGAAAATCACAACAAGGGAAGTGATCTTCATCAAATATGACGTGGCGTGAGATGATGACACGTTGCGTAATGAGATTGAGATATTTATATCCTTTATAATCTAGAGCAGGACCAAGATAAATGCAAGAAGTGGATCTAGGTGAGAGTTTATGGGAAGAAATGGAAGATATGTTGGGGTAACATAGGCAACCGAAGTCACGAAGGTGGTCATATTTCGAAAAAACTGAATAGAACTTCGAAGGGTGTCTTAAGGGAGAGAGTGGTAGTCAAGAGAAGATTGACAGTATGAACAGTTATAAGAATTGCTTCATTTCAAAACTTGGGAGCTAGAGAGGCTTGGAAAGAAATGTGCGAACTATATTGTTAATAGTGCGAATGGAGCATTCGACTTTTCCATTTTGTTGTGACGTGTAGGGAGATGAGAAACGAATGGTAACACCATTAGATTGAAGATACGTAAGGAGAAGGTGATTATTGAACTCACACCCATTGTCTCACTAAAAAGATTGTATGTCAGTTTTAAATTGATTATTGGCATACATTCTAAAGTTGCAAACAACAAAATAATCCTCAGATTTAGCACGAAGAGGAAAAACCCACAAAAAATGTGAAAAATCATCAAGAAATATGATATAGTATTTAAAACCACTCAAGCTAGTAATAGGAGATGTCCATAAGTCAGAATGAATAAGTTCAAACGAGTAGTTTTAGAACTAGAAGAAGAGAAAGATAAACGACAATGTTTTCCAAGTTGACAAGCATGACAAAGTGGAGCGTTATAACTACTAGTAAAAATAAATCAGCGAGACTTCAAAAAATGTAGGATAGAGGATCCAGGATGTCCTAGACGTCGATTCCAAGTGGGAAGAGAGACGGCCATGAGAGCTCTATCTATAGGAGACGAAATAGAAGAAGGAGTGCATGGGTACAAATAACCAACGTTATCGCATCGTTGAAGAAGAACATTGAAATCAAGATCCTTTATAGAAAATCCAAAAGGGTCAAAAGAAACATAAACCTAATTATCAGCAGTAAAGCGACGAACATAAACTAAATTTTTAATCATTTGATTTGACACAAGAACATTTTGAAGAGAGAATTTATAATGAGAATAAGGGAGAAATGTTTGGCCGATATGAGATACCGGAATAATAACACCATTACCAACCATTATGGACTTAGAAGTACACGGTGTAAGGGAGAGCATGTTACCTTGATTAAAATTCATGTGCGAGCTAGTTCCTATGTCCATGTAAGATTGATTATTCGGAGGAGGTTGAATTGACATGGCTTGTGTCACACCCCCAAACCGAAACAGCGGAAACGTTCGGGGGCAGAGGATGTGATGTGTAGTATCACAACAATTGAATATTAGTAATCAAAGCAACAATAACCATTGTAATAACAGTATAGTGTTTACATTATATTTGCATCATACACGATTGACTCCAAAAGTAAATAACAAGTAAAGAATCGAAGCTACTATGCTCCATCTTCTTGAACCCGGTGCATGTATCTGTCTACTAATGTCCTAAAAATACAAGTAGGTTTTGAAAGAGTATCAACATAAAGCTGGTGAGTTCATAAGCATTTTGTTTTGGAAAACTGTTTCGTGTTCTTTCGAAAAGTGCGTTATGTTTCTCTGGAAAACCTTATATTTTCTGATGTAATGAATGTTAAGTAAAATGATTTTTACTAGTTCCTCCTGCGAGTACTTAGTGTATACAAATCATATACAATCCAGATCGAACAAAGAATCGATTGTGTGGTTCTTCCCCAACCGCACAACCAAACAAGGAACAGGGCGGAGGCCACACATTCCACTGGTTGTCGGATCCTCATGTACATAATCATGAAGTATTCACTAGATACTTACAAAGTTAACTGTATTGGTTCTTTGATATCTGTTGATATTGTTCCTCAAGAAAATCCAATATTTTCTTATGAAAAGCATGATTAACCCATTCCTTCTATGACTACTTAGTTCATACTAGTTTCGTACAAACTAATATCGGATAGACAGTTAATTGTGTGAATCTGCCCTAAACTCATAACCAAACAAGGAAGAGGGAATGAGGCGGAAACCACACATTCCACAGTCTATCGGATATTGTTCATACGTAACCCGGATGCATAAACTAAGGAGTCTTGGAATTAATAATGAATATTCATTAATTGAATAATAAACCAACTATTTATAAAGTACTGATGTTTACCATGGAAAATCCTATATTTTCCCTAAATGTATGTTATTGAATTATCTGTTCCAAATCGTAGAGTACAAGTATCTACCATACTTATGTTGTTTAAGAATTTAACTGTTTTGAAAACCCTGGTTACTCCAGTAATGTATAGTAGTCTTATTACATAAATAAAACTAGCTGAAAACGTGTTGTTCTGTATACTGAAAGTGTTGTTAATACCCTCATGTGATCACCTAGTACATACGATTTATAGAAATCTAGATCGAACAGACAGTCGATTGGGTGATTCCGCCCTAAGCCCAGAACCAAACAAGGAATAGGAAGTAAGACGGAGATCACACATCCCATTGCATGTCGGATGTTAATGTCATATTACTCTAATGTACATACTAAGTCATCACATAGATACTAACCCTGTTGACTGTTTGTTAGGTATATTATTACGTGAACGGGTCGTTGTTTCACCTGTGGATTCTTATAACCATACTATGGACGATCAACATTACGACGTACTCGGACGTATGTCGTGAAGAATGTCATTTGTCACCCTAGGTTGACTGTAGCTAATAGTCAGGGTGCAGGATTGTCACTCCCGTATAGATCTATACACAAACTCACGCTCTCCCTCCAGGAGACTCTGGTTACAAGACGTCTCACACTGTAGTTCTCTCAACGAATCCACGAATAATAATAAGAAAACCCTTTTTATTATTAACATGAAACCTTATAAAATTATATCTTTTATTTATAAGGTTGTTTCCTTTGTTCTGAAAATTGTATCAACGTTTATATCTTAACATGTTTATAAAGCGAACCGCAAATCTAGTAGTAACTATGTTCATCAAGTTTAGTAAGTTCTATGTTTAATGTATACTAATCATAGGAAGATATAATAAACCAAATTATATTCTTAAACACGAGATTACTTGTGCTTTTACTTGTATTCCCCCTTGAAAACATTAAAAACTCGGAAAATATAGGGGTATGAAGTCATCGTAAGTTGTGTGAAAGCGTCGAATCAATGAACTGGAAATGAAGACCCTCGAGTTGTTGTACGTGGCACTTAACGGAATCCTAATAACAATTAAATACATATATGTATCTAAATTAGCGATTTCATTAAATAAAATGTTGGAAAAACACTTGCTTTCGGTTAAGGAATGTTACCAGGACTTGATTGAATCGAGGAAAGTGGGTTTTCAGCCTAATGTACCCCTTAAGGAGTGTGTACAGCCGTGAAAGGGAGTGTACAGTTGTATATTGCCTTTAAGGGTGTACGGCCTTTGAAGGTGTACGGCCATGGATGAGTGTACGGTCAATGAGCTTGACGGTGTACGACTGTACACTCAAGAACAAGAGTGCTGGAATCGGTGAATATGTGTCCTAAATGCTTCGAAATGAATCCCCAATGGTATTTTTCGATGTTTTTACGGAAGAATAAAGGTGTTTTTGGGGTGTACGGTCAGGGGTTCTAGAGAGAGAATGAGAGAGTTATCAGTCAAGAGTGTTCAAATGAGGGTGGGGGTCCCGTATTTATAGGCTGGGGATATGGTCGGTGGTGGGGTCCACCTGGCACCAACCGTAAGCGGGTGTGCGGCCGTACACGGGTGTGCGGCCGTACACTCACTTAGGCCAAAAATTGTTAGATTTTCGAGGCATTTCAGGTTTTTTTCGCGTGATTTTGGTTCCGAATTGTATATAATTTTAATTATATAATTCGTAATAATTTTTCCAAACCAAGGAATTTGACGGAAATCCAATAAAATTCAAATTTTATTAATGGAAATTGGTTAAAGATAACGGAAAAATTTTCAGGTTGTCACAGCTTGAAACACCAATGCGAGATCCATGGATTGTTGAGAATTTTGTTGGATCGATCCTTGAGTTGAAAATGGGCTGATTGGTTGTTGATGATCCCGACAGAATTGGGCCTGAATTGGTGTAAATGGGTTGCCCATAAAGTGTAGCATGCTGTTGGATCGGCGAGAAGGGTTGTCGGGGCGCCTGGAATTGGGTTGGCTGGGCCTGTTGGACTGTATGTGTTGGAGCAGCTGTAGGGATGAGCATGGGACGGAACCAATACCGACCCATAGCGTTCCCGATATCCCAAAAAACGAATTTGGTGAAAACTCAATCCCGAGTACCGAACCGAATTAACATCACCGGTACTGGTACCGGGAATGATATCGGTTTTCGGTACTAGTACCGGTACCGATTCCCGAATTTCATGTATTTTGAGTACCAAGTACCGTCCCATATTTTTAAATTTAGTACGGTTCGGTACCGGTTCCGGTACGGTACCGGTACAGGATCGAGATTTGGGAAAAATTGTTCATCCCTAAGCAGCTAGGAATTAGCGTAACCAACTATAGCCGAAGAAGGTGGCCCACCAGGTGTAGTATTATGCGCCAAAGGTAATGGGTAGTGACCAATGGCATTTTGTTGACCATAAAAACTATGGATGCTGATTTGGAGCATGTGAAGTTGGATAGGACCCCATAATTCCTGCAAATTGAGGGTTGTGACTTGTAATAGCAAAACTAGAATTTCCCCCTCCTTTGGAAGCATTCCGATTATTATTACGGTTCTTATTCCATTTAGTTTTCGATTTCCCGGGTTGTGTTGACATGAAATAAAAGTTCGTAGTAGTTGTGGAGTTTGAATGAAGCATCACGTCATTTTGTTCTTAACGGTTCTCATGTAGTAGCAACATGTTTTTGGCTTCCATAAATGATGGAGATGGTTTGGTGTTTGTGAAAACATCAACAATTCTTTGATAGGAGGACGGGAGACCACGTAGAATTTACATCACAAGTTCTAATTCGGAGATTTCAGCATCAACATCATGAAGACCATCCGCAAGATGCTTTAGATTGTGACAATACTCATGGATGTAAGATGTACCTTTTTGTGTTATGAAACTGCTCTTGAAGTTGAAGCGTCTAAGGCATCTTGTTATTGAGAAAATACTCCTATAAGTTATCCCACATGTCTTTGGCTATGCATGTATCGGTGGTGATGACTTATAAGACAGATGGGTCACAAGTGGAGTAAAACCATGATTTAACTCGAGAGTCAATAGATGCCCAATCTTCATCATCTTCTCCTATTGGTTTTGATTTTCCAGTTATATGACAAAGAACTTTAGCACCCATACAAATGTCCTTAAATATGTGACACTACAACTTGTATTTGGAACCATCTGAGGTGAGTTTGAAACTAAACTGATTATAGACATTTGTGACAGCATAGATCAATTGTTGTGCAGTGGGAGCAGTAGTGCTAGACGATGTAGAGGTGGTCATATTGAAGGGAAATTGAAAGAACAAACAGAAAAAGAACGTACTAATAAAGAGAATACTAATAGTAGGTTGAATAAATTTAGCAAAGCTAAAATACTAACCCACAAGAAGAGAATGCATCAGATTGATTGGAGAATTGACAGGAATAGATAGCAGGGGCAGAAGATAGGATGAGCAACAGTAGTATCGACCAAGGAAGATGCCAGGTTGGTTGTTGAGTGCGTGAGAAGTAGTACCAACAGTAAAAAAAAAATTGACCGTGTGTTTCTTGCGCCGTATATCTCCAGGCTTGATACCATGTTTGTGGGTTTTGCATTATCATTCATCAATCTATATAATACAAAGAGTAACATATTTACATAAAGAACCCCCAAACTATATGATTGTATAAACCTATACCAAACATATAAATAGTACAATTAATAGGTATGTACTCAAACATGTATTACCAACACACAAAATAGGCACAAAAGGTATAAAGTAAATGTAACATCCCAAAATTCAAGACTAAAAATTTCTTTTAATAAAACATTACTTAAAGCACAATCATCAATCCAAAACATAACCAGAGTATTAATTTCCAAAACACATGTTCGTTATCAGAGTAAAACATTCCCAGGCTGTCTAATCTGTGGTGTGTGTGTCATGCGATCACCCCGAGCTCTTCCCTCCGCTACCAGAAGTACCTGAAACCAAAACTAAAAACCGTAAGCACAAAGCTTAGTGAGTTCCCCACCCTACCACATACCATGCATAACCACATACTGCACATACTGGGCCACGCCCGCCATTCTTGGCCTCGCCCGCTACAACGGCCCCACCGCTCCAGGCCTCGCCTGGCTTCGAGCCCCGCTCGGATATAGATTTGTTTCACTTAGGTCTCGCCTGTCACGGGGCCTCGCCCGCTAACATATAATAGCACATAAACATATCACAACACATAAGCTAAACACATACTAACGGATCCTGTCCTAAGGCCTCGCCTATCCTGGGCCTCGCCCTTGTCCTGCTACTGATGAGTCATGGAACCCCGTCCATGCTCCTACTGATAATGAGATACGAGCCCAGCCCATTCTCACTCTTTCCCTAACTTGGGCCTCGCCCCTGATCTGTTGCTAATGAGATGTGGAACACCATCCACACTCATCTAATAGTGAGATACGGGCCTAGCCCACACTCACTCTTTCTTTAACTTGGGCCTCACCCCTGATCTGTTGCTAATGAGATGTGGAACTCCATCCACACTCATCTAATAGTGAGATACGGGCCTAGCCCACACTCACTCTTTCCCTAACTTGGGCCTCGCCCCTGATCTGTTGCTAATGAGATGTGGAACTCCATCCACACTCTGCTATTAGTGAGATACAGGACCCCGCCTACACTCACCTCCCTACCAGGCACATACAAGTATCACACAGACAATAAGTATAAACTATCACATAATTCATTCCTTGGGCACCCGCCCGCTATAATTGGACCTCGTCCTGAATATCATACTAGCATACTGTGCCTAGGGCTGACCCCGGGTCTTCTACTCATAACTACATGGACCGGCATTGTGGCCTTAGACCCATTCACACAAAGGGAAACTCACCTGCACTTTGCTGAACTTGCTGATAATCCCTCTAGCTGCTGCCCGGCAACTCCCTGAACTCCTGCTCCACTAGCTCCTCGAGCTACCAATATCAATGCAACACTTAGTCTAACTGACCCCCGAAAGTCAACCAAGTCAATGCTGGTCAAAGTCAAAGTTCTAGTCAAAGTCAACCTTCCAGGTCAACCCTACTCACCGAGTCTATCTACTGACTCGCCGAGTTCATATGCTCAAAGTCCTTCCATTCGCGACTCGACTCGCCGAGTCAGTCCATGACTCGCCGAGTCTACCGATTTCTGAGTCCTGACCTGTCCGACTCACCGAGTCTCCACTCGACTCACTGATTCGAGTCTTAACTTGAAGGGTTTGGGGTTTCGCGACCTGACTCGCCGAGTCCAAGAACAGACTCGCCGAGTACAAGGCAATCTTCATCCGACTCGACGAGTTGTTCATCCACTCGTCGAGTTCCTCCTAATCTTCATGCTACTCGCCGAGTCCACTCAAAGGACTTTCCGAGTTCATCCAGATCTTCATACATGCAGAGGACTTATGAGTCATGCATGGACTTCAAACTGTAGATCTACCCTTCCCAAGCCTATTCCTCACGTAAAGTTGCAAACTTTACGTGTAGAGAAGGAGATCTAGGCTAAACACACCATAAACTAGGGTTTAAGGCAAGGAGGCTCTATAATCAACTCAAGGGAAGTTACTTTATGCTTCACATGGCCAAAATGTGCTTAGATCCGAAGTAGCAACTTCAGATCTGGCTTCTAACTCAAATGGATAACTAATCATGGCTAAAAAGCCCCAAAACTCATAACTAGAATAGATCTAATTGAAGGAAACAACTTAGTACCTTCAATAACTCTGAAAGGTTCCACAAACTTCAGATCTAAGGCTAATCCTTGAAACTTCAATGATTCCCCTCTTTCTTCTTCCTTCAAATCACCCAAAAATGGCTTGGAAGCTTGAATGAGAAACAATGGGGCTTAGGGTTCGGTGTTCTTGGTTAGAGAGGCAATAAAGGAACCCAAGGGAAGAGAATGAGACATTTAAATAGGCTCCAAGTCCCGGATTTAGGGTTTTCCTCGTTCAGACCAGACTCGCCGAGTCTCCTTAGCCGACTCGCCGAGTCGGTCACTTACTGCTTGACCCGGATCCCGCTCGGACTCGCCGAGTTCCTCCTTGGACTCGACGAGTCGTCCCTCAAACTTAGGGTTTCCTTTCCTTTCTTGGCCTTCCTGACTTTGGGTGTTACAGTAAATCAAAGTGTAAATCATCTGACTAAGGAACTAATAGTAACTATAAATAACAAATGACATGTATAACTGGAATACAAAGCCGAAGAAAGCATGATTCAGTGTAGATTTATGCAAATGAATTTAATTTAATTTTCTTTTTAACTTCTACAAAGACTTTACAAATTATAATTTCCTTTTTAGCAAAAAATTTCCATGTAATCAAAGGAGAACATAGATCGAATTCACCCTAATTTTCCAATTTCCTGACCATGAATTTCAATTTGTTTTCTTCATATGAAGCTTCTTCCTTTTGTGCAGATCGTTGAAGTTGAAATGTTTGCAATTAAGAATTCTACCCTATTCATCTACACAATCACCCCAAAACAAAAGATCAACCATGTCTAACACTTGGTATTACCCATCAATGCAAGAATACGAAGGTTATAAACCCTAATTTTAGACTTTTGATAACATCAACCATGGAAAGAAGCAATCTGTTTATCAAAATTTCTCATACACATTTCGTCGAACACCTTTAGGGCATTCTTCACTATAGATTTGTCATGAATGAAGTAAAAGATTACAAACATTTACATCAAAATCCATTTTAAAAAACTAGACATTGGAACAAAGTAATCGAATCTAATGTCAAAAATGTCACCCGATATGTTACACATATGGTCGAAATAAGAAACGATTGAAAGTACCATTCCAATTCTTTGAACTCTTTTTTTCTTTGAATCCCAATTTCTCTTGAAATCATTTTTTTATTTGAATTTCGATTTTTTGAAATCGTATCTTACTTATCTTTGAATTCGAGATTCTGAAATCGTATCTTATTCATCTTTGAATTCGATTTTTTGAAATCATATATTTTGTAGTCGATCATGGACTAATAGCATGTGTACATTAGAGTAGGCAAAGTCTTTAGAATAAGTCTTAGTTGTCCTAGTATTATGACATTATCCATTGGTAACTGGGTCTATTTTCTGTATACACACACACACACATACACACACCCCTGTACTACTTGAGAGATAACAGTGGAAAAATACAAATAATACAAAAAACATTATTCTCTCTTTATCTTTATGGTATCAAAGCCCTAGTCCCCAATTTTTTTTCTTTCGAGATGTCTACTCCTCCTACAAATCAGCAACTCTTAGCTGCAACAACCATTGCCTCCACCAATCTCAACTTTCAGATACCCTCACTTAGTATCAAACTAGATCGTGCAAATTACCCACTATGGAGAACAACTATTGTCTCTGCACTGGAATGTTTTGAGCTTAAATCCTTCATTCTTGCTCCTTCTCCACCGACTGAAACCATTCCAACCCTACCATCCGATGACGAAACCGCTACCATTGCTGCCACTTTTCCAAATCCGGACTACATCACTTGGAAGAAAAAGGATCGCTTCTTCCTTCTTTAGCTAAAATCCACTCTCACAGAGCGCACTCTAGCCTCTGTTGCTCGTTAAACCTCCACCAATAAGGCATGGTTTACTCTTGAACGAACCTTCCAAGCCCAAACTAGGGCTGAATGCCTGCAATTGATCATAGACAATAAGGTATTGCATAAGGTATTGTAGCATTCACAAATTGACAAATTTGATTTCATAAGGTATTGCATATCATACACATTCCAACAAAAAAAAATAACGATTTAAAACAGTAAAGAGTATTTTCAAAACCAAATAACAATAACCAATCAACAACTAACATCATTGTTTCATATTTCCAATACCAAACAACAATTTTCAACACATTCAATAACAATTTTAAGCACATTCAACAACAATTTTAAGCACATTCAACAACAATTTGAAACAATAATAAGCATTTTCAACCTCCTAGTTCAACAATTTAGAACAATTTTTAGTACATTCAACACATTTTAACAGCAATTTCAGTAAAAAATATTATTTTCAGCAAATAACAATTTCATCAACATTTAACAACAAATTGAAGCAATTTGAAACATTTAACAACATTTAACAATAATTTAAAGCACTAAAATTTTCAGCAACATTTAACAACAATTAACAACAATCCCAAAATTTGAAGCACTAACTTGAAGCAAGAAAATATATCTTTTCTTCAATATTTTTGGATTTTCAATATCAAAAACAAGAATTTTAGTGCATTACAAAGTTTTCCAGTAAGATTGATCCTCAATTTCATGGTTGAACTGAAAAAAAAAAACGAAAAGGAAACAAACCTGTTGCTGTTCGCTGATGGCCTGGAACGGAGGTCGCTGGTCGGAGAAGTCGCATGAGAGGATGGCGGCAACGGGCGGTGCTAATCGGCGGTGATGGACGACAATGGATTGAAGATACAGTGTTCGACAGTGGTCTGTCGGCTGGAGTGTTTGGAACGGGTGGAAAGTTTTGACGATGGAGGCGGAAAAAAAGAAGAGACATGTTTTTCTTATGTTAAAATCACTTCGCAGACCTTAGAAGAGGTTGGCCCAAGTCTGTGTGGTGAAGACCTTGCGCAGACGTTTTTATGTCTACACACTTCAGAAAAATAAACGTACTTCAAACCTCTAAGTCTGCGCCGCCCAGACAGAAGAGACCACGCAGATCTGTAGAGAAAAAACAAACACCACCTAAAACAAGCTGACCACCAATGAGTATGTCACATGGGGAGAAGATAATGAATAAAAAAATAGAAAAGAAGGAGTTGTTACTGGAATCGTGACAAAGAGAAATGAGTTTACAGAAGAGGGAAGAATGAGCTGAAGGGGGGTTATATATGCAATGGGAATTTGCGGCGACAGATAGAGTATCAGCGGTGACACCTTGGGGGGGGGGGGGGGGGGATTTTGATGGTCAAAATTTTTGAGTATTATCGGCGACAAATTTGGGGGGAAACTTTGGCGGTCAAAATATTTGAGTATTAGTGGCGACACCGTCACCACTATTGGTGTCGCCGCTATTGGTACGTACGTTATCGATTTCCGGTCCTTGGATTAGGGACAAAATCAATGGATAAGGTTTCACCTCATATTTCGACGCGGATCTAGGTCGATAAGCATTAGCGGCGACAACCATATTTAGCGGCAATACATAACGCGAAAGTTACGTGTCGCCGGTAAAGCTAGTTGTTGCTGCTGATACCCATTATTCTTGTTGACCTCCTAATGCATCCTTAAAAAAAATCTGAAAGCATCGACAAAAACCACTCAAAAATAGAAAAAACCGATATTGGTACAAAGAGACTAGCTAAAATCTAGTGAATTACGTGCTGGAAGAGATAATTTGTAATTCTTGGGAACTGTAACGGCTTAATTAACCTCACTGAGTCCTTGACCTTTCATTTCCTTCTCTAAAGTTCAATTTCTTTCGATCAACACAGACTATAAGAATTCAAGGAAAAAAATCTGTTGCCTTTTCATTACTCAGTATATATTCAATCTTCTCCTTTATGTGTATTTCTTAATTAGCACCAAGAACCGTGGTCTAATCGGATTTCTCATTAGATTGAGCTAGTATCAACTTGTTTTCTTGGTTTCTCTTCTCAATTCTTGTTCCTGTATAAGAAGTCCTCACACTCTGATGATCATTACTTCACAGCCAAAGTGTTAAACGACCTTGATTTCAAATATTCTCTCAGTCACTCAACTTTTTTACGTGGTTGTTTATTATTACCAGTTATTATTATTATATTTTAAAGAATCTAAAAGGAACAAATAAGTGCTAAGGATTATGGTGACGGGCATATATAAGGGTCAAGAATTGATTGATGCGGTGTTTTCTTGGTCTCTGGCTGACGTTCTTAACAGAAATCTGTACAATGGAAAGGTGAGTTCCACTTGTTATTAAATATAGACCATTTTAGGGCATTTTTTTACATATTTACAAGCATTAATCCATGAAACATATTTTAATCTGACACTTACGTTCATCATATCTAGATATGTTATAAAAATGCTAAGTTATTATGTTTGAATAATATAGCCACTAGCTAAACACTCTTTCGGTGAAAGGCCATACTTTTTCTCAAACTAAGATCTAAAGATGAGTGATTAAGAACTGAGAAGGATTCTGGTAGCCAAACAACATAACATGTTTAGATTTTATATGTAGTATACAATTGGTAAATGTTTGTTACATTAAATGGATAAAAGGAGATAATATGTAAAATTGTAAATAATGTAATTATCCTGTTTTATGCATTAATAATTAACCCAACTATTGAATGTCACAGATTATTCCAAAACCACCTCAACACTGTTTTTTGTTATTAATTTCTTATTGTTTCTATACTTTTGCCACCACTGGAACATTCACTATTTTAACAGGTAACAGAGATTCCCAAGACATTTTCATCTGTCTCTGACTATACCAAGTCTTTCTTCTATCCGCTTCTTGAAGAAATACATGCGGACTTGCTATCAAAGATACTAGAAGTCAACCGTTCTCCTATTGCCAAGATTGTTAGTTTGAAAAACTCCACAGGTTTATTATACACCATTATGCTTAAGAGATATCAAGGATCTTATGTACCTGTGGTTGGAGATCTCATTGCTTTGACTAATGTAAGGCCAAAATCTGTTGATGATCTGAAGAGGCCAAACAAGTCTTTCCTCATTGCTTTTGTGCATGACTGTATCCTTATGAAGAAATCAGAATGTCAACTTTTGGTTTTGTCATCAAAACCAATCAATCAACAAGAGGATGAAGATACTTATAGAAGGAAGGGTGTAGAATATTATGCTGTTCACCTAACCACACTACAAGAAACAGGACTTGTAGGGACGACAATTGTCGTCTCTAAAGGTTAAAATGTCGTCCCTATAGGTATCCGGGGCAACATGTCGTCCCTATAGCTCTCGTCTCCGTAGCCCCGTCGCAATAGATCGTTTATGTCGTCGCTATGGATATCGTCACAATAGGTTACCTTTAGAGACGACAAGTCGTCCGTGTTGGTTCGTCGCTATACGTTTCCGGTCTCGATAGATAATGTTATATATAGAACGACATGTCGTTTCCATAGATGCATCTGTAGGAACGACTTGTCTTCTCTATAGATGCATCTATAGAGACGACGTGTCGTCTCTATAGCTACGCCCATAGGTTATACAGCTTGCTCTTCTTTCTCTATAATTTCAAATTTTCACAATCACAATATAACTAAAGGAGTAAATTTAACTGCAAAAAACATTAAGAGCTGAAACCATAAACTTTTGAAAATTTCCCATTTTCTCACACCCTTTTTTCCATCTGCAATTGAAAAAACACCATTATAACATAAAACCAAAATTTTGAAGCATAACATAAAACCAACAATAAACTGATGTTTTATAAATTAAGGAACTATAACAAGGAAAAAAAGAAAAAAAATCCTAGAATTGACAAATAATTAGAAACTAATTAACAAAATCAAACATAAAAATACCGGCATCCCATACAAGCGCAATCTTGTCACCTGATGCTTGTTTTATACCTCCAAAACCACACAAATTGATAAAAATTTAGATATGATATCTTTTGTATTTACCCTTTACCCTAACTAAATGAGTAGCATGACAAAGCCAATCATCCAAAAAGTAGACTTCATGTAAGAAGCATATGATTTAAAAAGATCAGAAGCAACTGAAATTAACCTGAAAAAAAATAATTCAGCAACTGAAATGAAGAATGTTCTCCAATAAACTGTCCATTTGATGCCATGTTTTTATCCATTCTCTTTAGCCACTCTTCACTAATATCATAAACAAAACCATCTCACAAACTAAAGGGACTAAAATGTAAGATTTGAAACTAATGCTGGCTTAAGTGAAAGAAAATAGGCACATTCTTTGTGTACCTTGTTGTGCATAATGTTTTCCATTCACAAGCCAGTGGTCAACTACAAAAACGTCATCCTACACAAATAATTAAACATCTGTGAAGCCTTGTGTATTTAAATATTATTGTCTTAACAAGGGTATTTGGGTATTTTACTAAGAAAGAAAAGAATGGATTTTGAGAGATAACCTGAAAGTAAAGGAGAAGATTTGCTGAAGGCATTGTACCTCCACTGAAAAAGTACCTAGTCATCCAATCATCTTCACTCACATCCTGTGAAATTTGTTTATTTGGAATGTAAGGGTAAAATGGTCATTTAGTCTCATTAATTTAGTATAAAAAAGAAACACAACATTGGTATCGATGTCAACTGGAGAAAAAGGTGAAACAAAAAGTGACAAAGACTCGCTGTGTAAAAGACGTTAATGCCCTCACACTCATCATTAAAAAAAAAACAAGTTTAGTATGCCTACCTCAAAGTGGTAAGCATATGTTTTATGGCAGAATAAATGAACAAAGAGAAAAGCATCTTTTTTCATCTTCATGTGAAGATCTTTATAGTTTTTCATATGCTGTAAAAGCCAATAACAAATCAAGTCAGATTAACAATAAGCATTATTTATATTTTTTTCAGGAGAAATTTAACATCCAATTTGATGTTTTACATATGGAATGACATAAGTTCTTGCAATCTGGAAAGCAATTTACACATCAAAATCATAAAAGCTTCAACAAAATAGATGAAAATATGATTGAAGGAATTATACACACATAAAAGTATAAAGTTACACTTACAGATCATAAAAGTTATTAGCTCATCTTTCCCCTGTTTCAACAAAAACCTATATCTGTACGTGATAGAAAGTTCAATCAACTTTGAGTTGTAAAAGTTAAAAAATTAATATCAAAAGGATGAAAAAAGAAACGCTTAAACCATTAAGTCATACCTTATGCAGTTTAGCACGCAAGTAAACCTTATACCACATTGCACCTAAAAAACAAGTTTCTAACATTAAGTAATAATGTAATATGGATCCTAGGATGCAACATTCACCACAAGAATAAGCATCTATAGAGACGCAACCTATAGGGACAACAAATGTCGTTGCTATAGTGCACCTATAGGGACGACATGTCGTCTCTATAGAGTTGAGCAAATTTTCTTGAGCAGTTAATTTATAGAGGCAACTTCTCGTCTCAATAGGTTATGCGGGAACTTTGGCGGGTTTGTGAAAACCTATAGAGACGACATTCCGTCTCCATAGATTTAAAAGATTTTTTTTTTCTTTTTATCTTCTTCTATTCACAACAACAATTACAGAAGCCAATTTGTTTTCTCTTTCGGATATTGCAAGTAAGTTAGGGCTTAAGGAATTGAAGCACGTCGATCTTCAATTTGGCTCATTCAATATCGGAATCGGAAGTTGTATTCTCTTACTACGATTTTGTTCATTACGAATTTGCTCATTTACCATCGAAAGCAAGTTCTACTTGATCGTCACACCTAATAAAGCTGAGTGGGATGTCTAAGAAGGCTTACATTAGATATTTCAATGTGATTTAGAACGGAATTGGCATCAAGTATGTTCTTCATCTCTTTTGTTTTCTATATCATCATCGTGCTTTTTATGCAATTGATATGTATCATGTATCAGATCAAACATTGAATAATCAATTTTGTGATGAGTTGTAGGAATCGATTAGATATTAGTGATTTAGCTATTCAATTTGGATGTGCTACTATATTAGAGCTACCTGCCAAAGTAGTTCTATTAAATTTACTCAAAGAAGATGATTTAGAGAAGATCCTGATTAATCAACCATTAAATAATGTTCACATCAAGAACCGAATGGTAAATATCTTCATTTTCGTATATATCTCAAATAGTTTCAGAATGCTTTTGTTGATTTTAAAGGTGGAAGATCGGAGATAAATTAGTTCATCATTCCAATACTGAACTGGTCAATCTTCTCATATGCTAATTCACTTGCAGGCATCCTGTACATAATTTTCTTTCACAGAGCATTAGGTTTGATGTGACCCAAAGAAATTGATTTGAATCTCTTTGAAATTACGTATGTAAGTAGCATCTACATCCTTTACATCCTTAATTGATACATATGTCATCTCAATTTATTACTTCATACATGATGGTATAATATATTCTGTAAGATTAACATACATCTTTCATATGTCAAACAAAATTATGATTCTCTTTGGAAACTTGAACCCTCGATCACTATTTCTAACAGATTGAAGAAGATTGTGCTGAATGTTCAATCGATACAACTCGAGACATGACTTTATCAAAGATGAGAGAAGCTCTCAAATCATTTCAGCTTAATAGTTCCCAAGAAGCTGCTGTTTTGAGCTGCATTGCTACAAGAGAATGCAGTCACCAAAAAACATTAAGCTTAATATGGGGACCTCCAGGGACTGGAAAGACAAATACTATTGGTTGGTTATTGTTTATGTTGCTGAGCATGAAATGCAGAACCCTGACTTGTGCTCCTACGAATATTGCAGTTGTAGGAGTTACCAAAAGAGTTTTGAGCTTGGTGAAGGATTCATTGCCATTTGGTACTTATGGTTTAGGAGATATAGTTTTATTTGGTGGAGAAAGAATGAAGATAGACGATTGCAAAGACCTTTCAAATGTATTCTTAGAATTCCGTGTCAAGATTCTTGCTGATAGTTTGAGAGAATGGAAAGATATCAGTGAGTGGATGATTAGTTTCCTTGAGGATCCTCAAAAGAAGTACCACTTTTGCTCAACAGAAAAGCAAAATGTTATGCCTTTTGAGCAGTTTGTGATGAAGGAGTTCAGCTTCTATGGAAATCGTCTTATATCTTGTATTGAAAGCTTGTACACGCATATGCCAACATCTGTCATTTCGGCTGAGGCAGCTAAACAAATGAATGTACTTGTTCATTCTCTTAAAGTTCTTGAAGAACTAATGACACAAACAGTTATTTGTGAAGACTTAAATCGATTATATGATTCCAGCACAGGAGTAATTGTTAGTTTAGATCGTTGTATAATGTCATGCCTTGAGATACTCGTATACCTTCGAAGCACACTTCGTTTTCCAAAATTTGAGAAAGATTATAAAATTAAAAAATTTTGTTTGGCGAATGCCTGTTTGGTATTTTCCACAGCATCGAGCTCCATCAACTTGAGTTATGGCAGGACAAAACCTTTGGAGTTTCTTGTCATTGATGAGGCTGCTCAGCTAAAGGAATGTGAATCTCTTATACCTTTGCAGCTTCGAGGTCTTAAACATGTTATTCTAGTTGGGGATGAAAGACAACTCCCAGCCACAGTTCAAAGCAAGGTTCAACATTGTTATATGCTCTGTATATTTACGTGTTAGTGTGTGCTAATTAACCTCTTAATAAGTTTTTGCATTGTGTTTATAGATTAGTGAGGAGGCTGGATTCGGAAGGAGCTTATTCGAGAGACTTGTATCCCTAGGGCATAAGAAGCACCTTCTTAATGTTCAATACAGGATGCATCCATCCATAAGCCAGTTTCCAAATAGGGAATTCTATGACAAACAAATCTTCGATGGTGTGAATGTCAAGAGCAGTGGTTATGGGAAGCGTTTTCTCCAAGGAAGTATATATGGGTCGTACTCTTTTATAAATGTAAGTTCTGGTCGAGAGGAGTTTGATAAGAGTCATAGCATGAGAAATCTCATGGAAGCGGCTATTGTGGCTGAAATCATTTCAAATCTCTATAAAGGTAATAGTTTCTCTCTTTTCCTTATCTAGATCTCTCATTCAAAGTTAATGATTGAACTTTTATTGCTATCATCACAGAATCTGTTTCAAGAAAACAAAGGGTAAGTGTTGGTTGCATATCACCATACAAGGCTCAGGTAAATGCAATACAGGATAAACTTGGCAATAAGTATATGGATTCTGAAGATTACTTCTCTGTGAATGTCCAATCCATTGATGGCTTTCAAGGGAGTGAAGAGGATGTAATTATTATATCCACAGTGAGATGTAACAGTAGAGCGTCTGTTGGTTTTCTTTCAGATCATCGAAGAACTAATGTGGCATTAACTAGAGCTAGGTAACAAGCAAATTAACTGATCTTGTTCGACTTTGTTTGTTCTTTTTTGTTATTGTTGAATGGCCTTTTTGTTTATCCCATTTGTTCTATATACAGATATTGCTTGTGGATTTTGGGAAATGGATCGACTTTGATGAATAGTGGCTCTATTTGGAAGTATATAGTTGTTAATGCTAAAGACCGTGGCCGTTTTTACAATGCTAGTGAAGACAAAAACTTGGCTCAAGCTGCCATGTTTGCTTTAGTTGAGCTTCGTCAGTTTAATAACTTATTCCATAAGGATTCATTTCTTTTTAATGGGGTAAAATGGCAGGTATTTTGGATGCTTGATACTATTATTACCAAGAATACACTTTTGTGGTTTGCTCATTTTCACAAATTGTTCTCAAACTTAGTAAAGATGTTTTCTTGGCTTATGTTAGGTAAGGTTTAATGACAAGTTCTTGGAGACAATTGCGGGATTCACTGACTATTTGTAAGGAAGTGGTTACTCTTCTAGTTCAACTTTTGAGTGGCTGGCGAAAAGATGGAAACCATAAAGTGAACATACCAGGAACATGTATGCATAATCTGGAGTCGTACAATGTAACACCAGACTTGTGTTTGATTTGGGCTGTAGATATTGTAGTACAAAATTCACTTTGCATTCAGGTGATAAAGATTTGGGATGTTTTGCCAGCCACCAAGATTGAACAACTGGCAAAGATATTAATGGAAAAAGTATATGGGAATTATACTGTCAATATGATGAACCGCTGCATGGAAAAGCACGTTGATGGGTATGTTTGAATTGCATTTTGATGTTTGTATGGACTTCGATCTTAATATATGGTTGGGTTTAGATAAATTTCTGTTTTAATAACATAACTTATTGTTTTGAAATTATGAATAGGAAGTTGATGCTTCCAATTACATGGCCTATGAATTCAGACTCTGATCTAAGCTGGTCCTTCAAAAATAATTTAGATGCAACAAGAGCTACAAGTGTTTGGTGAGTTCTTGGACCGTGTTATTGGTGGTTAATTTAGTTACTTGGAGATCCAACAGGAATGGTTAATTAAACGTTGTATTATTTTTTATTATAGGAATTCCAGATATAAAAGGATGAAAGGTACTTAATGGGTTGTAGCTATGGAACTGATTGGACCGACTTGATAAAATTGCACGGGCTACATTGGGCCTGCTTCACATGCAACAGTTTACTAAAGTTATGGCGGAAGTGAAGGAAAATGAAATATTGGTGTAACGTTTCGGCGCAAAAGTTCAGTAAACACCACCGGAGTTGTTCAACTATATATATCAATGATTGTGCTTTTATTAGCTAGCTAGCAACTATTGGCCAGATAATATCAGTTAGTAGTTAGTCTTAAATGAAATGATCGCTGTGTGCCTGTGTATATTCTATATTATACTCATTCATAAAACCGAACTTTCAGCGAATAGTTCATGAATCATTCGGTGGGAAGTTGGTTTATGTTTGTTTATTCAATAAACGAAAGAACATGAACAAGATATATGGTTCGTTTAGTTACACGAACGAATATGAACAATGCTCTCGATTGTTCGTTTACGTTCGTTCATTTATGTTCTTTTATGTTTGTTTGTTTATGATTATTTGATTTTACCTATATATATATATATATATATATATATATATATATATATATATATATATATATATATATATATATATAGAGAGAGAGAGAGAGAGAGAGAGAGTAAAAAGAAAGCTAAAAGAGGAAAGCTACTAATTGTCTAATATTGATTAAGTGAGCCAGTCTCTCCTAAATCATCGTTCCCTCGTTCTATTTTCAAACAACTTCGTGTCTGTCTAGTTAGGGTTTACTTAATCACACGCCGTCTCCATCTCTGACAAGACGATCGAACTCTTTTAAGTTCATGGTTGTTTATTTATGTTCGTCTAAGTTTGTTTGTGTTTGTTCATATATGTTCGTTTAAGTTCATTTGACGTTGTGTTTGTTTATGTTCGTTTGTGTTTGTTTATGTTCATTTATCAACTTAAACGAACAAACATAAATAAACACAAACATAAAAGTATGTTCATTTAGTTGTTCATGTTCGTTTGTTGTTCGGTTAAAGTTAAATGAACAAACACGAACAAGCCTCTATTATTGTTCGTTCGGTTCGTTTACAACTCGAACTAGCTTGCAAGTCCAAACAAGAATTAAGATGAATGGTTAAAAATTGCAAAATTAAACTTAGTTTGTCAAAACTTTTCCAACTTGAAAGAAAGTTTGATGATGCAAACATGTAATGACCAAAAAATTATACGATAAAAATTTCATTTTTTTAAATTCAACCAAAAACACCAAGTATCATTTTCCAAACATTCAAAAATATATCATAATAAAACAGTTACCAAAGTACAATTCCAAAATCATCAAGTTGTGAAACATGGATGGATGCGTTGCGATCAAGCCGAGCCATTCTCTTTCAAACCAGAGGTACCTAAACCATAACCATAAAACCGTAAGCACAAAGCTTAGTGTGTTCCCAAATACCACATATCATACATATCATTGGGCCTAGCCTTTCAAATTGGGCCTAGCCTGTCATACAATGGTCCCAACCCTACATACAAATGCAATCGTCATAAAGACAGCTAGAACCCTACCTAACATACAATGGACCTAGCCCTTCCTGATCCATGGGCTAGCCCAACATACAAATAGGCCTACCCTGTCATACAATGGGCCTAGCCCAACATACCATGCAAGAGTCACAAAGACAACTAGCATAACCTATCCTAGTGGGCCAACATTGGTGCCTTCGACCCACAGGTACAGTGAGTGGACTCACCTCAAACAAAAGATAGCAAATCTTGCTTCCAAGTCTGGTATATAACGGCTCCTCATACTAAACACAATCAATACCAACCTAAGTTATATTCTTAAGGTCAAGCTCATAAATCACGAGACCTAATAATAGCCCAAGCCCAAACTAGGCCCACTAATGGCCCAAGCCCAAATAGAGAGTCATAAGGTTCAATACAAGACCAAGTCCAAAAGGTCCACAACCCTAGAGTCCAAAAAGGTGGCGCAAATTCAAGAGGGCCCAAGAAGCCTATGTCCTACATACCAACTTGTACGCCCTGCGTACTACCCATCTATGCACACGGTACAACTCGACAAAGCAGAAAAAATGGGGACTTCTCGGGAGTACGCCCCACGTACAACCTGTCGCAACATTATGTATAAGTTTTTGAAGCATGAACCATGCATTACGATGAGCGTACTCACCAGAGGGTCAAAACTCACCATTAAGCTCTTAGTAGTTAAGACAAGAACGTCCAAACATAGATCCGACCCTTAAGGGGTGTCTTAAGTCATAAAGTTCATGACTTTATGACTTTGCATGGCTTAATGAGGTCTAAACCATAATCAATGCTTCCTAACTTCATAATAAGATCACCAATACTTGCATGAGACGATAAATTCTAGAAGATCGAAACTTTATGACTTAATGACCTCAACAAGGACCAAATATGAGGCTTAAAGGTTATGTAGTAGCTTCTACTCATAAGAACCACCATCACGGGACCAAGACATGATAAGTTACCATCCAAAACTAGATATATATAAAGGAGCCATTAAGGTTGAGACTTTATACCTCCAGAAGATGTAGAAAGGAAAACCAAGCCTGGATCTACCAACTCCAAGCAATCCAACTCTCCTTCAAGAAACTCCTTCTTCTCAATGAGCACCAAGACACACGAAATCACACCAGAAACTCACGAATCACTCAAATGGGGGCTAGGGTTTCGTATTTACGGTTTAATGGGATGGAGGCTGAGGGTAAGAGGGTTTGGAGTTGAGTTAAGGCCATTAAATGTCGTCCAAGACCGTAAATTAGGGTTTGCACCTGATTGGAGTATGCCCTGTTTACTCCTAGTATGACCAACGTACTCTAAAGATCACCCACGATCTGCCTTCCTAGTACGCCCATCGTACTCCAATGTACGCCCAACATACTAGGCTTAGCCCTAAAACCACCAAACTTCCGAAGGCCATAACTTCTTCATTCTATGTCCGAATTCGACGATCCTTATATCCCCGAAAAAGGTAATCACTAGTACAAAAATGACCTAAGGTCACACTTTTCAAAAAACGGCCTGTGACATTTTTTATTAAAAGTGTGGCCAAAGGTCACTAAAAAAATTTAGAGACTATTTTTGGATACATTTAAATTAGTTTGTGGCCATTATATAGATAATCAAAACCTTAACCACACTTAATTATACCAAATGTGACAAATATTAGTCACACTTGAACACTGAGGCCATAGGTCATAATCAGCCACATGTATCAATTAAGATTGTCATACTTTTTTTATGAGAGACAGTAGATAAAAGTATCATCACATCAGTTAGTTCTTAGTGTGTCTATAACCTGGTACCTTTTTAGCCACATAACAAACAAAGTAGCTAAAAGGTGATACATATGGTCACACTAAATATTTGTGTGTCCATAGCGCGGTTCTGTACTAGTTGTACTTAGTTAACGCAAGAAACTAAAACAAGTTACTATTGGTTACTTATGGTCATGTACCTTTTATTATGTGTGTCAAAATATTATGAATTGACTTTAAGAATAAACAAATATTGTGTGTGTAGGTAGCATTTATTTACGATTACAGATATTATATGTGTCTATATGTAAATATAGTTATAAAAAAACAATAATGTATTATCGGTATAATTAGGGGTCGTTAATTGAATATGTTACTTATGGTCATGTACCATTTATTATGTGTGTCAAAATATTATGAATCGGCTTTAAAAAGAAGCAAATAGTGTGTGTATGTGGCATTTAGTTACGATTACAACTATTATATGTGTCTATATGTAAATATAGTTATAAAAAACAATAATGTCTTATCGATATAATTAGGGGTCGTTCATTGAATATGTTACTATAATTATGTAATGTTCATTCTGGTTGTACTATTGTATTTGGAAGACTCTTAAATTTGACCATATCTATCTTTGATATCATTTGGCAGAATAAAAAATGAACAAAATGTTCAATCATGGCATTTTACAAAAGTACATTGCTTTTTTTTGCAATTAAAGGGTTGTATAAATTAATGAAAAAGATTGAATGACAGTTTTGTAAAGTTAGAAACAATTTCTGAAAAAACCAAAAAAAAAAACAAAAACAAAAACAAATAACAATATAAGAAAGGACCAAATTGCCCTTTTGTCATCTATTTTTTTAATTGCACCAGATCATACATTATTAAAAAATGAAAAGAATACAACTTTCTTTAATAGAAAAGTATGATAAATAAATGAAAATAACACAACTTTGTCTAACATTGCATAACGAAAGTAAATTGCTATTATATGTAGTTTATATTATAACATGTCATCCACCATTATAGTAAAAAACTGAAAAAATTAACTTTGTGTTATAACAATATTACACCAGAAAAATTTGATGGTATAATAAGGTAAAAAGATATTAAGGAAAGTACATCGTCATTTTTTTTGTCATTTTCTTATTCTCCACATAACGCTAGAATCAAGGTTTGGCCTTTACCTTCTACAAAAAAAATAAAGATCATTATATGCTAAAAGAAGGAAAAATATAATCGCTACAAATGTAATTCATGACATTAAGAAACACATACCATGACATTCAGTACGAAAATAATCATTTTATCACATATTTTGCCCTGCAAACCACCACCATAAAATATATAACACAATTCCTCTAGCTTTTTAAGTGTTGCAACATATGTTGGATTAGTGTCTAAGTCCATAACTATAATTGGTATATACTTGACCCGACCCGGCATGGTCCATTTGGGTTGCATGGCATCGGAACATTTGGGTAGACCTTTTAATGAGAAGAAGATATTTATGACATATTAATATATTATAAGTTCTAATATATTAATATGTGTGACATCCCCATTTTCACGGCTAGAAAAGACCGATTTTTGTTTATGCTTTATAAAAATCAGAGTATCTCTTTTAATAAAAACGTCGTGGAATTTGTTCCCAGAAAAACATGGTAATTTCATTATCAAAGCATTTCCGAAGAAATGTATTTTATTTATTTAAAAACATTTGGGATGTCATCGTCAATACAGAAACATAAGCATAAACAGAACTTACATTCATTTACACTAGTGATCTATATCTCCTTAATCTCTCAGTGTAATGTAACTTCACATCGTCACCTATGATACAAGTAAACTGAGTGGGTCAGGTTGGGAAACCTGGTGAGTACATAGGGTTTTCAACCCAAAATAATATAATTATTATGTTTAATCATTTAACAATTAACCCAATTATCCATCCCTGTTATCTTCTTTATTCCTAAGTACCTTCCCTAAGGATTTATCCTAAGGGTCGTTTCCTACATCATATTTACCTCTCATCTCCTTACATCGCATTTCCTTATATGTTTGTTCCTAAGGACTCTCCCTAAGGATCATCGCCTACATCGCATATACAGTATTGATTCAGGGATTACTCTCTTAATACGTGCCCAACAAGGGTTAGGACATCATCTCATGAATACGTAGTTACAACAGCGCCTGAACTCATAATTCATAGTAAGGGGTTAGAGTATCATCGCATGAATACGTAGTTACAACATCGCCTAAACTCGTAATTCATCACCTACAAGTTATGGGCATGCTGGTGCTTCCACGGGGTTGTCTAGAATTGTCACACCCCCAAACCAAGGATGGCGGAAACGTACGATGGTGGAGGACTTCATGTATAGTATCACAACAACGAGTATAATAGTGCTCAAAGTAATACGACCATCATAAATATAATTGAAAAAGTTACATCATAGTAAGTTTACATGTTTCAAAATCAATTACATTATGATGACAAAATGAACTGTTTGACGATTTATCGTCCCATCCTCAAAATGTTGTTGGTTTTCCCGTTTCACTGATTTCCTGAGAATACTAGTAGTTTTGAAAAAGTGTCAACAATTAAGTTGGAGAGTTCATAAGATTTTTGTTTGAGAATGAAACTGTTTTCTTTGTAAAAACGACAAAGTATGTTTCCAGACAATCCAATATTTTCAGGCGTCGCACGTTAAATGACACTTGTCACCTCAGACCTGCCGGTCTAGCTGTTGCAAACAGCTCAGGTGCGGGCTTGTCAGAACCAATATAGATCTATACATAACCATCATGCTTTCCCTACAAGAGACTCTGGTTATAATTTATAGGACTTTTGACTTTGTTACCATGAAGGTAACACGAAGGGAATGACTTACAAATTTATTCATTAACAGATTTACGTGAACTAAACTGAAAACCTTTGGTAAATAAGTTTGAAATGTAAATGATACATAAACTATACATATTATAGTTTATCCAAAACGTTTGTGATGTAAAAGAACTCTTTTATGAAAAATACATTAGTGCTATAAATCCATAAACTATGATTATTATAGCTTGTTATATGTGTTCTAAATGAATGAAGAAACTTATCATGAATGACTAAATTTCAGTTTATGCTGATAAACTAACAAGAAAACACATTCAATATTTAGTACTTATTATTATACACTTTGCTCAACATAATACAAAGTGTTATGAAAGTTATAAGCTGTTAACTAGTTTTTAACCTTTCTTCACTGTTTTATAAAAATCAAAGAAAAATCATACGGAGTCGAAAACTAAATCCGTAAATTCTGAAAATTCATAAAATGTGTCTAGTTTATCCATAATTTTTATTATGATTTTTTGAAGTCTTAAACTTATGTTAAAATGTCCATATTCACAGACTGGTCCGGATTTGTTTTTGAAATGATAGACTGTTTTGTAAAAATCACCATATATCGTAGAAAAATCGTATGGGGATGTGAAAGTAGTCATTTTAAAGGTATAAACCTGAACTATTTGCATCTAATACAGTTTTGAAAACTAAAATGTTTAAGTTGACCAAAACAGTCCGTGAATGGAGTTAAACTTTCTTGATGAAAGCTGTTGGAAAAGTTTAATTGTGTTCTTGGTGTTTTAACTTGTATTCCCCCTCCCCCCCACCCCCCCCCCCCCCTCTTAAAATATAAGAAAACATGAAAAGATTGGGGTATGAACTCACCTTATATGATTCCAGTGGATGAATGGTGAAAGAAAGAAGTGTTCTACTCAAGAACACTTAGAAGATGCCTTGAAGATTCGAAGATCTAACATGAATGTGATGATGTTTGTGTAAGATATTTATGATTTGTTTCGCAGTTTAATGAATCTTCCACTTATTTGATGGGCTGGTTAAGAGATTATTTATGGTTAAACCAGGTTGAGTCGAAGGAAGTGAAATAATCATATGGAGAATGATAATACTTACCAAAAGTAGAAGAAAAGCTTGGAGAATAACCTTGAATCTTGAAATTGAGAGAGAAGATTTGAGAGAAAATTGTTTGATTTTTTTTGGTGGAAATGAGAGAAAATGAGTGAAGTGAGGAGAGAGGGTGAGTTTTCCCAGCTCTTAGAACGTGAGAATGGATGGAAATGATGATAAAGTACATTGACATGACCTAGGTATGGTGGAAGGAGTGTGGATGGTCATGGAGTCGGTGTGGTGGTTTTTTGTGTCATAAACTAAAGAAAAGTCAACACTCCACCTCTTGTACTTCACCCACTCTTCTTGGATAAGATTTATCCCCAAAAAGGCAAAAACGTGATTAATTAATAAATATGGGCCTTATATGTTAAAATAAAGTTTTTGGTGAAAATCCCGCGTTAAAATAATTAAAAATGGGCCTAAAATGAAGTCGTAGTCGAAAACCGGGAAAAATTGGGCTTCCTGCGAGACCTCTCGGTCCTGACCGAGGTTCGGTCCCTTCTAGTCATGGACCGAAGGCGAAATGGAGTGAAGGTGTGACAGGAGGTTCGGTCTGAAGGCTAGAGCTTAGTTCTTCATGCGAGGTTCGGGCCCGAAGGCTTCGGGTTCGGTCCTTAGGCTTCGGGTTCAAGCCTGGGGTTTCGCTTCTCAACAGTTCGTTCCTTAAGGGGACTTTCGGCTCTAAGAGGGTTCGGCCCTATAGAGTGGGTTTCGGGTCCTTAAGTCTATTTTACCCGTTTTTACCCCGTTTTAAGCGGTTTTTGACCTGGTTAAGGGTCGGGATGGCCCGAAAGACTATAAAAAGTCAAAGGAACTTTTGAGAGAGATTTGGGAGAGATTTCACATACTTGGAGAGATTTCTCATACTTAGAGAGATTTGGGAGAGATTTCTCATACTTAGAGAGATTTGGGAGAGATTTCACATACTTAGAGAGATTTGGGAGAGATTTCACATACTTAGAGAGATTTATCATACCTAGAGAGATTTGGGAGAGATTTTACATGCTTGGAGAGATTTGGGAGAGATTTCACATAGTTAGAGAGATTTTTTATAGAGAGATAGAGTGAAAGAGATTGGGAGAGGCTTCTTTTGTGACCTTTTTGAGAGTCCGGCTTCGCAACGCAAGGTTCGTAAACCCTGTTAAGCCATGTTTAAGGGTCCTACACACTCCCGATAGGTATGCAACATTGTTTTATCGGTTTGGTTCATTACTCACCACAGTTTTAGGTTAAGGAAATTTAGATACATGAACTTTTCAATTGATGATTTCTCATTAGAATAACGAGTTGTACAGTAATTACATAACGTAAACCCTAGTATACAAGGGTTAGTTGAGTTGATCGGTTTGACTTGTTGACTTTATTTGACTTTTACTTGACCTGAATTTGATGGTTGTCACAAGAATAGTCTGTGGTCGCCATCTATACTCCGATAGATGACTACATCGCCACATTGTCGGTTAAGGTTATGGTATCTCCTTTCATCCTACATCACCTATTTACCTAATTATCATCACCTTTCTATCATCACCTATCTCTCATCATTTTATTTCATCACACACTAATTATTTCATCTACCCATGTTTCATCCACAACATATTTGTAGATATGAAATAAATATATCGTTTAAATCATTTAAAACATGTATAAAATCGTTCATCCAGCATAGACAACAAGTATTTAAATAATATGCACACATAGCATGTAATTTATATAAAATACTTCATATCTATGTGTAAGATGAAAGTAACTATGCACTCACTTGAAAAGGTGGTGATTCCGAACTCAGACAGCGCTTCGCTTCTTAAAACTAATTTCCTTCGATGAAACCTAGTATTATTACCACTAGAGTTTAGTCTATTATTCGCCGACACTAATTAATAGTCTAGCTATTATTACTATTATATAAGCGTTAAACAATACTTATATAACCCATAATAATAGCCCAAGTGCTTATTATAAGTTCATAATAACGTTACTATAATTAAATAAAAGTTATATGAAAAATAGCGTAGGCGTAGCTCACTTACAGTGGGTTTTATAGAAAATCGGGCTTTGCTTGGAGCATCGTTCCCGATCCTAAAAGCTCTTCTTCTCAGAGCCGTCGAGCACTCCGGGGCTTCCGCCTCGTCCTAGGGAGGTTCCATAGGCTTTTCGGGGGGTTTCGGGGCTAGAGTGAGGTTCTAGAGAGAGACTAAAGTGAAGAAAGAATGAGAAAGGTGTGAAGAAAATGAGGGTGAGAGAGGTTCTATTTATAGGGTGAAAAACGGCTGAACTTGGTGCCACATGTCACCATCTAGTGGCAAGACTTGGGGAGAAAGCAATGGCCAAGATTGTGCCACATCACCCATTTTCTCACAACACACTTTCGACTTATAAAATTTGTAACTTTCACATACAATCTCCGTTTTTGACGTTATTTATATCCACGCGTAGGTAAAAATAATATCTATAACTTTCATTTTGACTCCGTCGGCTAATTCTCGACCGATCTTAAATTTAACAGTACGAGGAGATTATATTGTTAAATGTCCGCGTAAAATTTGTAACTTCTACATGCGGACTTTGTTTTTGCCTGTCTATTTACCGTTGAGTTCCTATTAATGAGATCTTCAATTCTCATTTAGATTGCGCAGGCCAAAAACCGCTCGATCTAAAATTCGAGTTTCGGGTTGTGCACTGCTAAGCCAAATCTTAGAAAATTCATAACTTCCTCATACGAAGTCAGATTTGGGCGTTCTTTTTTTTTGTATGTTCTCGGTTTAACATATACTAAAACGTTTTTCTAGAATTCTAAGGCTAAAAAGTCCTCCATGATAAATTCACTATTTACGTGTCCCGGTGTCGTGCCGGTTTTGCCGTAAAACTTCGACGGGCCATAACTTCTTCGTTATAACTCGGACTTCAATGTTCTTTATATGTACGGTAACCTTGAGACATATTCTAAAACTTGGTAAAGATTATTTATTCTAAATAATCTTTTGTCGAAAAGTCGTTTTCGACCCCTATTATCTCTAAATTGACTAGCTCGGATCTACGGGCGTTACAATATGAAATCATATTATTTAATTAGTATTGATCAAGAATTAATTTGGAATTAATTTAGTGATCAAAAATAGACTAGTTAAATATATGGGGATTGATTGTGTAAATCATTAATTGTTATATATGTGGGCTTATGATCCATGATTCCTTATGTTGGGTTTAACCCATGTGGTGGCCCATGGATACTCCATGGAGGTTAAAACCCATGGAGCATAAGGAATGGGTAAAATCATAGGTTACATGGTGTAACCCTAATGTGCACACTATATAAAGACCCCATTGGTTGGTGAAATTGGCACTAGTGGACAACATAGAGGGCAAGCCGATTTCATAGAGTGATAAGACTCATATCTTCTCCCATGGTTATTCCAAATGTTCATGGTGTTGTGTGAACCATTTAAGGTGTCATATTTGGGTCACTAGGCTCTTGAGCTCCATGGAATCAAGCACCAGCAAAGAGGTATGTAATTCTAACTTGTTATATTACTATGTATCAATGTTTTGGTATGCTAGTTAGGATAATACCTTGTATATTCATATTTGCATGTATAATAGAGAAAACATAGATCCAAGGTATTTAGGGTTGTATGTGCACCATAGGATGTTGTATTATACCAAAAATCCAACAACATAACCATCAGCCAAATCCATCACATGGATGTAATCCCGGATCTGCAAAGATAAATAAAAAATTATAAGAAAAATCAATTGAATGGAAGTAGTATGCCGCTATAACAAGAATAGATAGATACATACAACACTGCCATCTTTTGTAGGGTAATCATGACCATAAACATTCAACTCTTGTAATCTTCTAACAACTACTTAGTTTTTGTGTGTAAGGCATCAGATTATTTAGGATCCCAATGGGATCTTCACCAAGTTTCCCACTCTCGTGAGCTCCAATAGGATTGAAGTATCTCAGCAGAATTATTCTCCACTCCCCATCTACACTATGAATATCTCGAGTTATCTCTTTAAGGAACCACTAGTCAACACACAAACAGACATATAAATAATCAAATTTCAAACATTATCGATTATATAAACTCTTCATTGGCTAATAGTTTTAATATTGCAGTTTTTTTTAACAATATTAAGCAAAATTTATGACAGTTGAGGGGTCATCTGGAGGAGGGGAAAAAGATGAGACAAGTCTAATACCGTGTGAACAAGAATCTCTATGAATCTGTGATGTTAACCATTTAAAATTTTCAATCAATAAAAACGAATTTGATCAGAACTATCAATCAATGAAAACGAATTTCATTAAAATTGTGGAACCATGAATTTGTGAAGCTGTAGATTTGTGAAATTGTGAATTTACACAACTAAACGATGGCAATATACCATCAGATATGCATAACTAAGCTCTAAACATACCTTCAGAGAGGGAGAAACGAGATGAGCAAGCACCAAGAGGACCTGGAAGCGGAGGTGCTTCAGGCGGAGGCGACGAGGTGTAGTCGAAGGGCTTGATACTGTTGGACCTGTTCTACGTCTCAGAATCTCATACTCAATTAGCAAGTGGAAACAATAGAGAAGGAAATCCAAAGAACAACGAGAGTCGTGAGATCGTTTTGCGTCTTTGGGATTAGGGCAAGTGGAAACGATTGCTTGAAATTGGAGATGGACTCTCAATTGGTATCGAGGACGGTGATGTTTGAGATGTGCGACAGTGTGGCGACAACCCACAAGGGATGTTAACGTAAGGGGTTTCGTGGGGGTAGACGTCATTCTCCAATGAAGATTAGGGGAGTTTATCACTAGTGAGGTAACACGATTAGGATAAGGAGAGTGCAAAGTTTGATAAAGAAAGAAGAGTGAAATGAAAAATAAGTGTGGGAATTTTAATTTTTTGGTGAAAATTTGTATCAACGAAATATATACTTAAAAAAATTAGATTAATAATAGAATTTAAAAAATATATTAATTAATATTGATTATATAAAATAGAAAAGATATATATATATATATATATATATATATATATATATATATATATATATATGATTTTCCTATGGTTTGTTTGAACTCCAATGTAGAGAAAAACTATCAAAATTCTTACTTGTTTACTTATGTTGCTTTAGTCTACTGTGTGGTAGGGTTTTGAAAAATGTAAACTAAAAACCCCAATCCATAAGTCATAAGCCTTAATCTCTAAGTTATAAGTCGTGAACCTTATGTCCTAAGCACTAAGCATCAAGGCTATCCAGAATGGGTGCCAAAAAGACGCGTCAAAACTAAGGTGGACAACCAAGTCATGTGTGAACACTTCCCCGGTGTCCAGTGGCTTGGTTGTAGGAGTGGTTATGGAGAAGGATGAAGACGACGCATGTGATTGGTTAAGCTTTTTTGACCATTTTCTTCACATGTGATATGCTAAGGTTTATGTTTTATTTTTTTATTTAATTTAATATCAAAATAAATAAATTGGAGTGGCGACCATTTCAAAAGCCTAGTGGTTTGGTAGTGAGCTTGTAGTGGAGTTTATGTGGCGTTGAGATGGCATCACTTTTCTAATGGGTTGGTGGTGACTACTCTCGTTAGCCTAAGCATTAAGCTCTAAGCCCTAACCTTTAGATTTAATTCTTATGGTTGATGATTAATTACTTAAGTCTCAAGTCTTATGGATGAGGGCTTAGGTCTTAGGGCGTAAGGCATGTGGCTTAGGGCTTAGGGCTTAGGGTATAAAGCATAGGGCTTAAGGCTTAATGCATATGAATTAGGCCAATTATGGCTTATGGATCATAACTTATGATTGAGGGCTTATGACTTATGTTTAGGGCATAAAGCATAGGGCCTTAGGCCTAGTGCATATGAATTAGGCTAATTATGGGTTATGGATCATGACTTATGACTTATGACTGAGAGCTTATGACTTATGCTTAAAAAATAGGGCTAATGGCTTAAAATTGGGGCTTATAGCTTTAGGTTTACATATGCTTTCTGCATCATGGCTTATGAGTTATGATTTATATATTAGTGATTATGGATTTAGGCTTAAGGCTTATCATTCAGGCTTGAGGCTTGTGGCTTGTGATACATGTCTAGGGTATAGGCTTATGGCTTAGTAGTTATGGTTTAGGGCTTTAGCTCACATCTACATACCACACATCCTACCCAACACCACCCCTACAACCCAATCAATACACATACACACACACCCATACCTACATCCCCACATTACCCTTAGTGATTGATTAATCAGATGAAAGTCATTAACCGATTACAAATAAAGACAATTGGTCAGGCTAGTTGGTTCTAGTGAATATCAGTTAAAGCCTGTCATGTTAATATATTGATATTTTTATTTGAATATATAGATTATTAATATTAAATTTTATATGGAGTGGTGCTGGTGTGGGTTTGTAGGTGAAGGTGGGTTGTATGAGGTAGGTATTGGGTATAGGTGTAGGTGGGCGTGCTTTGGCAAATATGGGAAGATTGTGTATGGGTGTGTGGGGGGGGGGTATACATGTATGTAAATTTGGGTTTGGGTAGGGTGGGTGGATATATGGATTTGTAATAGGGTAGGGTGTATGTGTGGGTTTGTAGGTATGGATGGGTGGCTTGTGACTTGTGGCTTATGGCTTAAGGGTCATGACTTAGGCTTATGCTTAGGTCTTAGGTGTATGGCTTGTGAGTAAGGGCGAAGGGCTTAAGGCTTAAGGCTTATGCCATATGACTTGGGGCTTCAGGCCTATTTTGTATGAAATATCTTATGATATATGTTTGACGGCTTATAGCTTAGGAGTTAAGGCTTGTGGCTTATAGTTTATAGATTGGGGCTTAAAGTTTATGACATATGGCTTATGGATTATGACTTATATCATAAGCCATAATCCATACACCTCAAGCCATAATCCAAAAGATACAATTCTTAAGCAATAAACTATAAACCATAAATCTTAAGTCATAAGCCATAATTCTTAAACCACATACCATAATCCTTATGGGTTATGGTTTAAGGCTTACAAAATAGCGATTATAGCTTATGGCTAAACTCATATTGCTTAAAGCTTAAGGTGTAGAGCTTATGAATTATATTTAGCTTAGTCCTTAGTCCTTATGGCTTATGGCTTATGACTTAAGGCTTAGGGATTAAAGCTTATGGAGTAGGGATTATGGCTTATGCTTAGGATTTAGGGCTTATGTCTCGGGGATTATAAATTAGGGCTTATGACTTATGGATATGGCTTGGCTTCAACCAGACTCGTTTACACTTGCACACATACATATGGATAAAAAAAACTTATAACAAAATAATTATATATTAGATTTTAATTTCATGATAGAAATAAAAACATAGATATTATTTTTTTAAATAATAAAAACAATAGATAATATTATCAATGAAAAAAATTATTTATAATTTTATGAAAAAAAAATTAAAACTGGTCCGGAAACCCTGGTTAAGAAAGTTATCTTTCTAAAAAATAGAAAAATCAAAAAAGAAAAAATCATTTATTTGCAATTTTTATAGAAATATTAAAATTTCATTTTTGGTTTTTTCCCTCGTTCTTCCATTCCAAAAGTTTAAGATTCCCTCTACCTGAAAAATTTTAGATTTAGTAATTCCCTCCTCTCTAAACCTAATGTATCTATTATCTTCAATGTTGAAACCCTTAGGCCATGAGGGATATCGGAAATTCCAATCGCGTTCTCCATTGCACCATCGATCCAAACGTCTGCTATCGACAATCGAAGATGTCAATCCTGAATATTGAAAATCAACTCACATCCCGCTTAGGTTTCCAAATTCCGATTACCCCCAACATAATCTAAACCACTAGGGTTCGTTCTTTAGTTTTTCTCTCATGTGATCTCGTTGCCTATCCGTCCCTCCACCCTGGCTCCTCCACATCGCGCCTTAGCCTATATCATCGATCGTGTTTCCCCTGACCCCTGTTCATCCTCTATTGACTGCTTGAAAATAGTATGAACAACTTCTCTTCATAATCAAGGTACTGACGATTTTGTGGAGAAAACAATATAGAACCGTCGATCTGGATAAGGTGCCAAGTCAGATCACGAATCCAGTTGAGATGGAATTAAGAATTCCAGGATCGTTTCCATTAGGCTCCTTCCGTCTCCTATCATAACATTTTTCGGAGAGTTTCTCACGAAATAGCCCCATATCCCCATTGGTGTTTTCTCGGTTTTTTTTGGGTCTTCATCTCAACGGTACAAGAGCTTAGAAGCCTATAATCGAGTGTAAAGGTAAGCCCTAAACATGTTTCATTTGAGATTGCTGATTAGGCGATACTCTTGTTGATAAGTTAGGAGTTGATCTTCCATTCATGTTCAAGGTGATTGCTATTTCATCCTCCATGTTTAAATATGATATTTTTGATAAGTATTTCCACAAATTTGTTCTCAATTGTAATTAAGAAGGGGATATAAAAATGTTGAGGAATTTCATTTTTTTTTCAGGTTTGATTACATGCAATCACTACATTCGATTGGTATTGATTCATATGAGCTTGCTAAAGATCTAAATCATGCATAAGGGAAGTGTCAATACTATAGATGTAGAGATATATCTCTTCTAATTATGATTTATATCTTCCTATTATGTTTTAAATCCCTAAATCTCTTCTTATAACGCTTTAATTTGGTCTGATTATCAAGAAGTGGAATGTTGAATGTTGTTTCTTTCATTAAGCAAGTCAAGGTCAGTACTCATTACTTTATATTACTTCATTACTATGCAAAAAGACATAAATGCCCTTTTGGTAATAGATCAGAATATGAGTTGCAGTTGTCATCTACTGGTGGAAGGCTTATCATTGCAAGTACCTTATATTTTCTATCCTTCAAACTCTTGATTTCTGTCCTATATCATTAATTTTGATGGTTCTTTTTGCAGGTTCTACATTTGGAATTAGATGCGTTTCTTTGAGACCACCACTCCTCACTGGCCTCTTCGTAAGTAGTTTTCTTCTTCTATACATGTTTTTCTATTAGAAGTAAAGCTATGACATTATTTCTTGAATATATATGGTTTTTGCGCATCAATTTTGCTTTCAATCAAAATTCTAAATTGGCATACATGTTTTTAGATTTTATCTAAAAAATGTTGCTCTCATGTTTTTCCCTAAACTTATCAATTTAGGGCTGTTTGGATTTGCTTTTAAAGTTAGTACTGGTAATTCTAAGCAATCAACTTAGGGTAATAACCAAAATTTGATTGTGATTCTTAATTTTTTGAGCATTGAGGATTAAAATAATGATGTCCTGTGATCATATAATTATTAAAGCTTTGTTGATTATGATTATCTGTGATAGTTGGAAAAATAATATAACGTTTGTTCAAGTGTTTGGAGTTTCTAGGGTTTGTCTAAACTTGGTATTTTGCTTCTGATTACAAGAAGAAATGACATAGGAAAAAAGTCACGTATATGCTCTAAAACTTTTTGTATTTGTTCTCACTTGTGAATCTTGTTAATTCTCGTGTTTGATTACTATTTTTTATTACAAGGCTTATATGATCACCAAGAACACGTGTTTCGTCTGTTGTAAGTGCAAGTGCAGGAATGACTATGACAAGAAGATTGATTAGAAACTGGAACGATTATGATGCATCTAGCAATAAGAAGATCAAATCTGATGATGTAGTTTGTTGATTATTTATGAGCAAAATAATTTTAGTTGGAGGTGCAAGTAAGAATTTGAAGCCATCTTTAAGAAACATCTTTATTTTCACTGAGCAAATTAAATCTGAGATTATGTTTACCATTGCCATCCATATCTTTATAAAGCTTATTTTAATGTTCATAATGGTTTATAATATCTATGATTATATACTTTATCAGTGTAATACTTCTCTTCATATGATTATAATCCAAGTTTTGGTTTATGATGTTTTTGCTATATTTACCATATTTTAATACTTGCAATTAGTATAATTTTTTATTTTTGGGTATTTTAATTACGAATTTATTGTGTGGATTTGGATTTCAATTATTAATAATATCGAAATATAAAGTTTTTGTGATGATGAATTAAATAATAACAACGTAAAAAAATGATGTGACAAATAAATATCACATTTCATTAAATTCAGTAACTATGTGACTAAAAATTCATGTATGGTCATGCTTAGATAATATTTTTTTGTCAGAAAATAAAATAACCACTTGTAAATATGCAAATAATATGACCATATGGAAGATAGTAGTCATGTTTATCTATATTATGTGTCTTGACGGAACACTAATGGCCACAATTTAAATTACTTTCTATGATTGTAGTACAAACAATAGTCACATTCAACAACGTTTTCGTGTCGAAATGATAAAATAGGTTATACTAATAACCAATTTTTATGGTAATAATTGGCATATTGGTCACACTTTCAACAACTTTGTGTCTATAAATCACTTACAATTATTTTGTAATTGATTCTCTATGTCGAAATAATATAAAATAGTCATAGTTACAACGTTTTATATGTCTGAATGATAACATCGGTCATGAAAAATAATACAAATATGGCCGTAAACTAATATTAAATTCGTAATTTTAACAAAATGTGTGTCTTTATAATACTTATGATCATGTTTCACTTAATTGTGTCTCTATATGATATGCGATAGTCACCAAAATTGCTTCTTTTTGTGACTAATTATTAGCAAATCGCCACATATGAAATTAAGTATATGTGACCATTTAGTGAATATGGTCATGTTCACCATAATTACATGTCTGCAAAAGATACCTAATAGTCTTAATAAACTTTAAATTGTGTGACTATTTATTAGTAAAACGTCACACTGAAACAACATGCATGTCGCAAGTTAGTGATATATAGTCACTACAGTTACAAAATGAATGTGTCTACCGAAAGTTTAACGCCACAATATTGGATAAAATGATTGATTTTAGCAACAAAATTCTCTTCCTAACAGCCACACATTTATAATACGGCCACACTTTTTCATATCATACGGACACTACATTTTAAAGTGACCATAAGACCTATACGATGGCGTCACCTTCCGTTACGCTTTCAGTGAAAAAATAAAATGTCACTATACGCATATGGTCACACTTTTTTGGTGTGACTGTAAGTCATTTTTCTTGTAGTGAATGAGAAGCTCTACAACTCTATCAACTCACTCTTTCCTTAAAAAAATTCCAACTTAAATCCAAAAATCATAAAAGGCCCGAACTATCACTTTACGGTTATACCCTTGGACTCCAAAACACAACCCGAACTCCTGGATCACCTAATATGCATTATCTACACCCAAAGGGGTCTAAATATCTCCCTCCCCAACCTTATTAGAATCCATACTCCTAATGGTGAACAAATCATTGATCCTTTAATTGTAGAACCAGCACCTCATTGTTATAATTCCGAAACTCCAAAACTATGCCTAACCTTTACACAGGTAGAACAATCCCTAAACACAATCACTAGGACCTCTTACTGCAATCTGAACTGGAGATCATCTTTTTGATCCTGAACTATCCAACTAGTATTTTGGCAGACAGATTCCTTAACCATAACTTGCTAATGAAAAGATCTTCGATATAAACAAAAACGACTCCTAATGTGAGTCTTGTCTATTTTCCAACCCTGTACATAACTCATGTCCCGGAATCCAAGGATTTACACTTCCATTTATTCGAAATATTATGATTTCTCAACGACCTTCCACTAAACTGAGATGTAAAATCCCCAATCCATCGTTGAGACTGACAGTCTCACCTACTCGGTACAATTGAATGGGCCACACCCACATGTCTCACCCAATCGAATGATATACAGGCCTAACCTCGCCTCGGACCCAATGACCCTCCTCCCTTAACAAGGAGAAATATTCCGATGATACTGTCGGCCTCGCATTAGGCATACGTTGATCCCCTTTCAGCCTGACGACCACTCCTACAATGCCCTACCTCAATCTGGTGAATGCTATGACTACATCGCAGACTTACAGCACTTCCATGACATCCTATCATCATTTTTTTGTTATGGCTGCCCTGTAGTCTTACAACACGTCCATACTGCCATAGACTCAACCCATGGTCTTGCTCTCCATCTACCATACCAACCCTTGATCAATCATGAGTCAACCCACATTGTCTATATCCTAATCAGATGTTTGGCTCATGCATCAAACCCCAAAGCCTTCATAAGACAAGAATAGGCAAAGAGGCCCTAACACAACCCTCAACATGGATCCATCCATGTGTCTGCTATACATTACAATGAAGGCGCCAACCAGATGCTCCCCAACCTCACGTAACCTCAATCCAGACTGCCACTTTAGTCATCTTCCCTCCTAAACAGGATGTGAAACTCTCCCTAGTTCCACACCTAGTATTATCCCCGTAAATTTAATCGGTGCTCCCCCACTTAAATTTTACTACACGATGCCATCCTTATTAAAAACAACGAATAATAGGGTCCCATGCCGAAACTGACTGACCAACCCAACATCCCACTTACCGAGGGATCTATGCATTCTAACCGCCTTCCATCGACGCAATTTTGAAATTTATTTGACACTTCCAATGTTGGAACAAGCCCACACGGCCACCATCATCATCCTCTTACTACCGCTCCTACCCTAGTAACGGTAGCGATCGGACCCAAAAGTACTTCCATAAACGATCGTCATCCCCACTGAAAGACACAACACTTCTGAACTCTTACTTCTTTGACGAACTAATCACGAAAATCCGTTTACCGATCTTCTAAGTGATACCCCTGAATTGCTTCCACCAACGACCCAAAACAACAACCGGACAAACTAAATCCAACTTAACAAAATGTGTCCAAATCATAACTCTTGGCATGCAAAAATGACATATAACAATGCTTGATAATATACCCATGCAATAATAGAGAACTAAACCAATGATAATGCTTACACATACCGACACATGATTCCAAAGCACATACATATACAGATAATAAGGCATGAAGAAAACAAAAGATAACGTACCCGCGATAGGATCTAATAAAACTCTGGCGTCCCCCGACTGACACTCGAATGCTTGGGTCCTCATTATTGGGGATCCTACCTACCCTCTCGACCGTCAGTGATCCTCAAAATAACTGGAGAAGGTGCACTCACTACTCCACCCCTCAACATCGGACAATCGGACTTCTTGTAGCCCACCTGGTTGTAGTGAAAACACATCGGAACCGACCCATGGGGGAAATCCCTACTAAAATGACCCATCTGACCACAACTGAAACATCCCTGATCTGTCTCCCGACATCCTCCCTCATGGTTCCTCCCACACTTGGCATAGCAGCCCCGACCCTAATGGCCTCCCAATCATGAATCCTGAGTCTTGGGCCTTTTCGCATGGCCCACTGCGATCTGAGTCTGCTCTAGCTTCTTCTTCCCGAGGTGCTCCAAATCGATATCCCGCTCGCGGGTTCTTGCAATCATATTATTCAGGGTCTCGCACCCTGACAAACACACAAACTCCCTTATGTCATCCCTTAACATATCATGATACCCTACCTTCTTTATCATCGTGTCCGCTGCATACTGTAGGACCAACAAAGACCTTTCCCGAAACTTGGCAGTGATCCCTGCCACGGTCTAAGTCGTCTGGCGAAGGTCCTAAAACTCCCTCGCCAAATGCTACACCTCAATAGCTGGTGAAACTCGGCCCTAAACCAGGTCACAAACTCATCTTAAGACATCGTCTCTAGGGTCTCGCCTCTCAAAGCAATGTCTACCTCCTCCTACCAATCTCGAGCTCTGTCTTTCAGAAGTTAAGAAGCAAACCTGACCTTCGACCCCTCAGGGCAGAAACTCGCCCATACGTTCATCCAAAATCTCAAAGCGATGTTCTTTTTCTTTGGTTTATGTATTAGCTAGACTAGAAGCATGCATATTTCTGCACATTCTGTTCAAATAGTCACATCTACCAAAAAGCTCTTGCCCTAGCATTGTTTGAAAATGTGCCCCCCTCTAAACCGAAGGCCCTTAATAGGTAAGTATTTAAAGAGTGTGTGGACAAAAGTGTGTCAAAAATTTTGGTTGACAATTTTGTTGGTTGATTGTGTCATTTGGTTTTTTTGATCAAGTCTAGTGTAATTTATCTTATTTGTTAACATGCTATTATTCTGTATATATGGAAAATTTGTCGACACTTTTATAATTCGTGTACATTTTAGCTAATTTTGATAAGAATTCATCAATGTAATAGAAGTGAATTGTCATGATCTTACCTCAAGTTTCATTTTTCATATCTTCTATACGATTTAGAAGTTATATTTTTTCCAAAGTACAACGTTGTAAAGCACATGCATTCCACTTGTTTAAGGTATTTTATTATATGATGGCTCCACGCCGTAGTAATCGTGTTCGTGGATATAAAAAGACACATGAGTCATGCAATGATGATCAATGATTTCAATCAAACACTTCTCAAGTTCAACCTTCTTCTCATTCATCTAAAGGAGTTAAAGATCAAACATTTCTCAATCTTCTTCTCATTCATCTCAAGGAGATGAAGAGTCAAATGTCATGGAACAAGAGTCTACTAACCCGTCATCCAAAAGGAAGAAAATCGACATCAATAGTGATGGAGAGTATGCATATATTTAAACTATAATTACTTTTAAATTGTGGTAATAAACTAATAATATGATTTGGTTTATTGTTTCTTTTCTCAAGATTTACAGATCACAATTCAGTCATACGAAAGATGACATATATATTAAAGACTATGTTCGTGGCCCATGGACCACATGGAAAGAGGTTGACTCAACTAGGCGTGAAGCATTATGGCAATACTTTAAGGTTTATACTTACTTATCTTTCTATTTTAATATTTCATATCTTTTTCTACAATGTTAAAGCTAATGATATAAATGATCTACATGTAGGGATTATACCAATGGCCACCAAGTTCTGAATCACTAGTTTACACAGCATGGGAGAATAGCTACAAGAAACGTTTTTCTGGCATAATGCAAAGTGCACGTGAAGATTCACTTCAACAAGCCTTGGATGCAAATGTCAAAGCCTCACTACAAGGAGATTTATCGTTGTTAAAAGATTTTAATCCAAAATGAATAAAGAAGAAAGATTGGGTATATATGATTGACAAAGTGTGGAACACATCACAATGAAAACGTAGTTCTGAATCTGGAAAACAAAACAAAAATAAAATGGAAGATGGATCAGTTTCCAAACATTGTGGTGGTTCCATTTCAATTCCTCAACATAAAGCCAGACTCGTAAGATATTATCTATAAAATGTTTTAAAATTATTTTTCTATATATGATTAGATGTTATACGTCTAATTACTTCTAAATTTTTTAGCAAGAAAATTTGAAAAGGCCTCCTACTGGGCTTGAACTTTATGCAAGGTCACACACTAACAAGTTAACTCAAGAGTACATTACACCAAAAGCTGAGAAAACTGCGGTAGTTTTTTTGATTTTTTGGAAAAGTGGTCAAGTAAAAAGTAAGTTGTAATTATTTTTGCTATGAAATGATAGTAGTTTATAGGGTTTCACTATAATAGGATGGGTATCAAAAAGCTATGGTGGATAAGTGTGGAGATGATCCTAATTGTCATCCCCTGTAGGATACTGAATTATGGTGTGATGTTAGTGGAGGCATAAAAAAAGGAAGAATATATGGATGGGGTTCTGTATCTAATACCCATAGATTGTTGGTGGGGTCTTTAGCAGCCCAAAGTACAGGAACATCTCCAGAGAACATGGAGGTTTGTTTTGTTTATTGTAGCATCCTGCTTTAATTTCCTTAAATGAACAAAAAATACAGTGAGAACTTTATTTACTTTGCTTTAAAACAGAAACTATATTATACATGCAATTGATAAAAGTTTATTTGCTCAAATATGTTATTAGAAAATTTTGACAGATCTGATGAAATGTGGACCAGATTTAGGTTTTGAATCTGATTATTCTTGATTTTAGTAAATTTGGTTATGATTCAGAAAGTATCAGTAAAGGTCAAATTTATACAAAATTCCAGGACAATTTCTATTATTTACACTATAAATAGTGGAATGTCACTTTTTAGGCTTGGGGAGGACGATTGACAATGATGAGTTGTGTGGTAATTCCAGAAAGAGCAACCTAAAAAAAAAATTGGTGTTGTTTCTAACTCAAATAAGAATGTGTTAAAAGATTGTCAAGTTCTTCAATTTCACAAAATTTATCAGGTGAATCTACTTTCCAATTTACATGATGTAATTTTCCAAACTTCTTTTTGAAGCATAATGATCCATTGTAGTTGAATATTTTAATCCTAAAATAATAATAAAGTTATTGGCTATGTACTTTCATTTTTTTTGTTATTTAGCCATTGTACTTTGGAGAATCTATTGGGTTATAACATTGCACTTTAACTTCTTTGTTCTTTATATCAATCCACTTTCATTTTCTGGAAGTTGAAAGTAAGAACTAAAACAGAATTTATTAAAGAAATAAAAATACAATAATAGCATTGCATTTAGTCATTATAGCATCCTACTTTCATTTCTTTATATTACAATATTGTTAGAGCTTTTCTTAATAAGGCATTGCACTTAGAAAAAATCTACCATTTATATTAATGTTGTAACTGCAGGTTATATATGAACGTATGTGTGAGGAAATGCGTGAGGAAATGGAGGCACAACGTCAAGAACTTGATGCAAAAGCTGCAGAAATTGAGGCCAGACGTCAAGAAATGCGTGAGGAAATGGATGTAAGAGTTCAGGAAATAGAGGCCACACGTCAAGATATAACTGCCAAACAAAGACACATTGATGCCGGATATGAAGAAATGGAGAAGATGATCACAACATTGCAAAATAGGAAGGGAGGAAATTTAAAATATTAAACTTTTGTCAATGTTGTTCTTTTTTACTTTTAAAATTGAATGTGAATGTGCAACATTGATGATTTTGATATTTGAATGGTAATGTTTCATTATCTATTAATTAATTTTATGCATTTGGAATTTATAAAATGTGGGAATATATAAGTTTGCAACGGATACCGATGGAAACACAGATATCAAAGTTCCAGCGTAACTCTGACTGAAATGTCCATTGTTAATTGCCTTGTTCGATTTGGTCGTCCTTTTGACCTTACCCCATAGGAACTTGTTACATGATCCCTACAACAATGTGGGTTAGGATTAAGGACTTTGATAAACACAAACGTAATAATAAAGACACATAATAATAAAGAACACAAGAATTTAACGAGGTTCATTTAATCGAAGTAATCTAGCTACATTCATAAATGAACTAGAGAAATTTTAATGATAATCTTAATACAAGTTTTCTGCATTATGATTATAATCTTACTGACATATCAAATCTTATTTGGATTGGGGCCTATAGCCTTATGACATCACCGACATGATCTGGCGCATGATAACAAACTTGGTCCCCAAGTTACTAGGTCAAACCGAAGTTTAAAGTCTAGGACTACTTCTAATCATTGAAGTCCAAAGCATGATGTACATCGATGCGAAGCTCATGTGATGAGCTTTGCTCTCTGCGGATAAGCTTAGGTGTTTGTGTTTGGCTTCAATCCAAGTCTTCATAGTTATCCTCTTAACTTCATCAAAAGCTTTACCTTTTTTATGCTAACCTCTTTTGTTGTATATATCCTTTCTCTTGAAGCTTCACCCACTCAACAACTTTACCAAGAGGTTTCACCTTTACAACCGAAGCTTTGTAGTAGCAGATTCACCTGAATCCTTGGATTCTACAATACGAACTGCTCCAATATAATTTTATTCACGGGCGTTGCCCTCAACCCCCTAAAAGGGCCAACTCCCCTTGACCTCCACCCACTCTTTTAAGAGAAGGACCCATGTTTGGTCTCTGTGCCAACAATGAGGTCAAATGGAGAATCATATTCCACAACTCAATAATCTTTCACTTGAAGGTTGATCAACCAATCTGCTTCCACCCAAGTTGTGTAACACCCATCTCTTTCCTAATGGTCACTTCCTTAGTAAACATGTTTGTTGGGTTCTTCGTACCATGATCTTCTTTGGATTTAGAGTATAATCACTATTCAATTCTATGATAAAGTGGTACCCAATCTTGATGTATTTTGTTCGATCGTACGTGAAACACTACATTATTCACCAAGTGTACTACACTTGTTTATCATAATGTACGACACAATCTTCTTGTTCCATGCCTAAATTTGAGGTGAAGTTTTTCAAGCAAATGAGCTCCTCTCTAGCTTATGATATAGTTATATACTCTACTTCGGTGGTTAAAAGAGAAACTCTCTTTTGTAATTTGGATATCCAACTGATGGTTATTACCCTTATTGCAAAGACATAACATGTTGTGCTCTTTCCATAATCCACACAACCTAATAAGACAACCTCAATGAAACCTTCTAGGACAACCTTCCGCCTTTCGAAACATAAGGCTACGTCTGAAGTTCCTTTCAAGTATAATAGAAACCACTTGACTCCTTCTCAATGCTCCTTCCCCATATTTGACATAAATCTACTAACAAATCTCATTGTGTGATCAATGTCTAGTCTAGTTCATACCATCATATACATTAAAATACTAATTGTTGAGGCGTAGTTAACCTTAGCTAATTTTGTTTTCTTTTCCCGTCTTTAGGTATTACTTTTTGGAGAGTTTCAAATAACCCCTATGAGGTGTAATTTTCATCTTAACAACTGCCATGCTGTAACAACTCAAATTTTTCAACAAATTTTTCATTTTTAAAACATAATATTTTCCATTAAAATCAAGGCATAAAAAGTATAATTATTCAGTCAATACAATTATTCAACTCCCAAGATCCTAAAACAATCTTCAGTGTGTATCGATCATGCCGGCGCCTTCCCACGGTCCTCGTTAGTACCTGAAATACATACATACACCACAACTGTAAGCATAAATGCTTAGTGAGTTCCCCAATATACACTTACACACATACGCCTTTCCAGGCCCTGACCTTCTGGTCCTCAGTACAACGCCTTCCGGCCCATAACATAATCGCCTTCCGGCCCATAACATATTGCCTTCCGGCCCACATATCATACATAGCACATATAATACTTAACTTACCACATACAGCATACATATCCATATAACACTTAGCTTACCACATATAGCATACATATCACATAACATAATCGACCTTCCGGTCACACAATCAAACCCTTCCGGGTACAGTGTAGTGAGAGGACTCACCTCGAAAATGCTGAAAGCTAGCAACTCCTGAAATCACTCGCGCACAACCAACGAGCTACAACCCTCCTATAACATTACATAACTCATTAACACTCATAACAGCTAAGTGTGACTATCCCTAAGAAGTCAGACTTAGGTCAACTCTGGTCAACGGTCAACTCGACTGGACTCGGCGAGTCCCATGGCGACTCGGCGAGTCTAGACGTCTTTCAACTTTCTGAGATTCCTTATCTGCTCGTCGAGTACCCACCTCGACCCGACGAGTTACTCCTGGAAGAATCGCGGGGCCACCCCGACTCCACTCGCCGAGTCTGAAGAACAACTCGGCGAGTCCCAGTACATCTTCAAGCTACTCGCCGAGTCTGAAGAACAACTCGGCGAGTCCATGCCATGCAGACGAGTAACTGCTTCCTGAATCACGTATGGCCCCAAGGTATACAACCATGGGACCCTCTGGACATCTAAACATCTCATTACTGGGGTAAAAGCGTTTAGGCAACAACATAATAACCCATCTAATCCCTAAATGGGTTTCATAAACCCTAAACTCATAGACACATCAAGGTAACAGATTTTGGTCCGAATATTACCTGAGAACGTTCCTTCTGTGTTCTCCCAACCTCAGAACTTGATCCCCCTTGATATTCCTTTGGCCAATTTCTCCTTCTTCTTGCCTAGCAAGTTCCTCCAAGTTCCAATAGCTTTCTCTCTTGCCCTAGCCGTCCACAACAATTAGGGTCCCTTTCAATCGATCAAAAGACTGCAAAAGACGGCCTAAGAGGCGTTATATACGATCAAACTGAACGGTTAGGGTTTCTGCTGAACAACGTCGACTCGCCGAGTCCATGCCTGGACTCGTCGAGTCCCGTCGCGATCCCGCGACCAAGTCTGCGATCCTACTCGGCGAGTCTAGACTCCAACTCGCCGAGTCCCCCCTTTAAATCACCCCAAAAAACATAATTTAATAATACCTGAGGTTTCGGGCTGTTACAACTCTCCCCCACTTGGATTAGACTTCGCCCTCGAAGTCTCACTCTGCAAATAGTTCCGGATGCTGCTCCCGCATCTCACGTTCCGGCTCCCAAGTCAATTCCGATCCCCTACGGTGTTGCCATTGAACTAGCACCAGAGGTACTTCCTTGTTCCTCAGAACCTTGATCTTCCGATCCTTGATCGCCACTGGTCTCTCCGCGTAATTCAGGGTCGCATCCACCTGAATATCTTCCAGTGGAACCACTGCCGACTCATCGGCTATGCATTTCCTCAACTGCGACACATGAAAAGTGTCATGGATCTGACCCAACTCCGCTGGTAACTCCAACCGGTAGGCTACCCGGCCTATCCTTGCAATCACGCGAAATGGCCCAATATACCGGGGTCCCAATTTGCCTCTCTTCCTGAATCGAATCACTCCTTTCCAAGGAGAGACCTTCAGGAGAACGTAGTCGCCGACTTGAAATTCAAGCTCGGATCGGCGCCTGTCTGCATAACTCTTCTGTCGGCTCTGGGCAGTCAATAACCTTTGTCTCACTCGCTGAATCTGTTCTGACGTCTGGAGCACAATCTCCGTGCTGCCCATTACTCTCTGTCCCACTTCTCCCCAGCAAATGGGAGTCCGACACCTCCTACCATACAACAGCTCGAAAGGCGGCATACCAATGCTCGAATGATGGCTGTTGTTGTAGGAGAACTCCGCCAATGGTAAGTACGCATCCCAACTACCCCCGAAGTCTAACACACACGCTCGGAGCATGTCCTCCAGCGTCTGAATCGTCCGCTCGCTCTGACCGTCTGTCTGGGGATGGTATGCGGTACTAAAGTGCAACTTAGTACCCAGCTCCTCGTGGAATTTCTTCCAGAACCTGGAAGTGAAGCGCACATCACGGTCCGACACAATCGAGATCGGCACTCCGTGCCGAGATACCACCTCTTTCACGTATATCTCCGCTAACTTTTCCGCCGAAGAACTCTCACTGATGGCAAGGAAGTGTGCACTCTTTGTCAACCTATCCACGATCACCCAAATTGCGTCTACTCCCCTAGTAGTCCTTGGCAATTTGGTGATAAAATCCATGGCAATCTGTTCCCACTTCCACTCGGGGATCTCCAATGGCTGTAACTTGCCATGCGGTCTCTGGTGCTCAGCCTTAACCCTACGGCAGGTCAAGCACTTCTCAACGAACCATGCCACGTCCCTCTTCATACAGGGCCACCAATATTCCTTCCTTAGATCCAAATACATCTTTGTAGCACCAGGATGGATCGAGAATTTCGATTTATGAGCCTCCTCCATCAACGTAGTACGCGTACCGCCCACAAACGGCACCCAAATCCGACCCCGATACGACATAAGGCCTCGACCCTCCTTGACAAACTCTGAGATTAACCCCACAACCCGCTCTTTCTTCTGCATTTCTGGTCGCACAGCCTCAGCCTGTGCCCTACGAATATCGTCCAATACAGGAGTCATCACGGTCAGTCTCAAGCACACATCTCGCAATGGAGTGCTCTCCGCTCTGCGGCTCAATGCATCGGCTACCACATTAGCCTTGCCTGGGTGGTACAGGATCTCACAATCATAATCCTTGACCACATCCAACCACCTCCTTTGACGCATATTTAGGTTGGGTTGATCCATCAGATACTTCAAACTCTTATGGTCCGTGTATATCGTACATCGAACCCCATACAAGTAGTGACGCCAAATTTTGAGAGCGAACACTACTGCCCCCAACTCCAAATCATGCGTGGGATATCTCGCCTCATGAGGCTTCAGCTGCCTCGATGCATAAGCTATCACATGACCCCTCTGCATCAACACCGCACCCAATCCCGAAATCGATGCGTCGCAATATACCACGAAATCTTCCATCCCTTCTGGGAGAGCTAACACCGGGGCTTCGCACAATCTCTGGCGAAGTGTCTCAAAGGAGGTCTGCTGCTCGGGCCCCCATGAGAACGAAACACCCTTCCGGGTCAATCTGGTGAGTGGCACTGCGATCTTGGAGAAATCCTGGATAAATCTCCGATAATACCCTGCCAACCCAAGGAAACTTCTGATCTCAGAGGGTGACTTCGGCACCTCCCAACTCATCACCGCCTCCACCTTGGCCGGATCGACCGATATCCCTTTCTGATTAACCACATGTCCTAGAAACTGGACCTCCCGCAACCAAAAGTCACATTTGGAGAACTTTGCATAAAGCTTCTCCGACCTCAATACCTCAAGGACCTCCCTCAAATGCTCCTCATGCTGCTCTCTCGATCTCGAATACACCAGAATGTCGTCGATAAATACGATCACTGACCGATCCAACATCGGCCTGCATACCCTGTTCATGAGATCCATGAACACAGCCGGGGCATTGGTGAGTCCAAAAGGCATCACCACAAACTCAAAATGTCCATATCGCGTCCTAAACGCTGTCTTCTGGACATCTTCATCCCGTACTCTCACCTGATGGTAACCCGACCTCAGATCGATCTTGGAAAACCAAGATGCTCCCTGCAACTGATCGAATAAATCATCGATCCTCGGCAACGGGTAACGGTTCTTGACCGTTAGCTTGTTCAACTCCCGGTAATCAATGCACATCCGGTGTGAACCATCCTTCTTCTTGACGAACAAAATAGGTGCTCCCCATGGCGAACTGCTCGGCCGAATAAATCCCTTTCCCAGCAACTCCTGAAGTTGCGAGGATAACTCTTGCATCTCTGGAGGTGCAAGGCGATAGGGCACTTTAGCAATAGGCGCAGCCCCCGGAACCAGATCGATACCAAACTCTACTTGCCTCACAGGAGGTACTCCCGGCAGTTCCTCGGGAAAGACATCTGGAAACTCACGCACCACCGGGACCTCCTTAACTGACTTCGATCTCTCGGAAACCTTCCGCGTATCCATCACATACGCCACAAAACCCTTACAGCCCTGCTGTAAACACTGCCTCGCCCTAGCGGCCGAACAAAAAGCTGATCCTGAACGAGTACCCTCACCGTACACCGAAAGGACTCCCCCATTATGGTCTCGAATGGTCACCAACTGGCGCTCGCAGTCGATGACAGCGCCGAATCGGCCCAACCAGTCCATGCCCACGATAACACAGACATCCCCCATCGCAATAGGAATCAGGTCAATCGGAAATTCAACCCCGAAAATCTCTAGTACACATCCCCGAAGAACCTCCGTAGCACGAATCACCTTCTCATCAGCTATAGAAACCCGCAAAGGTCGACTCAACGACTCACGACTCACGCCGATCTGCTGACTAAAGGTTAAGGACACAAAGGACCTACTCGCACCCGAGTCAAATAACACTAAGGCAGGCACAGAGTTCACAAGGAAAGTACCTACGCGCATAATAATATAAGCATAACATATCGATTTTAAAATAATTACATGAATGACAACATACCTGCCACAACATCGGGCGCAGCGCGGACCTCCTCCGCAGTCAGCTGAAAGGCCCTCCCACGAGCCCTCGGGGCCTCGACCTTCACCGGTCGAGTCTCAGTAGTCCTGGCAACAGGTGCAGACCCCTGACGAAGCTGAGGGCACTCGGCCTTCCGATGGCCGGTCTGGTTGCAATGAAAGCAAACCATAAATCCCTTGGGACACTCCCTAGCAATGTGTCCCTCCTTGCCACACTTGTAGCAAGCACCGGCTCGACACGCCCCATCATGACCCTTACCGCACTTTACGCAAGTGCGGTTCTTCGAACCTCCCATCCTCGAATCGGCGGACTTGATCCGCTTGGCTGCCGGCTGAGACTGAGCCGGTCGCCGGTCTGCCTGCTGAGACTCGGCCTCCTCCCTGGCCTGAGTCTCTAACTCGATCTCACGCTTCCTGGCATTCGCCTGAAGCTCAGTAAAAGTATGATAGGTGGAGTTGGACACAAACTCCCGGATCTCCCGCCTCAGAATACCCAAGTACCGGCTCATCCGAGCCTGCTCTGTGGCCACTAGCTCGGGGCAAAACATCGCCCTCTCGTGGAACTTCCGCGTGATCACCGCCACCGAATCAGTACCCTGCTTGAGGGTTAAGAACTCCTGAACCAATCGTTCCCGCTCTACCGGGGGAACGTACTCATCCCTGAACATGGTAGTGAACCCCTCCCATGTCACCGCCGCAGTCTCTGCTAAAGTGAAGTTCGCCGTCACGAACTTCCACCAGTCCTTGGCTCCCAGACGGAGCTGGTTCAAAGCGAACCGTACCCTCAGGTGCTCCGGGCATGAACAAGTGTAGAAGCACCCCTCTATATCTGCGATCCACCTCATCGCAGCAATCGGATCCTGCGTCCCATCGAACTCTGGTGGCTTCGTGTTGCTGAACTCTCGGAACAGCAATGAATCACCCCCCTGTGGTCTAGCAGCGGCCACAGCTGCGGTGGCTGCAGCGGTTGCAGCCTCAGTCAATGCGGCGTACCGCTCGTCGAACGTCTCCATCAGAGTGGTCTTGATGGACCCAAACATCTCCGGGATCTCAGCCCGGATCGCCGCCGCCACCTCCTCGTGGATCATCTGACGAATATCCTCGTCACTCACACCGCTCGTACTCGCCCCGTGCCGCGGTCTAACCATGATATCTCTGAAATACAACATAAAACTATCAGAGATTCTACCGAGCATAATTGTACTCGTCACGCAACCCTACTCAGACCCAGATATCCAGGGATTCTTACTTGAGCCTCCCACTGACCCGGTGTCCTCGGTAGTACGGGCCCAATACTACCGACCACACCGCATCAATGTTCATCCCAAGTCCTCCTCCCCAAACTCCAGATAGTGAGTACTCTACTTCTGATACGCTCTATTTACCCGCATACTAGCAAAGCATCTCATATAAGCAACTTTCCTAGACTAAGGCATCACAAATCAGGCCACTCTAGTCCTATCATGAATACCTAGTCTTCTAGCATGCATAACAATTCATATCATATAATATCGTAAGGTATTTTGGGGATCTTTTACCGTTCGGGCGCTGACTGATCGTACACACTGCTTCTTTCTTGCTTACTACAAAACCATTTACAAAATTTATGCTTTTATTTGAAAAGTTTCCTCAAATCCTCGGTTTGAGTTCAGTTACCCCCGAAGGTGCACCCGAATCCCTCAAACCAAGGCTCTGATACCAATTGTAACAACTCAAATTTTTCAACAAATTTTTCATTTTTAAAACATAATATTTTCCATTAAAATCAAGGCATAAAAAGTATAATTATTCAGTCAATACAATTATTCAACTCCCAAGATCCTAAAACAATCTTCAGTGTGTATCGATCATGCCGGCGCCTTCCCACGGTCCTCGTTAGTACCTGAAATACATACATACACCACAACTGTAAGCATAAATGCTTAGTGAGTTCCCCAATATACACTTACACACATACGCCTTTCCAGGCCCTGACCTTCTGGTCCTCAGTACAACGCCTTCCGGCCCATAACATAATCGCCTTCCGGCCCATAACATATTGCCTTCCGGCCCACATATCATACATAGCACATATAATACTTAACTTACCACATACAGCATACATATCCATATAACACTTAGCTTACCACATATAGCATACATATCACATAACATAATCGACCTTCCGGTCACACAATCAAACCCTTCCGGGTACAGTGTAGTGAGAGGACTCACCTCGAAAATGCTGAAAGCTAGCAACTCCTGAAATCACTCGCGCACAACCAACGAGCTACAACCCTCCTATAACATTACATAACTCATTAACACTCATAACAGCTAAGTGTGACTATCCCTAAGAAGTCAGACTTAGGTCAACTCTGGTCAACGGTCAACTCGACTGGACTCGGCGAGTCCCATGGCGACTCGGCGAGTCTAGACGTCTTTCAACTTTCTGAGATTCCTTATCTGCTCGTCGAGTACCCACCTCGACCCGACGAGTTACTCCTGGAAGAATCGCGGGGCCACCCCGACTCCACTCGCCGAGTCTGAAGAACAACTCGGCGAGTCCCAGTACATCTTCAAGCTACTCGCCGAGTCTGAAGAACAACTCGGCGAGTCCATGCCATGCAGACGAGTAACTGCTTCCTGAATCACGTATGGCCCCAAGGTATACAACCATGGGACCCTCTGGACATCTAAACATCTCATTACTGGGGTAAAAGCGTTTGGGCAACAACATAATAACCCATCTAATCCCTAAATGGGTTTCATAAACCCTAAACTCATAGACACATCAAGGTAACAGATTTTGGTCCGAATATTACCTGAGAACGTTCCTTCTGTGTTCTCCCAACCTCAGAACTTGATCCCCCTTGATATTCCTTTGGCCAATTTCTCCTTCTTCTTGCCTAGCAAGTTCCTCCAAGTTCCAATAGCTTTCTCTCTTGCCCTAGCCGTCCACAACAATTAGGGTCCCTTTCAATCGATCAAAAGACTGCAAAAGACGGCCTAAGAGGCGTTATATACGATCAAACTGAACGGTTAGGGTTTCTGCTGAACAACGTCGACTCGCCGAGTCCATGCCTGGACTCGTCGAGTCCCGTCGCGATCCCGCGACCAAGTCTGCGATCCTACTCGGCGAGTCTAGACTCCAACTCGCCGAGTCCCCCCTTTAAATCACCCCAAAAAACATAATTTAATAATACCTGAGGTTTCGGGCTGTTACACATGCTAAACTTCTTTAATATTTTTTTTAATGTAATTATGTTGGGAAAGTTTTAGAGTACCTATAGCCTTATCCCAGATGATGCTCATGCCAAGTATCTTCTTAGCAGCTCCTAAGTCTTTCATCTCAAATTCTCTGGACAACCATTCTTCAACTTGTCGATCTACTACATGTTAGGTCCAACCACCAACATGTCATCAACATATAGTAAGAGGATGATGTAATAAAATTTGAATTTCTTCATGTCGCAACAATGATCATTCTCACATCTCATGTACAAATTCCTCTTCATGAAATCATCAAACATCCAAGTACCATTGTCTTAATGTTTGCTTCAAGCAATACATGTTTTTATTCAACTTCCACAACAACTTTTCTTTTTCAGAAATCTAAAAACCTTATAACTGTTCCATATAGTTATCTTCATCAAGGACACCATCGAAGAAATATGGCGTCATGTCCAACTAATCCAGATGTAAATCTTATGTAGCTGCAGTTCCAATAACCATTCAAATTGTATTCATCTTCATAAATGGTTAGAAAATTTCGCTGTAATCAATTCCTACCTTTTTGGGACCCTTTTACTTGTACATCTTGCTCCCATCAATCTCATCATTGGCCCTGAACATGCATTTGTTCTACATGCATTTGTTCTAAAGTGCCTTCTTCCTAGTTGGTAACTTTACCAAGGATCAAGTCTTGTTCTTGTCAAGTGAGCTCAACTCAACGTTTATTTCTTTGTTCCACTATATGGAGTCTTTTATCCATAAGGCTTCCTAATAAGTTTATAGTTCTCCATTTTTAGATAGTAATAAGAAATTTTTTGACGGAGAATATATATGAGTGGATATCTCCTTTCTCAAGGTGATCTTCAAGGAGTCCCCGAGGATGCATTTTTAGTGGCTTTGCTCCCACTCACACCAACTACTCCAAGCATATATGATCTTCTTAGAACCTTCGCATAGTTTGAGGTACTAGAAGGCTTTACAAGGTCTTTTTCTAAAATCCCATCTAACATCACTTGATCTCTATCTTCAGATTTCTTGCTTCTACCGAAGGCAACAATGAGAGATTATATTTATAAAGTGCATTCTCATTTAATGTCACATCGCAAATTCTTTTAGGAATCAACAAAACAAGTTGAGCAACTTCAAACAATTGATAAACAATTGAGTAAAATACACAAAATAAACTTCTAAAAACTAGTACTCGAAAACCTGTAAAACGGAACATAGTATTTAACGTGGTTCGGTCGATGTGACCTATGTATACGGGTGAACAAGAGCAATGGGATTTTATTAAACTTCCAAGAAAAATTACAACCACTCATAAAAGGTTGCACCTCACTTGAGCGCAATCTCTTTTGCTGACAAACTAGTTTAAAAGACATGTCATCAACCTCATAATGATTACTCTCTTGAAATATGTCCACTCATACATGTACGTATCTAGCACAAATGTTGATGGAGATGGGAGTGACTATTTATAGACAAGCATAATGATATAATTCTGGTGGTCCATGCACATATATAGCTAGGCCCTAAATGGACCAAGCCAATCATGGGACGCTATATATGAAATTGCTTCTAGAATCTTCAACCTTGAAGGATGTGCATAGCCACCTATCATGCACCTTGGCATATTTAACAACTCCCCCCAAAAGACATACCGGTGTATTTAGGATCAATGAGTACATTTTCTAGGACTTAGAGCTCATTTAGAAGCAAGCAACATATTTACAAGGCTAGGGCCACATTTACCTTGAGTTGGAGCGCATGCAGGAAGCTCCATCATATTATCCAGTAGGATAAGCACATTCAACAACAACTGTAGTGCATTTAAGAAGGCTACAACACATTCTCATTAGGAGTAGTACAAGCTCCAAGTGTGGAGTGCATGCTCCAAGTGCTCGATCACTTTGCGAAGTGCTAGCTCACATTGCTAAGTGCCCAGTCAGCAACAGCCAGAGTGCATTCAGGAGGGCTACTTCCTAGTTCCACATATATGGTTTTATGTTGATGATGGTTTAGGTTTGATTCATAATAGTATGGGTGAGCATTTGGACCTGTGGACCGAACCGGATCGTTTTTTTTGGACCCCCGGGCCGATTCTCGATTCTAGGATTTGAGCAAAACCGGTCCGATTTTTTTTACTGGTCTGGTCTGGCCTGTTTCGAGTAAAAACCAGTTTTAGACCGGTTTATTTAAAAAAAATTATATTCTATGAAATTTTTTAAACAAACATATCTCATTCGTTTTAAGTTGAACTGACATGCGGTTTTTTTTCCAACATGTAATTTAAAGTTTGTAGATGATTTTAGACTATGCTTTTCTTGTTTTTGGTGTCATATTCGCTGGGTTACAATCCTTCAAAGATGAGATATCAAAGCTTAAACATTTCAGTTTTTTTAAAATAAATTTAAGCTTTTGTATTTTGTGAACTTCATTAAACAAGCATATCTCATTCGTTTTTAAGTTGGATTGGCATGCAATTTTTTCCAACGTCTAATTTAGAGTTTCTGGATGATTTTAGACTATAATTATGTTGTTTTTAGTGTTATATTCAGTGAGTTACAATCCTTCAAAGATGAAATATCAAAGCTGAAATATTTCAGCTTTTCAGCAAGAAGTTTAAACTTTTGTATTATGTGAAATTCTTTAAACAAGCATATATCATTCTTTTAAGTCAGATTGACATGCGGTTTTTTTCCAGCATGTGATTTACAGTTTGTAGATGATTTTAGACTATAATTTTATTATTTTTTGTGTTATATTTAATGAGTTACAATCTTTCAAAGATGAGATGTCAAAGCTGAACTATTTCTGATTTTCAGCATGAAATTAAACTTTTGTATTCTATGAAATTTTTTAAACAAGAATATCTCATTCGTTTTAAGTCATATTGGCATGCGGTTTTTTTCAACGTGTAATCTAGATTGTGTAGATGATTTTAGACTATAATTTTGTTGTTTTTGGTATTATATTCAATGAGTTACAATCCTTCAAAGATGAAATATCAAAGTTTTTCAACAAGAAATTTAAACTTACATAGTTTGTGAAATTCTTTAAATAAGCATATCTCATTCATTTTATGTCGTATTGACATGCTGTTTTTTCCAACGTGTAATTTAGAGTTTGTATATGATTTCAGACTATAATTTTTTTGTTTGTAGTGTCATATTCAATGAGTTAAAATCTCTCAAACAAATAGTATAAATTATAAATAATCAAAGTTTGACCGATACAAATGACATAAGAAACGGAAACGTATTCATTTTTACGAGTTGTACCGTATCAAACCCAAAAAAATATTCATTTTAACGAGTTGTAATGTATCAAACCCATAACATATTTGTTTTAACGAGTTGTATCAAACACAAAAACGCATTTTAACAAGTTGTACTGTATGAATGTAAAGTTGTACCGGTCCAAACAGGTCCAAGAACCGGAAAACCCAGACTTGGACTCGAACAAGGACCTAGACCCAGTAAGTCTCATCCGGTCCGGTCCGGTCCACAGTCCATGATACTCTTCGAAACCGGTCCGGTTAAAATGCTCACCCCTATCTATTAGAGTTTAGATTCCTCCTTTTATGATATTTGGGTTTTTAAATTTTCCTCCTCAACAATGGTGCTTTTGGAGATTTATTCGACGAATTGCAAAAAAGATATGATGAATACAAGTTTTCCGACTTGACTACAAGGGAGTGGGACAGTGAAAAGACACGAGGTAGGGAAAGATATAAGGGAATATAGTGGGGCTATTTATATTTTAAAAATTATTAATAAACGGAAAACAAGAAAAACATCAAACAATGTAAAATAGTCATTTTAAATTGATTAGAAACCAAAAACATAATAAAATAATATCATAAAGATTGTCCTAGTTAAATACTCCCTCCGTCCCAATATTATTGTCCACAGACAAAAAACACACAGATTAAAAAAAACATTAATTATCACTAACTTTATATAATAAAATGATAGTTTTATCCTTAGTTTGCATTTAATGTTCCATTAAATGCTTAGTTGGTTGAGTAATAATGGGGGGGGGGGGGGGTATTTTGATAAAAATGTTATTTATTTTTAGAAGTAGACTATTATTTTGGGACAAACTAAAAATGAAAGATGGACTATAATTTTGGGACGGATGGAGTATTATTTTCTTCATCCCATATTAACAGTCTATGTTTTTTTTGCTTGTCCCAAAATAATAACTCATTTTTAAAAAATAAATATATTTTTTAACAAAATACACTTTATTATTAGTTAAACTATCATGAAATTAAATATAACTACCATGAAATTAAATGCAACAAAATAGTATGAAATTAAATACAACAAAATGGTATAACTATTACTTCATTTAATAAAATTAGTTGTAATTTTTTTTTTTTTACTCTGTATATTTTTTGTTTGTAGATAATATTTTTGTATTAGAGACAAACTTGCCCATTACCCCTAAAACACTAGGACTAAATAGTAAAAAAAATTAAATTCTATGCTAATAGGGGTTACTGATAGCCTTATGTGTAGGAGTGTGGGTCACATGTCCGGAGTTGAATTTCTTGCTGTTACTATATATTTCAGAATTCAGGTTGTCTAGATTGCGCGTGAAGGGGCTGAAAAGAAGGTAACAGGGCGCAAAGATAAAGAGAAATGAATTTCTAAAATTTTTATTAAACCATCTTAAGACATCCCAAAAATGGAAAATATAGTTACAGTGTAATCAGTAATATTGGAACGCGAAGCTGACAAAATACAACCCAAGAAAAGACACTGTATTATATATAAGTATTTTCATGGAAGTGGTCATTTGAACTTCTAGGAAAATGTAACGTTTTCATGGAAGAGATCATTTGAACTTCTAGGAACCGTAACCCTAGTCCATGCCCCTTCATTCACTTCTCTAATTAAGAATTCAGGAAAGAAGGCGTGTCTCTTCAATACCAATAATATAATCGTCTCCTATGCGTGTGTGTGTTTTCTAGCACCAAGAACTGTGGAAGTCTGAGGTATACACGAATTTCTCTTAAGGGTCAGCTTGAACTCTTTGATCTTTATCTTGTTTTCTTTGTTGTTTGGGTTTGCACTAGAAACATGCATATTTCTGCATATTCCGATTAAAAGACGAATCGCATGCATACAGCCTTAGTTTCCAATATTCACTTAGTTTCTTGGTTACTTACATTGTTTATAACTGCTTGTGTATTGCTACTTGTTTTTTGAAGAATCTAAGGCATACAACGAAGTGTGAAAAGGATCATGGCCACAGATACCGATAAGAAGAAATCTGAAAACAAAGGTGAAAAATTGATTCATGAGGTGTTTTCTTGGTCACTTGACGATGTGCTTAACAAAAATTTCTACAAAAGCAAGGTTTGTATAAAAAATTCTCATAAGCTACTCAATCTCACAGTTTAGATGACTGAACTTCTTTAAACAGTTTATGGACTAAAAACACGTTCTTTATAAGTTTGAACATCCACATCATAAAAAAATCTTTTGTTTCTTATTATTGTTCGATAATATCCTTGCATTGCATGCACATCACTGAACTTCCATGAATTGAACAGGTAGCAGAGATTCCGAAGACGTTTCCAACTGTAAGCGACTATACCAAGTCATTTGTCTATCCGCTTTATGAGGAGACACATGCGGACTTGCTGTCAAAGATGCTAGGAGTCAACCGTTCTCCCACAGCCGAAGTTACTAAAATTAAAAAGTCTAAAGATTTTAGGCTACCCAAAGCCTTATTGTACACCATTGTGCTTAAGAGACGTCAAGGATTCTATTCACCTGAGGTTGGAGATCTCATTGCTTTGACCGATGTGAAGCCAAAATCTGTCGATGATCTTAAGAGGCCAGACAAGCCTTACCTCATTGCTTTAGTGCAAAGCATGAAGGCCAACAAATCAAATTACCAACTTTTTGTTTTATCATCGAAACCAATAATTCCAGAAGTTGTTGAAATGGATATTCGGAAAGATGTAACGAGTTATAGTAGAATGAATGTAAACCATTTTGTTGTTTATCTTACAAACTTAACAACAAATATCCGTATTTCTCAAGCCCTTCATGCGGAGCTAGAAGGGGAGAGAAAGAAGATCATTGAAAAAGTGCTGCGAGCTGATTCTTCTTCTGTAAGAATGAAACTCAACAAGATTTTAATATGTATGGGGTTACCACGTACTCTAAGTCTAAGCACTTACTTTTTGTAACAGGTTGAAGAAAGTCACCTTGAATTTTCTGTTGATACAACTGAAGACTTGACTTTATTGAAGATTAAAAAATTTCTGAAATCATTTCAGCTTGATAGTTCACAAGAAGCTGCTGTTTTGAGCTGCATTGCTGCAAGAAAACATCGTGATCAAAATACAATTAAGTTAATATGGGGGCCTCCTGGAACTGGCAAGACAAAAACTATTGGTTGCTTATTGTTTATGTTGCTGAGGATGAAATGCAGAACCCTGACTTGTGCTCCTACGAATATTGCAGTTGTAGGAGTTACCAAAAGAGTTTTGAGCTTTGTGAAGGATTCATTGCCATATGGTACTTATGGTTTAGGAGATATAGTTTTATTTGGGAATGGAGAAAGAATGAAGATCGATGATTGCAAAGACCTTTCAGAAATATTCTTAGAGTTTCGTGTCAAGATTCTTGCTGATTGTTTAGCTCCACGTTCAGGTTGGATAGGTAGCAGCGAGTGGATGATTCGTTTCCTTGAAGATCCTGAGCAACAGTATCGCATGTACTTGAGGGAAAAGGTACAATGTGATGAAAAAGAGAGTGATAGTAGTGATACTGATGAGAAAGCTCATAGCGAAGAAGATGAAGATGAGGAATATTTGATTCCTGATCAAAAAGAGAAATCAGAGGACTCGCTGTTAAAGAATGCACTGAAAAAGAATAACTGGAAGACCCTCATTGTAAGTACCTTGAAAGGGAACAAGAAATTGTCAAATAGTGAAACCACACACGAGGATGTAAATGAGGGTCCTTCGAAGCAAAAATCAGACAAGAAGAATTTTCAAGAAATCATTTTAACTTTCGAGCATTTTGTGACAAATGGGTTCACTTTTCTTGGAAATCATATTATATATTGTCTTGAGAGCTTGTACACACATATGCCGACATCTATTATTTCACTTGAGGAAGCAAAACAAATGGTAGAACTTGTTAGTTCTCTTCAGAGTCTTGGAGATTCATTGAAACAAACAATTGCTGGAAATTTAGACTTAAAAGAAGCCTTGAATGGTTTAGATGATTCTAGGAAAGAAAGCATTAGTAATTTACATGCTTGGAGGATTGCAAGTCTTCAAATACTCAAATGCCTTCAAAACACCCTATGTTTTCCAGACTTGAAGGATGAATTTGAAACTCGAAGATTTTGTATGGCGAATTCTTGTTTGATATTTTGCACAGCATCAAGCTCCATCAACTTGCATACAGAAGGAATGAGTCCTTTGGAATTTCTTGTGATTGATGAAGCTGCTCAATTAAAGGAATGTGAATCTCTTATACCTATGCCAGCTTGTTGGTGCTCGACATGCAATCCTTGTTGGGGATGAAAGACAACTCCCTGCCATGGTGCAAAGCAAGGTTGAACAATGTTATGCCTTCTGTTTATTTATATGTTGATGTGCTATTTTACAAATAATTTGTTGCACTGTTTTTATAGATAAGTGAGGAGGCTGAATTCGGAAGGAGCTTATTCGAGAGGCTTGTATCACTAGGGCATAAGAAACACCTTCTTAATGTTCAATACAGGATGCATCCTTCCATAAGCCAGTTCCCAAATAAGAAGTTTTATGCAAAACAAATCTTGGATGGTATGAATGTGAAGAGGATCACTTATGGGAAGAGTTTTTTGCAAGGAAGTATATACGGGTCCTACTCATTTATAAATGTAACTTCTGCCAAAGAGGAGTTTGATAAGAGTCATAGCATGAAAAATCTCATGGAAGTGGCTATAATTTCTGAAATTATTTCAAGTCTCTATAAAGGTATACATGTAACATGTTTCTCTCTTTTTCATCTCTCATCCTTAGTCAATAACTGAACTTTTATCGATATCATCACAGAATCTGTTGCAAGAAAACGAAGGGTAAGTGTTGGTTGCATATCACCATATAAGGCTCAAGTAAATGCGATACTTGAAAAACTTGGCAATAAGTATATGGACTCTGAAGATTACTTCTCTGTGAACGTCCGATCTGTTGATGGATTTCAAGGGAGTGAGGAGGATGTAATTATTATATCCACAGTGAGATGTAATGGTAGAGGGTCTGTTGGTTTTCTTTCAAATCATCAAAGAACAAATGTGGCATTAACTCGAGCCAGGTAACAAACTGATTAACTTATCTGATTTATCTTTTAATTTGTTATCTTTGTTTCTCCATAGTTGCATGATCGATCTTTTCATGTATCACATATGAGCTTTATACAGATACTGCCTCTGGATTTTGGGGAATGGATCAACCTTGCTAAATAGTGGCTCTATCTGGAGAGATTTGATTGTTGATGCTAAGGATCGTGGCTGTTTTCACAATGTTAGTGAAGACAAAAACTTGGCTCAAGCTGCCATGGGTGCTTTGATTGAGCTTCGTCAACTTGATAGCTTGTTCAATATGGATTCATTCCTTTTTAATGACACTAAATGGCAGGTAATTAAGCTCACAGGACTCTTGATACTATTGTAACTAAGAATTGTGATTTGCTATTTACAGATTTTTCATGCACATGCATGGTAATATTGTTTTATTGACTTTTGATAGGTAAAGTTTAATGACACGTTTTTGGAGACAATTGCAAGTTTTGGTGACACTAAGATTTGTAAGGAAGTAGTTACAATCCTGCTTAAGCTATCTAGTGGCTGGCGAAAAGATGGAAACAATAAAGTGAACCTAGAAGGAACAAGTATGCTTCTGGAGGTGTATGAAGTAACACAAAACTTGTGTTTGATTTGGGCTGTAGACATTGTAGTACAAAATTCACTTTGCATTCAGGTGATAAAGATTTGGGATGTTTTGCCAGCCACCAAGATTGAACAATTGGCAAAGATATTAGTGGAAAAGGTATATGGGAATTATACTGTAAACATGATGAACCGTTGCAAGGAAAAACGTGTTGAAGGGTATGTAATGATTCCACTTGTTTGTTTTTCTATACGTTCTTTGGTCATAATTTATGGTTAGAATACTATTTCAGAAACAGAACTTATTGTTTTGAAAACATGAATAGGAACCTTACGCTTCCTGTTACATGGCCTATGAATTCGGACACCGATCAAAGCTGGTCCTTGATAAATCAATTAGCGACATTGAGCTTGAGAAACCAACCCAAGTCATCATCATCATCAAGAGCTTCAAGTGTCTGGTTAGTTCTTGGACCATGTATTTGGTGGGTATATATGCTAATATAGGTCCTTTTTGTTTGGTAAACTAAGGGGGACTGTAATTGAAAAATCAACAGGGATGGTGATACAAGATCTCATGGAAGAGGAAGTAGGTGGTGAAGGTGAAAGAAATCTCTTGATTCTCCTCAGGAATTGAATCTAAAGAATGTGATCATTATATTGTCGCACTTTGGGTGATGGATATGGTTTTTTTAGAATCCTTGACAACACTTTTTTGCCGTAAAAGACTGGTTGGTTCATTTTGCGTTGTTTTAATGTATGTTGATATTCTTGCATTTTGCCTTAAGAATCTTATTAAAGTACTACTATGTGTCACTTTCAAAGAAAGCTAGAGTACAATATTGTTGAAATATGCCTTCTAAATTGATAAGTTCTGCTTAGCTCAAATTCTATATTGGCTTTCCAGAAATCCAGATCTAATTTGGTCACATCGGGTCTAAAAAGGGTACCAGGTCTAAATGGTTGTGTGAGGTCTAAAAAGGATTTGTTCTTGAATTGCAATTGCTTCATTGTTGAAGGCCAATCTTGGCAACCTTTATTCCATTGTAGCTTAAAGTGAATGCCATTTTCAGGAAGAGGAATATCATGTTAAAAACTAAGACATATTCCTCTTCCATTTTTGGATCGACATTTCTACGGTTTCAACCATTTGTCACCAAATCACCATTATAGGTCATTGTAATCTCTTTGATCAAGCTTTTTAAACATTGCAATTTTTTAGTGTATTGGTTATCGGCTTCCTTTGTTCGTGTAGTAAAACAAAGAGGGTAAGGTTGCACTAAAACGAAAAAAACTCTAATGCATCAAACAGAATGCGAATCACACGAACAATATTAGTTCAAGCAGAACAAGACTAATATATCAAACAACAATTAACTACATGCAATGAAAATTACTGAGCAAAACAGTAAATCCCAAAAAAAACCCATGAACGGATGAAACCGAGAACCAATCCACTAAAATATTGCAGTGTTTACAGAGTTTGATAAAAGAGATTACAATAGGATATAATGGTGATTTGGTGATAAAGGGTTGAAACCCTAGAAATGTCGATCAAAAAGGGAAGAGGAAGACGTCTTGATTTATTGTCTGATATTTCTCTTCTAGAAAATGGCACGCTCGCTTTACACTACAAAGGAATAAAGGTTTGCCAAGATTGGCAAATATGACCCTTTAACAATGAAGCAATTGTATTCCAGGAACAAGTCCTTTTTAGACCTAATACACCCATATTTTAGACTTAGGTTCCCTTTTTAGTTCCAATGCAACTAAATGAGACATGGATTGCTGGAAAGACAATATGACCCTTGAACTAAAGAGAACTTGTCAATTTGGAAGGTATTTCCACATATACATAAGAAAAATGAAAATAAAACGTTGTAAGCAGAACTAAATTGAGAAATAGCAACATATTTACATTTATTTGTATAGTATTTATTTCTATTACATCGGTAGACACCTGACCATTAATTTTTTGACCAAATGCCTCATATATTCATACACAAACATTTAAATACAATATGTTTACAATTTCATACCTTCGAATTACTTTCGTAAACTTCAAATCATTGCAATAATGACCACCATAAGCGGAAAGCGGTTTAACATATCCACCAATGGGCGAAACAAATTATAGTGTGCTACAAACATCAAAACTATAGGAATTGTAACATATATGTAGAGTCTAAGTTTATCTCTCCATAAGATCCTTTAGGGAAAGAAAGGGGATTTCAACACATTTATTGGACTATGGATTTCAGGTATTACCTTATAAGTCAAAAATCCCTTTAGGATGTCAAAAAAAACTCATGGGACCCTAAACATGTATGAGGTTATTTGTTTAAACAAAACCAAGGGCTGGGGTGGACAATCCTATCCCAAAACACCATGGCCCTCTTAAGATATTATATATATTTATATACATTATTTATATAAATATAATAAATAATAACCTGATTTGGAGCTGTAAAAATTCAATAAAAAATCATGTTTGTAAGTTTCTAATATAATGTTTTTGAGATGTCAATCACATTTTTTATTTTAAAATGTAAAATTTTGTTATAAATAACTATTTTTTATTCGAAAAATGGTTTCTTTTAACCCAAAATAAAATTTTTTAACCCAAAAAAAAAACTCAAAATCAATCGGGAGCCGGGGCCGGGATGCAACCATAGATCCTTTTCTTATAAATTGAATTCTAGTGGACGTGCTTTTCAATTCCCTTCAAATCATTAAGTTAGTAAAGCTTTCATAATTAATTATATTAAATAATTAATCAACTTTATTAAAGGAACTCATTTATTTATTCTAATAAATAAACTTTTTTATTTACTTTGTTTATTTAATAAATAATACATAAACCATTTTATTGTTTATTTAATAAATAATAAATAAAGGAACTCATTTGTTTATTTGTTTATTTATTTATTTACTTGTTTTTATTGGTAAATAAAAAAAAATTCATATACAAAACACCATCTTATACCCAAATACGTATTCTTTCAAATGACACCACGTGTGAGTTCTTTTTAGGCATTTTGTGAAGCATAACATCATATGTTCAATTTTAATCTGAAATCATCATAACCAAAAGGAACAACTTACATCTTTAACATTTTATTGACATCAAATTTCCATGCTATTCAAGTAATCTTTCAATGGCAAATACACATATTAAAAAAAGAAAAAAACAACTACAAACGATATGAATCAAGAAGAATTTTAAAACATTACTTATGAACAGCAAGATGCAGCACGAGCTCCTTCAGCTGGTCTGTCAACAAGAACCATTCCTGCTGGATTTTGAGTAGGCTGAGCTCTAGGCAATCTCTTGGCTGTTTCAAACACAATAATTATTATCTCATAAATAATTTTTCTTGATAATTTAAATTAAAATTTGCAAGTTATAAAACCTTACCAATTTCATGAAATACATCGTTAACATTGGCAGCAGTTTTAGCAGATGTCTCCATGAAAAAAAGACCATTCTCCTCAGCATATACACGTGCCTCCTGCATATCATAATTCGAAAATGTGATAATTAAAATATACATAATTACATATATACCCTTATATGTAAACAAAAGGGAAAAGGGTACATACTTCTGCTGTTACTTTCCTCTTGTCTTCAAGATCAGCTTTATTTCCAGCAAGTGCCATTACCATGTTTGGATTACCTGCAAAACCCACACAATGAAATATAACTTCATTCAAGATTTTGAACAATGAAGAAAAAGAAGATAAAAAAAATATATAGAAGTGAACAAGATCAATTGGGAGAAAACCAAGAAAAGGGCTACTGGTTTTTGTATGGAAATAAAGTTGAAAAATTTATGGAGGAAGTGAAATCTGCTCACCTTGTTTTTGAAGTTCTTGAACCCACTTTTTAGCCCGTGTAAATGAATCCTAAACATAGTCAGGAAAACAGCAAGTGAAAGTCAGTGATCCAAACTGAAATAGTAGTAAGATATGCTAAGAATTACCTAAAAGCGAATGTTTTAATAATTGCATTTAGAAATTCAAACATGATTCCATATCAATGTAAGAAAGAAAAAAATTTAACAGAAACATGCACTCTCATTCTATTTGAACTCAGTTAAGTGTTCTTAGTTAACAAATCTATATCCTATAAGGTATCAACTACTACAAACCACCACAATTCCAAGTTCAACAAGCCATATGAATGATCCACTGATAAGTTATGAAGACTCCACAGTTCAATTTCATAAAAAGGAAAACAGATATGAACAAGATTCTAGTAAGCTTAAATTACCGCGCTAGTGATATCGTAGACAATGATTGCCGCTGCAGCGCCCCTGTAGTACATAGGAGCCAAACTATGATACCTTTCTTGACCCGCCGTATCCCAGATCTCGAATTTCACCGTTGCATCATTCACTGCTAGGGTTTGCGAAAAAAACGCCGCTCCGATCGTCGATTCCTATCACCACAACAACCAAACAGATGAAATCAACAACCGAAACCACCACCAAGTTCAAACCCTAGAAAGTCAACGAAAAAAAGAGGAAAAAGTCAGATAATCAAAAATCAAACCTGGAATTCTAGAAATTGGCCTTTGACGAATCGCAACACGAGACTTGATTTACCAGCTCCCATGTCCCCAAGCAAAACCTACAAATCATCGCGTAACTTGAAGCTTCAAACAAACATAAACAATAGAACAAATCAGGAATAGAACGAGTGATGATGATGGAGTTCAGTTACCAATTTTGCGTTGAGATTATTGTGTCCGATCGTCGCCATATTGATACGATCGAGGGAGAAAAGAGGTTTTTCTTTTGCAGCAAAAGAGAAGCGATGTGTATTGTTGTTGGTTTGCTGATTGCTGAAACACGGAATTGGGTCGATATTAAAAATGTGGAGTAAATGCAACAAAATTACGAATAAAACAAGTCTTTAAATACACACGCTTTAGTCTAGAACATTACCCATGTCATGTGATATTATAGATTTCTACTTTTTAAAGATCATCATTATTTTTTTAATAAATTAACCTAGAGTCCTAGCTAATAATAAAAGCCTTGATAAGGTTTTTAACGTGTCTCAAATTATTATTACTTTATATGTAATGTAATTTCACGACTTTATTTACGTATTTTTTTTTTATAAATAAATTACTCTTATTATGTATTTATAGTTGTATGCTATTGACATTTGAATCGAATTTTGTAGTATTATTAATAATTAATAAAATAGATGACCCTCGTTTGAAATTCAAATTTATTAGGATAACTCGTAATCCTTATCAAGTTATCAACAATTAGACGCATTAACTTGAAGCACATAATTGTTTTCATCAAGATAAGTCTACATAAAATTCAAATACTATATATTTATTAAAACATGTATTGATTACAAAATTAAAAATATAAAATACAATAGCAAAGGTATATTATTTTATTATCTCTATACAACAATTCAGATATATTCCTCCCGACAATCAAATTCTAGCAACGATCATCACCGGGTTCTTAGATTCAAAAAACGTAATCATTTCTTCGTATAAGTAAATCAGTTTCTATGATGTTGATGCCACCATAGTGTACTATGAATTTATAACACAAGCTCACCTTATCTTGATTTTTTTAGATGTTTAAAAAAAATGAACATTTTAGCTAATAATTATTTCTTCATGTTCGATGAATAGACAAACATTATTGACCATATACTTCAGTTGATCATGGTAAATGGATTGCAGTTATCAAGAATGAGGTACTATGGAATTCCTCTTTGATTTCATACAATAAAATTAGTTTTGCATATTTTGGTTTTGGTGTTTTTTTAACTGTTTATATCACAGCTCATGTAGTCATGTGTATATTTTCAACCCTTTTAAGTTGGTATTTGAGTATTTGATTTCTTCTTTGTATTACATTTACAGGGAGGTGGACATTGATGGGTCTTTAGTTGCTACAAAATATGTTGGAGTTCAAGATATTGTCACTTGTCATGTTTAATAATGGGTGTCTACGTAGCAAAGTCATGGGTGATCCTATTAGAATGATAGGAGAGTTGTTAAATAAAAAGAAATGGAAATTTGACTATATTGTCATAGAAACTACAAATATGTAGTAGCCACTTGAACTTCATTTAATTGTGGGTATTTCTTTTGACAAGATATTTGATAAGATTGAACCATTTTACTTATCTAGAAAAAGATAATTTCAAAGGTTCATGATATATTAACCACTATTACTAATTACAAATTTTAGAAAAGGATATAAAAGTCTTGCCGAAAATAGCCAAATAGAAATCAAAATTAAGAATGATTTTGGGATTTTTTCAACAAAAAAACTAAAATTGAAGTTGTGAGTAAAGTATATGTACCATTTTGTAATTTACTCTATTCTTTATTGTTTGTGTACTGCACATGTAAACCCACACAAAAAAATGGGCTTTGCTTTTCCTTTTTAATAAACACAGACAAAAAAAATGGGCTTTACTTTTCCTTTTTAATAAACACAGACAAAAAAAAAATGGTCTTTACTTTTCCTTTTTTAAATAACCCAATAGCTACGGCCCAAATGAATTTAAGGAGAATAATCTGATCAATAAAAAAGTTATCCAAATCAGATCGGATAAACCGTTATACTGTATTTTGTCAAAATCGGTTTTGACCAAATTGGATTGAATAAACCGTTATACTGGATAGAGGCGGTTTGAGAATTCAGATTAGAAATCTCATCAGACCCCAAATCGTAAACCGGTTTAGCTAAAACCCGGATCCAGATCCTGTTTGAATGCGGGTTTTTTCCTGCTTGTTAGAAATGGTAAAATTTGAATCTTTTGTGGAAAACGGTCAAAAATGTTAGTTTAATTTTTCTTGACCTTTTTGCCAATCAACACATAGTATATAAATAGATGTTAGATGGTAGTTTTCAACAACATAAACATAAACACTTCTCTCTAGTTCTTTAAATACTCTTTAAAAATGAGTTCGGGAAATTCTACCACTCAATATTTGAACGATGTTGTGATGAAAATCTTACATACTAATTGTGACATCCCCATTTTCACGGCCAGAAAAGACCGATTTTGTTTATGCTTTATAAAAATCAGAGAACTTCTTTTAATAAAAATGTTGCGGAATTTGTTCCCAGTAAAACATGATAAATACATTATCAAAGCGTTTCTGAAGAAATGTATTTTTATTCATTTTAAAACATTTGGGATGTCATCGTCAATACAGAAATATAAGCATAAACAGAACTTATATTCATTTACACTAGTGATCTACATCTCTTTTAAATCTCTCAGTGTAAAATTGTAACGACCGAAAAATTCCAACCAATTTAAACTTTTCAAAAACAATCTGATTTCATTAAATCATTACAAAAAGGTTTTCAATACAATTAAATTAAAGTATTCCCAAAACCACAACATAAACATGAGGAGCGGTATGATCACGCCTTCGCCTTGCCACGGTCTCCTGAAGAACCTGAAAAACATTAAACCACAACTGTAAGCCCGAAAGCTTAGTGAGATATCCCCAAAATACCAACCACATATACCATACACGCATAACATGCCATATCATATCCGATCACAGAACAGCCATGCACTTCGGGTCTACTGTGTGACTGGTCCGCCGCACCAGCCAACAGTCCACCTGGTCCACCCTTCGAGTCTAGCCATATATATCGAGTCTGCAGTATGATTGGTCCGCCCGCACCGGGCCTTCAATCCACCTGGTCCACTCTCCGAGTCTAGCCATATACATCGAGTCTGCAGTGTGATTGGTCCGCCTGCAACGGGCCTTCAATCCACCTGGTCCACTCTCTGAGTCTACAGTATGACTGGTCCGCCCGCACCGGGCCTTCAGTCGGCCTAGTCCACTCTCCGAGCCTCGGCACGTCTGGTCCGCCCTCTTGGGGCCTACAGCCTATCCGGACCGCTCGTTGGGCCTTCGGGACAACCGGTCCGCCCTGGGTATCTTGGCCTACAGCACAAAGCAGGACCCACCTCAACCCAACTCCAATCCAAACAACCATGTGCACATAAACATACAATCATATAACAATTCACAGTCAACAAACCGATCAAACAAATCACATAACATATCATCATCCTAACCAGGATACCGACCTAACCGGTCACTAGCATAGCATCACCCTACATCTCAGGATACCGACCTCAACCAGGTCTCTAACATATACCATCCTAGCTACCAGGATGCAACATATCAAAGCAATATCATAACAACAAATACCCGTATCTCAATCCGATAAAGGGCCGGCCTTGGTGCCTTAGACCTTATTGATATAGTGAGGATAACTCACCTCGAAATTGTCGACTGAACAGATAAACCCAAGCTACTCCAACCATTGATACGATCTCCAACACTGGCCAACACCAAGACACTGAACTCAAAACAATATTCAACAATTACCAAAATGCCCCTGGAAAATAATTGGTCAACCCTTGGCCAAAGCCAACCCCTGACTGACTCTACTTGCCGAGTCATCCCAATGACTCGCCGAGTCCACACACACAGAATCTCCCCCATCCGCGAATTAACTCGCCGAGTCACCCCAAGACTCGCCGAGTACAGCAACTCCGAGTCCTTTCTCACTCGACTCACCGAGTCATCCCTTGACTCACCGAGTCACAGCTCAACCAGAAGAATCTTGGACCTCACGACCAGACTCGCTGAGTCCAAGAACAGACTCGCCGAGTCTAAGGCTATCTTCAACCTACTCGCCGAGTTGTTCTTCCAACTCGCCGAGTTCCAGACCATCTTCAAGCAACTCGTCGAGTACACCTTTGTGACTCGTCGAGTGCCTCTAGATCTCGTCCCAAACAGAACCTTCTAGGCCATGCAATTGATCTAAAACATAGATCTAGCCTCCTACAACCCATCCATCACGTAAAGTGGCAAACTTTACGTGAATCCAAAGAGATCTAGGCATTTTACACTTTAGGGCTAGGGTTTGGGACATGATGGCTTCACTAATCACTCAAGAACAGGGACTTTAATGCACTTAAGACCTCCTCCACTCCAAATCTGAGGTAGCAACCTCAGATCTACTCTTCAAACTCAAGATACCACAAGCTAAACCTCCCATACATTCCAAGAATAATGGATCTAGAAGAATAACAACCCAAGAACGAGATTATACCTCAAAAGGAAGCCCCAACAGCAAATAAATCCGAATCTAAGCAAAGCCCCTTGCTCCAAGCCTCCTAACTCTCCAAGATCTTCCTCCACATCTCTTTTCCAAGGTTCAATTGCACTCCAATCCTTCACAATCGCGTTTCTAGGGTTTATGGACTTAAGGGAAGGTAAGGAGGATGGGGAGAGGGTATAATGTCCTTTATATAGGGCTCATCCTCCGAAATTAGGGTTTTCTCCACTCAGCGCCTACTCGCCGAGTCCATCCGCCGACTCGCCGAGTCGGCCACTTAACACGCGACCAAAATCGCGACCCTACTCGCCAAGTCCACTCGTGGACTCGCCGAGTTGCCCTTTCCAATTTACTCTTTTAGCCCTTCAACTTTACTCTTGATATTCCGGGATGTTACAAAAGTAGCTTCATATTGATACCTGTGATATAAGTAAGCGGAGTGGGTTAGGTTGGAAAACCTAGTGAGTACATAGGGTTTTCAACCCACAATAATATAATTATTATGTTTAAACAATCAAACGATCAACCCAATTACCCATCCCCATTATCTTCTTTACTCTTAAGGATCTATCCTAAGAGTCATCTATCCTCCATTCGTTTATTCCGAGGTCCCTTGCTTCTAGGGTTTTAAGACTGGCACTAAATCTATAGCTGCCAATGCTCGTTCGTAAAGAACTAATTTTATATCTGCTATAGTTTATTCATTGGGTACTAAATCCATAGCTACCAGTGTTTATCTAATAGGTACTAAGTCCGTAGTTACCAATTCCTAACAGGTACTAAGTCCATAGCTACCAATGTTTATCTAGTAGGTACTAAGTCCATAGCTACCAATTCCTAACAGGTACTAAGTCCATAGCTACCAGTGTTTATCTAGTAGGTACTAAGTCCATAGCTACCAATTCCTAACAGGTACTAAGTCCATAGCTACTAGTGTTTGTCCAATAGGCACGAAGTCCATAGCTGCCGATGATATTTATTAGGCACTAAGTCTATAGTTGCTTATGTTTACTCACATCATCTTTTATCTCTCATCATTCATCTACCGATGCCATACCCAACATATTTGTATATATAAAATATGTATACAGTTTAAATCACTTAAAACATGTATAAAAACGTTCATCCAACATAGACAACAAGTATTCAGATAATATGCACACATATCATGTAACGCTCTAAAAATTTCAACCAATTTAAACTTTTCAAAAACAACCCAATTTCATAAAGTCATTACAAAAAGGTTTTCAATACATTTATTATTAGAGTATTTCAAAGAACCACATCATAAACACATAAAACATGAGGAGCGGTATGATCATGCCTTTGCCTTGCCACGGTCTCCTAAAGTACCTAAAACATTTAAACCACAACTATAAGCCCGAAAGCTTAGTGAGAGACCCCCAAAATACCAACCACATATACCATACACATAACATGCCATATCGCAACAGAACGCAGAACAGCCATGCACTTCGGGTCTACTGTGTGACTGGTCCACCGCACCGGCCTACAGTCCACCTGGTCCACCCTCCGAGTCTAGCCATATACATTGAGTCTACAGTGTGATTGGTCCGCCCGCATCGGGCCTTCAATCCACCTGGTCCACTATCTGAGTCTACAGTATGACTGGTCCGCCCGCACCGAGCCTCGGCACGTCTGGTCCGCCCTCTCGGGGCCTTCAGCCTATCCGGACCGCTCGCTGGGCCTTCGGGACAACCGGTCCACCCTGGGTATGTTGGCCTACAACACAAAGCAGGATCCGCCTCAACCCAACCCCAGTCCAACAACCATGTGCACATAAACATACAATCATATATCAAATCACAACTAATCAAACCGATCTTAGCAGATCAAATACAAAGCACATCCCTACCAGGATTCCGACCTAACCGGTCACTAGCATATCATCATCCTATAAACCAGGATACCGATCCTAACCAGGTCTTTAACATATACCATCCTAACTACCAGGATGCAAACATAACAAAACAATAACATAAAAACAACTACCCGGATTTCCATCCGATAAAGGGCCGCCCTTGGTGCCTTAGACCCTGTTGATATAGTGTGGATAACTCACCTCGCAACTACCGAAACTCTGAACTGAAGAAGCAGATGCTCGAACCACCGCCTCACCAAAAGTCCTGAACTATCCGAAGCAGCAAAACAATCATTAATCCAAACAGAATATCCTTCCAAGGGTAAATTGACCATTTTACCCTTAACCCAAACTGGTCCATGACTAAGGCCCAACACCACAATATGAAGGGCCCAACACTAGGTAAGCTTCTCAAGCCCATTAGTGACCTACTAATGGCCCAATCTGCTACATTGGGCCCAATCCCTTAGTGGGCCTCATCCTAAGCCCATAACATATTCCTTGGTCCATATAATATGATTTCTGATGGCCCACTAAGGCCCAAATACCCAAACATGCCCCAAAACACGGCCCAAAAACTCATGATCCATGCAGACAGAGTACGCGGGGCGTACCCCCCCCCCCCATGTACGCTAAGCGTACAGGCAGAATGGTGAGTACGTTGGGTGTACCTCACTTTACGCGGGGTGTAAACTCACTGAACTAAAAGTCCTCATAAGTCCTTAATGGCTTAAGCTCTTAAGCCCAAACTTCAGATCCATCGACCAAACATGCCTAGGATCCCATAAAGTCTCAAACTTTATCACTTGGGACGTCCATAAAGCTCTTAACTCAAGGTCTTAATCCATTAAGACCCACCTACACCATACATGAGACAACCAAAGCCATTGGGACCTCATTTTTCATGCTCAAGACCTCTCCTAAGGTCTGAAAGGACAGCTAATCTCGACCGACTCACATCATGCATCATTTAGGGGTTTGAGGGACAAGAAATGATGTCAAAACTTCATAACACCAAGATCCACAAAAAATAAATGTCAAGCAAGTGACTTTATACCTCAAAAGGGCTCCAGAAGATGATGCCTTCCTAGATCTACGAGCTCCAGCCACCCAACTCCTTCCTTGACAACTTCCTCTTTTCCTCTTTCAAGCTTAAACCCTCAAGATGAGCTTTCCAAGGCCAAGATCTCTAAAAATGGAGGTTGGAACGTTCTAGGGTTTCTTATGAGGTTAGGGAGGCTGATATGGGGGCTAGGGTTGAAGCCATAATGTTCTATGTATAGTGGCTCACCCTCAAATTAGGGTTTAAAGACTCTGGACGTACGTTGGGCATACATCCAGTATGCTGAGCGTACGCCCCCACAGACCCGCATTCATTTACTCGATTACGCTGGGCGTAACCCAGCCTACGCTGGGCGTACCCAGCGTGTCCCATTCTCATACATGGCCTTCCTTATCAACTTTTCCCATTAAGGGCTATATATGTCAATATCTTCAAAATGTCATAACTCCTTTATTCTAAGCCCGTTCCCGATGAACTTTATATCCATGCGAAGGTGGCGAGAAGCCCTATGCTTCTATCAACATACACTGACCCGAAACCTTCTCGAATAAAACCCATTGCCCATAAAAGACCAAAATGCCCTTACTTTTGATCCCAGGGATCCATGAATGATTACTCTTAGAACGGGGCGTTACATATCACATAGTTTATATAAAATACTTCATATTTATGTCTAAGATGAAAGTAACTATAAACTCACTTGATACGGTGGTGACTCGGTACTCGGACAACACTTTGTTACTCTTAAAACAATTTCCCTTGACAAAACCTAGTATCATTACCACTAGGGTTTAGTTTAGTATTTACCGAGACTAATTTAATAGTCTAGCTGTTATTATTATTATAGAAGCGTTAAACAACACTATATAACTCATAATAATAGCCCAAATAATTATTTTAAGGTCATAATAATGTTACTATAATTAATTAGAAGCTATATTGAAAATAGCATAGGCGTAGCTCACTTACAGCGGGTTTTATCGAAAACCGGGCTTTGTTTGGAGCAGCGTTTCGAAACCGGAAGACCCTTTTTCTCGGGACTCCGGGAGCCTCGGGGCTTCCATCGGGTGCTAGGGGTTTTACCTAGGGTTTAGGAGGGTTTAGGGGAGTTAGAGAGAGAAAGAAACTAGAGAGAAGTGAGAAATGTGTGAAAAAGTCGGAACCCTCACCCCCCCCCCCCTTTTATAGCCTGCGAGGCCTCAGATTACGCTGGGCGTAGTCCTTGGCCACGCTGGGCGTAAGGCTCGGATAAGAGTGCCACCTCGGACCCAACTGTCTCACACACCGGATGGATAAGACCCGAAGGTACACTGGGCGTACCGGATCTCGTACGAGGAGTGTAGGGCGAAGCGACGTGGCGTTCATCGGATGCGAGGTTGGCCTTCATCGGACGGCTCAGATGCTGTCACGTCATCAAGTTCTTATCAGACTTCGCAATTTTGACTACAAACTTTAAAAATTCATATATTTCGCATACGAGCTCCATTTTTTACGTTCTTTATATCCACACGAAGGCAGGAACGTACTCTACAACTTTCGTTTAGACTCTGTCGGCTAATTTTGAATTTATTTTAAATTTTATATTATTAACAGGCCGGGACATGATTGGTCCGTTAAAAATTCATAACTTCTTCATCCGACGTCCGTTTTCGTCTGTCTTTTTATCATTACGCTACAAATAAAGAGGTCTTCAATTCTCATTTAGGTTGTGTCGGCTACAAACCGCTCGATCTAATATTCGAATTTCGGGTTGTACACCGCTAAGCCGAAACTTCGAAAAATCATAACTTCCTCATACGAAGTCAGATTTGGGCGTTCTTTTTATGGATGCTCTCGGTTTAACGTATTCTATGACTTTTGTTTAGATTGAAAAGGCTAAAACTCACTCTATCATAAATTCACTATTTACGCTTCCCGGTGTCGTGTCGGTTCCATAGCGAAACTTCGACAGGTCATAACTTCTTCGTTGTAACTCGGATTTCGGCGTTATTTATATGTACGGAAACCTTGTAACATATACTAAAACTTAGTTAAGATTATTTATTCGAAATAATCTTTTGTCGAAAAGTCGTTTTCGACCCCTATTATCTCTAAATTGCCTAGCCCGGATCTACGGGCGTTACAATTATCTCCCCCTTAGAATGATTACGTCTCGGAATCATCAACGAAACAGGGCTCACATGATGACTCCATACGTTATCTCTTCATCCTAAGTAATAACCGTAATTTTGATGTTTCTTCGAACGAGTATCTAACTCTAAGACTTCCTGACTGCAGGCGGTGCCCGATCTTGGACCCGCTCTCTATCTCATGTTAGACTTTCAGTCATGATCTTCATGTGACGATCTCGATCTTTATTGGAGACTCCTTCTTTAACAAACTTGAGATAAGTTTCTTCCTTTGATTATCATAATAGACCGATGAGTCATGTTCTAATGACCTCTCATCATATGATGCATTGCTTGGACTCAGGTCTTTTAGAGTCAAATTCCAGAACAAACTATACCTTCCTTCATGTTTTAATCACATCTTAAAAGGTAGCATTTCTAGCTACAAGCAACTTTTTGCGATACCTCTACCGATCGCTTTTTATTTCAGTCTTCCGTCTTAAGTCAGATGCTACATCGAACTTGATTCTCTGAACCACATAACATACTCATCGTAGTCGGACTCAATTTGATATGACCACTTGGGTTGGAATAACAATCATCTTCTTAGTCATTACCGAAACGATGGTAACGACATATTTGAATAAAACATAATCAATTATTGGCTTCTTGGTAACCTTGTGACTTTCATTGATCCAAGCGTGAGTCTTGTGCTTCCGGTAGTATATGCATCTACTACCTTTCACACCTACTCATACTTGTCCCAAGTATTATCTCGCAGTTTTCCAAGTCACCATGCAAGAAAATCACATAACAGTTTAACACACCAGATAACAAAATGAAGGCTTTATATTATTTCTTGAAACGATTACATAGGTGTTCAAGTTCATCCTAGATCGTGCCTCTATTAGGCTACCCCTACCATACTATGGTTACTTCATAACTTGATCTTCGGATATCAATCCTCACTTTTGATTACCTTGTCAGCTGCTTTATCGAGGATGCTTCTTGGCTTTGGAGGTGCATTCGCTCTTGCTGCTTCATGTTTCTTCGGGCAGTCCCTACGTAAATGCCCTTCTTTGTTAAATCCGTAGCACACCCTCCTGTTGGACGTGCACTTGCCGGCGTAATGCCCTGTCCTTCCATATTTGTAGCAAGTCACCTTTTCATCGCATCTCTCATAGTGCTTTAGCGGTATATTTGGTGTTGTCACTCTCAGCGGACAATCTTGCTTGAAGTGTCCCTCTCCACTACACTTAAGGCAAACTTCCTCCTTGGTTGAGCATTTATGGGCATAATGACCAATCTTCCTCATTTGAAGCAGGTCACTTCCTTAGGGCATCTCCTGTTACACCATTTTGCTTCACCTCTTCCTTCTCCGGACTGTGAGAATAAGCTTTTCCTGTTGGACCTTGAAGATCCCTCAAATTTCCTCTTCTTTCCAATCTTAACCCTGATGGCTGCCTCAAGAGTAGGTGTCTGGCGTATTGGCATCGTAAGTTTGTCCTTACTTTGTCGAAGTAAGCGCCTTGTTTCTCCCGTATGTTGATCCAACATCGTCTGCACCATTGCCTATGCTTCTGCCATCGTGATTGGCTCAGGTGCAACTGCTAATTCTGGTGCCTGCTCAATCACTAGTGGCTTAGGTTGCGGGTTATTATCTCCAAATCCACTTTGAGTGTTCATCATGTCGATCTATACATCGAATTTAGATGTCCGTTGTAGAGTAACGAGAATTTAGATAGAGAAGATTTTATTTATGATCGACATGTAATTCTCCCTATCACTTCGAAAAGTTATATGTCAGTTCTAATATCGTAATTAAACATTTAGAAACCTGAACACATAAAGTTTCAGATCCGGTCGGCAACAGACCATAGATCCGATCGTATAACACATATCATAAATCATTTAGCACATAAAAGCATGTTAGGAATTTACCCTAAATAAGCTAGTGCTTGTGTCTATTTAAGTGTATTACCTAAATTTTATTTAGACACACTCCTCACGATCATCACTTAGCATTCTAAGTTTAAGTCTAGAAATAAATCCATATTCCTAGTTCGCTTAAACTAATGCTCTGATACCAACTGTGACATCCCCATTTTCACGGCCAGAAAAGACCGATTTTGTTTATGCTTTATAAAAATCAGAGAACTTCTTTTAATAAAAATGTTGCGGAATTTGTTCCCAGTAAAACATGATAAATACATTATCAAAGCGTTTCTGAAGAAATGTATTTTTATTCATTTTAAAACATTTGGGATGTCATCGTCAATACAGAAACATAAGCATAAACAAAACTTATATTCATTTACACTAGTTATCTACATCTCTTTTAAATCTCTCAGTGTAAAGTAGCTTCATATCGATACATGTGATATAAATAAGCTGAGTGGGTCAGGTTGGGAAACCTGGTGAGTACATAGGGTTTTCAACCCACAATAATATAATTATTATATTTAAACAATCAAACGATCAACCCAATTACCCATCCCCATTATCTTCTTTACTCTTAAGGATCTATCCTAAGAGTCATCTATCCCGCATTCGTTTATTCCGAGGTCCCTTGCTTCCAGGGTTATAAGACTGGCACTAAATCCATAGCTACTAATGCTCGTTTGTAAAGCACTAATTTTATAGTTGCTATAGTTTATTCATTAGGTACTAAATCCATAGCTACCAGTGTTTATCTAATAGGTACTAAGTCCGTAGCTACCAATTCCTAAAAGGTACTAAGTCCATAACTACCAGTGTTTATCTAGTAGGTACTAAGTCCATAGCTACCAATTCCTAACAGGTACTAAGTACATATCTACCAGTGTTTATCTAGTAGGTACTAAGTCCATAGTGATGGATTTTATGTATAAGAACAATCCTATGTGCTCGTACAAACCCTAATGTTTGGATCTAGGTTTCTCTATTGTACATGCTTTGAATCCAAGACTTGCAACCCTAGATCTATCAAATATAATTCGAAATTAACATTAAGAAAATAGATCAAAATGTTTTACCTCTTTCAAGTATCTTGAATCTTTGTAATCTTCTTGATCTTGAGCTTAGAGTCATAACTGTAACTCCTCTAATGGTCCACAAACACCACAAGCAAGAAGGCAACTATATGAGAGAGGTGGGAGGATGCTAAATTCAGCTCTAGGATTCCCTTGGAAGCAAGTGGCCGAATTTGGGAGCTAGGGGTCTCTATTTATACTGCTGGATGCTAGGGTTTCAGTCAAAATCCTAATGGACAGTTTATTGACCAAGTAGCCAATGGAACCTTCTGGAATAAGGCCTCTGGACGAAATTTTGATGGATCCTCATCATAATTTTGTTCACCCTTTGATCCATTAGGTTTCCTTAGTCCAAAACCTAACTATCATACATTTGACAGTTCATACCCCTTTATTTAATTAATCTCTTTTAGTCACCAAATTAATTCCCAATTAATTTATGACCAATACTAATTAAATAATATGATTTCTCCTTTAATATATTATTCTTATAATATATTAATAAACCATAATATTCTCTCTCTCCTTAAATTACCTTTTCAGGTTGCTTTGGTGAAGGCAACCCAAAAGGACCATGCACAACCGGGTCAAGTACATACCAAATATAGTTACGAGCTTAGACACTAATCCAACAATCTCCCACTTGGATATGTCTAGTAACTATATCTCACATATGACTTCAGAATCCGATTAACAATCGTAGCTCTTATACTTCGCTGTCAACTCTGATCAGCAACTTGTCCTTCAGATAAGGGATCGCATAATCCTCTGTTCTAGATATCATGCTGACAATACTTATCGTCTAGCATTTGTTCCTCGATTTCCGATTTGTTTGACATAGAATTTGGTTGAACACATCAACTTCATTCTGACCGGGCCCGACACATAAGTCAAACCAAATCATCGAGTGGCCAAGATATCACCTTTATTCTCATAAAATAAAAGGAATAGATCAACTTCGACTCATATGCATCCATTATTTACTAATTAAATCATGCACAACAATGTGTTTTATAACATCAAGTTACTAATGCGTTTACACATCATCAATGCATAACCAACCAGCAAACAACAACCATATCTCTAAGTTTTAAGACTATATGATATTATCGCTTTTGCGATCACTTAAGGCAAAACACCACGAAGTGATACCAGCAAACTCGGGTGTATTCCAATGCTCAAATCATATTCATATGCACTCATGAACTTTGCAGCAAACCTTTGCTATGCCCAAAAACCTTTTAGACAATCTACAAACAATTCATGACAGTCTTCATTCATATCTACTTCCAAAATATGAATGACTATGGACTGTTTAAATAATCCTATCATTCAGGAAGTCAAAACATGCAAAATTGAAACAATAGATAAATAACCAACACAAGATAATAGCTTTACTCATAAATAACACAACTTTATTTATTCATCAAATGTTAAGTACAAATTATCTATTACATGTTTCCTATCTAATCCAAACTTATATCATCCTTCAGCCCAATGCTTGTAGCGTGCTGCAAGTGTTTGATCCTACTCAGTCCCTTCGTAAAGGGGATATGCTGGGTTTTCTTATGATGATACCCTCTTCACTACGAGGAGTCCCTCTTCTACCTGATGTCTGATAAAATGGTATTTTCTGTCGATATGTCGAGATCTACCATGATCTCTTGGTTCCTTGGTTAAGGCAACCGCTCCTTCATTATCATAGAAAATTTCCACTGGCTCCTTTATGGATGGCATAAATCGAAGATCTCCAATAAAGTTCTTCAACCATAGAGCCTCCTTTGACGCTTCGCTCGCTGTAATGTACTCTGATTCGCACGTTGAATCAACCACGGTCTCCTGCTTGGAACTTTTCCAAGTCACTGCCCCTCCATTTAGGGTAAAGACCCAGCCCAACTGCGATCGGTAATTATCCCGATCCGTTTGAAAACTAGCGTCACTATACCCTCGTACCCTTAAGTCATCACTCCCACCGAGGACTAGAAACCATTCCTTGGTCCTTCGTAGGTACTTAAGAATATTCTTAACTGCAATCCAATGAGCTCTACTAGGGTTCCCTTGATATATGTTGACCATGCTCAAAGCGAAGGCCACATCAGGGCAAGTACAAGTCATAGCGTACATGATAGAGCCTACTGTGGAAGAGTAAGGTACTCGGCTCATATCAGCTATCTCTGTCTCTTTACTCGGGCTCTGAGTCTTACTCGGCTTGGTATTGATTTGGATTGGCAACTCCCCTTTCTTGGAATTTTCCATACTAAAACGCTTTAGTACCTTATCCAAGTATGTATCCTAACTGAGTCCTATCAGTCTCTTTTCTCTGTTTCTTACTATCCTTATTCCCAGAATATAAGCAGCCTCTCCGAGGTCCTTCATAGCGAAACACTTCCTAAGCCAGGACTTGACCTCCTGCAAGGTTGGGACGTCGTTTCCTATGAGCAGTATGCCATCGACATACAATACGAGGAAGCTCACTATACTCCCACTGGCTTTGACATATACACAAGATTCAGCTTCGCTTTGCAGAAAGCCAAACTCTTTAACTTTCTTTTCAAAACAAAGATTCCATCTTCGAGAAGCTTGTTTCAATCCATAAATGGATTTCTCAAGCTTGCATACTCTATTCGGATGCTTCGCATCGACAAAACCCTCTGGCTCATTCATGTAAACTTCCTCACCCAACTTTCCATTAAGGAAAACGGTTTTCACGTCCATCTGCCATATTTCATAATCATGAAACGCAGCTATTGCAAGCATTACCCTAATAGACTTTATCTTCGCAACTGGTGAGAAGGTCTCATCATAGTCAACTCCGGGAGTTTGAGTAAAGCCCTTCGCAACCAATCGCGCTTTATAAGTATGCACTTTCCCATCTATGTCCGTCTTCTTCTTGAAGATCCACTTGCACCTGACTGTCTTACAACCCGGTACATTATCAACCAAATTCCAAACTTGGTTGTCGTACATGGACTGAATCTCGTTGTCCATCGCCTCCTTCCATTTAGCAGACTCCGGGCCTGCCATGGCCTCCTTGTAGCTGCTAGGTTCGTCCAAATTTACTAGTGTACTATCACTAAGCCCTAGTCGAACGTCGAAGAGGTAAGGACTCGTCAACAGGTTCAACATGAGTTTCCTCCTCAGGTTGATTGCTAGTGTCAGAGGTTCCTTCATTGCTTTGCTCTTGAATCTCTTCAAGATCAATTTGCCTCCCACTGTCCTCTTGGCTTATCAATTCCCTTTCTCGGAAAACTCCTCTTCTAGCAACAAAGATAACATTGTCACTCGGTCTATAGAAAATATAGCCAAAAGATTTATGTGGGTAGCCAATGAAATAACACTTCTCACTATGAGGTTCGAGCTTGTCGTGAGTCTCTCGTCTTACGAAAGCCTCGCAACTCCAAACCTTAATATGTGCCAACGAGGGAGCTTTCCCTGTCCACATCTCGTGAGGAGTCTTGGAAACCTTCTTGGTGGGAACTAAGTTAAGGATATGGGCGACAGTCTCTAAGCCATACCCCCAGAAAGCTATTGGTAACGAAGTCCGACTCATTCTTAAACTCTTTGAACTTTTCAAAGGTTTCCGACTTTTGCTTGATTAAGTAGATATATCCATATCTACTATAATCATCTGTAAAAGTCACGTAGAAGCGGCAAGCATCCCTTGTGGTGGATCTAAAGGGCCCACACACATCGGTGTGTATGAGATCCAATATACCATCGCCCCTTTCACAAGTGCCAGTAAAGGGTGACTTGGTCATCTTCCCAAGTAAACAAGATTGACACGTGTCATTGTCCCTAAGGTCGAATGACTCCAACACTCCATCCTTTTGGAGTTGGGCTATGCGTTTCTTGCTGACATGGGCAAGGCGACAATGCCACAAGCATGCCTTGTCTAGACTAGTAGACGTATCAATATTCAAAACATCATTTCCTAAATTATTAACAACCATCACAGATTAATAAATCCCATTACAAGGTAATGCATTTAAGTAAAAGACACCATTCAAATAAACATTAATAGAACCATTGCTATTATCAAAAGAATATCTAAAACCTTGTCTAAACAATCCATGAAATGAAATAATGTTTCTTGCCATATCTGGCGAATAACAACAATTATTTAAATCTATCCCTAACCCATTACTCAACACTAAAGAATAAACATTGACTTTGGTCACAGGCGACGATCTTCTGTTTCCCATAATCAGGTTCATCTTTCCATGTTCCACTTCCCCGCTTCTTTTTAGGCCCTTCATATCAGAACAAATGTGGTAACCACACCCTGTATCAAGAACCCATGAAGTAGAAAATGATGGGTTATTAGATTTAATAGAATACATACCTGCGAAGGTGGGCTTAATCTTCCTATCCCTTATGTCTTGCAGATACTGAGGGCAACTTCGTTTCCAGTGGCCCTTTTGGTGGCAGTAGAAGCACTCTGCTTCCTTGGGATCAGAAGGGGGTTTAGCGGGGCCTGCTTTGGTCCCACTTGAGGATGAACCATCACGGGGTTTCCCCTTTTGGTAACTCTTACATGGAGTCTTCCTCTTTTTACCATTTCCTTGACCTATTGCCATCACAAGAGCGGCCACAATAAGGGAAGATGCAACAAATTTGTCTTTGAGGTTGCTCTCAACAGTAGGGGTGTTCATAACCGGATATCCAAAAATTCAGATATCCGAAATTTCGGATAGTTGATTTTTGGTATCCGATTCCATATCCGAAATTTCGGATACGGAATGGGATACCAAATCGGATATCCAAAAATTTGAAATTTTGTTAAAATTTGGAAAACATATGAAGTTTTTAAGTTAAAAATACATATTTTTAAATTAGAAAAGCATATGAAGTAATATAGGTATTTAATTAAGGGTATTATCAACATGTTTTAGTTACTAAAATTCATATCATAAGACATATGTTACTAAAATAACAAATAATGTATAAAATAAAATCAAAATTTTTGGATATCGGATATCCGAATTATCCGAAAAATCTGAAAAGCACTATCCAATTCCGATTCCGAAAAATTGGATATCCGAAATTTCGGATATCCGATTTTTCGGATAATTCGGATTCGGAATTTCGGAATTTTGGATCGGAATTTCAGATACATATATTTTTGAAAACCCATACTCAGCAGTCCTCAAAAGTCTTTGGAGCTTGCTCAAGGAGACCTCATCCTTGTTTATGTGGTAGGTCATCCTAAGCTGGTTGTAGCAGGAGGGCAAGGAGTGGAGGATTATGTCGATAGCCAAATCCTCATCAAACTTAACATTAAGCTTGAGAAGAAGATCAACATACCTCTGCATTTTCTGCAAATGAGAGGTTAGGGATTCTCCACTCCCCATCTTAGCAGTGATCATGTTAGTAATGATCTCATAGCGCTCTTGCCTCGCGCTCTGGTGATACCTGTCCAGCAAATCCTGATGCATTTCATACGGATACATGTCCTCATAGGACTTTTGGAGTTTGAGGTTCATGGTGGCCAACATGATGCAATGAACTTTTGTAGCATCATGCTCATGGGCCTCAAAGGCGGCCAACTCTTCAGGAGTAGCAACATCTGGGATGATCTTTTCAAGCTTCTCATCGAGGACATATTCTTTGTCCTCGTAGCGTGTGATCATGCGAATGTACCTCATCCACTCGTTAAAGTTTGAACCATTAAATGTCACCTTTTGACATAGGTTCATCAACGAGAATGACCTAGAAGCATTGGTGTTGTTGTTTGTAGACATCTGAAAAAGAAAGGAACAAAGTTTGATTAGAAATGAGTCCCTAATTAAACACCCAAACGAGAAATTAGGGCTAGGACCCAACAACATTATTTACAACTTAGAAAGGGATGCTGTACTCTAAAAGTAAATAATTTGAAGGTAAGTGAATGACGATTCACTAATTCTCACCATGAAAAACGAAAAAAAGAGATTTAGGTTTTAAATGTATGAAAACTCCTAGATCTTTGAGATTCATTGAACTTTTCAATGGCATGTTTAAATCTCGATATGCACTTCAATTTTGCGACTGGGATACCGAGGATCGCAAACAAGTTGTGAATAACCATGCGAATCAACATGGTGCACTCAATGTCTCTATCACCTAATCAATGTGCCGGTAAACCACGCACGCTCCATTGATCTATGACAAACATTGAGTCACCCTTCGCTACCAATGTCATCCCCAAATTAGTGTGCCAGTTAACCACACGCGCTCCACCAACGTTTGAAAAGGGTACGAAGTGTAATTCCATGGATTAGCATCATTTTCACATTTTACCCTAAAGTAACTAAGATTGGGAATTTGTAAAACATGTAGTTACTTTGTATTTTACATTATACTTTTAATGAGGAGAGGATTGCCCTATCCTACCCGTTCGTCTAACGACCCTCCACCAGTCAAGCAAGCGGTGAGTGTGAGTGTACACCCATTAAGCGCCATTTTATAGGCAACAACCTTATACCCACCTTATAGACTGGCTTCGTGAATGAGACCTAGTAACGGTAAGACTAGCATTTAAGTTATACATATATATATATATATATATATATATATATATATATATATATATATATATATATATATATATATATCGGGTTGAATTTTAAACTTGTAAAACTCTAAGGGTTTGAAATTTAAATTATTCAAAATTAAACTTTTAATCACAAAATTCAAATTTCAAAACTTGAGGGCAAGTTTTGAACTTTTCAAAACAAAAGGGATCAAACAACAAATAATTTAAACTAAACAATTAATTTCATAATTATCTATATTTGATCTAATCCAATTTTAGTCATAAGATAATTACCAAATAATTTTAAATAATTCATATTTATCATATACACAACTAATATTCAAAAGATTTGAAATTATTTATTGTTTTGGCAGGGATAATCATTTAATTAAAGTAAAATTCGGATTTTAACTTCAAAAAACGATTTAGGTATCAAACCCATGACAAAACAGCAACAAAATCTCGAATTATCCTTTGCCTGACGCACAAACTCGCCGAGTCAGACCTGGACTCGCCGAGTAGGGCCAACTCACCGAGTCCAGATACTGACTCGTCGAGTTGAGTCGGGCAGAGGCAATAAAACTCGATTTTCAGCAAGCAAACAGTTAAAGCATCACATACAATTGAAACCAATCATGGCTCTGATACCACTGATGGTTTTTATGCATAAGAACAATCCTATGTGCTCATACAAACACTAATGCTTGGATCTAGGTTTCTCTATTGTACATGCTTTGAATCTAAGACTTGCAACCCTAGATCTATCAGATATAATTCGAAATTAACATTTAGAAAACAGATCTAAATGCTTTACCTCTTTCAAGTAGCTTGAATCCTTGTACGTAATCTTCTTAATCTTGAGCTTAGAGTCATAATTGTAACTCCTCTAATGGTTCACAAACACCACAAGCAAGAAGGAAACTATATGAGAGAGGTGGGAGGATGCTAAATTCGGCTCTAGGGTTCCCTTGGAAGCAAGTGACCGAATTCTGGAGCTAGGTTGGCCTTCATCAGACGGCTCGGATGCGACGTGGCGTTCATCGGATGCGAGGTTGGCCTTCATCAGACGGCTCAGATGCTGCCTCGTCATCAAGTTCTTATCAGATTTCGCAATTTTGACTACAAACTTTAAAAATTCGTATCTTTCGCATACGATCTCCGTTTTTGACGTTCTTTATATCCACGTGAAGGCGGGAATGTACTCTACAACTTTTGTTTACACTCCGTCGGCTAATTTTGATTTTATTTTAAATTTTATATTATTAATAGGTCGGGACAAGATTGGTCCGTTAAAAATTCATAACTTCTTCATCCGATGTCCGTTTTCGTCTGTATTTTTATCGTTACGCTAAAAATAACAAGGTCTTCAATTCTCGTTTAGGTTGTGTTGGCTAAAAACCGTTCGATCTAATATTCGAATTTCGGACTGTACATTGCTAAGCTGAAACTTCGAAAAATCATAACTTCCTCATACGAAGTCAGATTTGGGCGTTCTTTTTATAGACGCTCTCGGTTTAACTCTACGACTTTTGTTTAGATTGCTAAGGTTAAGACTCGCTCTATCGTAAATCCACTATTTACGCTTCCCGGTGCCGTGTCGGTTCCGTCACGAAACTTTGACGGGTCATAACTTTTTCGTTATAACTTGGATTTCGGCATTCTTTATATGTACGGAAACCTTATAACATATAAAAATTGGTTAAAATTATTTATTCGAAATAATCTTTTGTCGAAAACTAATTTTCAATCCCTATTATCTCTAAATTGACTAGCCCGGATTTACAGGCGTTACACTAGTCGGGCTAAGGGTGATTGAGAGCATTATGATTTGTGTGAAATATCTAGTGGCGAGGAAAAACTGTATTGCAAAAAGTGTGGCTTGTTTATGGGAAGATCCGTCAATAGTAGGGGTGTTCACGGGGCGGTTCGGCTCGGATAGTAATAAAATTGTGAACCATAAATGCGGGGCGGGTACTTCATATAGGGGTGGCAAATCGGGCAGTCGTTCCGTGTTTTTGCCTAATACGACACGACACAAAATGTTTTTTGTCAACCCGAAAACGACATGACTCGATATCGTGTTTTTTTTCCGTTAACACGAACACGACACGAGAAAAAACAAGACAAACACGAAAAAAAGACAACACGACAAAATTAAAAATAAAAAAAATAACCATTTTCATATTATAATTCGTAAGTTCTTGAAAAAAAATTTAATTCAAACACTACAAACACAAATAACACGAAAAAAAAATAATATTAAACAACATTTTAAATGGTATCTTCAAACTTATTACTCCATCGTTTCAAGCTTTCCTTGTTCACCTACAAAACAATAAACATATTAAAAACAGTTATTAAATAGAAAGAGTTCAACAAGAAACCACAATCACTATTGAATCATGAACTTAGATATATTTTTTAAACCTCAAATTATTTTAAGTACAACTTCATGGCCATTATTGTATAAAAGTAGAAAATATACTTAAAAATAGAATTACAACGAAGATAAATCAATTAATTGAATGCTTATTGTTTCCAAGTCAGGGAAGTGTTTTATAAATCAAATCATTTTAATGCTTACTGTTTCGAAACCAATGCTTATTATTTCCAATTCAAAAGTGTTATATAAAATAAATCAATCATTGTAATGTTTTATTGTTTCCAAACAAAGGTAGGCAATTTTCTAAGTTATTTTATGTCTCTACATATATAGATAGAGTAATGAACTTTATATGCAAAAGATATTAGAAACTAAGAGCAAACAAAAAAAATTAGAATCAAAGAGCATACAAATTAGTGATTCCTATCAGACAAAAAAAAATGAGAATACAAATAGAATGATGAACTTATGGTGCAAAAGATACTAGAAACCAAAATCGATTTAACAACATACCCAGCTACAATACTGAAGAATTGATTGACGATTCCTAAGAGCTACAAACTAAGAATAGAGTTTTGAGAAGTGAGGACTACAGAAAAATACATAAGCAATTGGCAATTCAGCAATGTCGATTTACTGATAATAGAAATTGGAAGAAATTGACGGTTCAACAATCACGAAACAACCTGAGTTTCACGTCTTCACATGTGTCGATCAAGAATGGTGGATTGGCGGTTCAAAAATAACGATTCAAATTAGAGTAGATTTTGATTGGGATGAAGGGTGAGCTGGTATTTTTGATTTATCATATAGGCGCATATCAGAGTATCAATGCATGCCATCGATTCTATTAAAAGTTTCTTAAGAAGTCGATTGGACTCATTGATGGCTGGGGAATGATCAATAGAGTCATCGGAATGTGTTGTTTAGTTCTCTTAGGTGTCGATTGAGATTTCAAAGTAGACAAACTTAAGATAACTTTCTACATTTATACTTTTTATATATTTAATAGATTATATATAATAGTTATTAATCATTACTTAATATCATGTTCTTATCGTTTTAATAGCATATTAGTACCATGTTATTGTCGGTTTAGTTTCGTGTTGATATCGGTTTAATTTCGTGTTATTATCGTGTTAAATTCTGAACCCGAACACGACACGACACGACGTCGTGTTTTTTATACACAACACGAACACGACACGAACACGAATTCGAATTTCAATTTCGTCTTAATTTCGTTTCGTGTCAGGTATTTTTGTCGTGTTGTGTTGACTTTTGCCACCCCTAACTTCACATGCACTAACCGAAACTGAACCGAATTCCTTAAAAAACCAAACCGGACTGGACCGTATAAACACGGATAAACATGGTTTGGTTCACAGATAACCGCTAAATGTAAACATTTAGTAAAACTATAAACTAAATATAAACCAATTATATATTCAAAAATAATCGTTCAACCAACGAGTAAATTAAATATGACTTGCGGTTTGATGATGTTGAACTTTGAGTGGATCATTTATAGTTTAGAACAGATACTTCACAAACTCTATAAAATACTTTGGGTTACAATCACCTTCTCATACAAAGAAAATAAGAACATATATAGCACTAAGTTTTTTGGTATTAGAATCTAAAAAAATACGTCGCACGAATTGAAATAAATAAGCTAAACTTCTTTGTTTTTCTATTCGCTTATATATATATATATATATATATATATATATATATATATATATATATATATATATATATATATATATATATATATATATATATATATATATATATATATATATATATATATATATATATATATATATATAACGATTCGGTTCGGGTATCCGCGGATATCTAAATGTTAAAACCGAAACCGACCCGTAGATACTTGGTTTTTTCGGTTTCGGTTTATTTCGGTTTTGGTTTTTCCGGTTTCGGATTGGCCAGATCGGCTCAGTTTTTTGGTTTTGCAGCTTTTTGCACACCCCTAGTCAATAGTACCTTGCATACTCATGCTTTTAAAACTTCTCCAACTTTAAAAGTGGAAGCGGATCCAAATCAACCAAATTTTACTCCCAACAGAGTGATCTTTATTTATGTGTAACGTCGTGTCCTGAATCGTTTCCCATTTGGGTGTGGGTTACATAATCTAGATGATCTGGGTGTTCGGTTTGTGTTTTGGAGCCAAGGGGTATTCTGGTAAAGTGTCAGCTCAGAATTTTATGAAAATTGGATTTTTTTTCGGGAAATCTTAAGGCGCGTATGAGTTTATAAAAGCGTAGAGCTTCTCGTTACCTTTTCGTGGATATAAGGATCATCGAAATCGGATTTATAATGAAGAAGTTGTGGCCTTCGAAGTAGTTTAGGGTTTAAGGGTAACCCTAGTACGCAGGGCGTACATAGGGAGTACGTGAGGTGTACTAGTGCAAAATGCAGTACGCAAGGCGTACACTGTTGTACGCTTAGCGTACCAAGAAGGAATGTCTGCGAGGTCGAGGCTCGTACGCTGGGCGTACGAGGAGTACGTTGGCCGTACGAGGAGTGCAAGGAACCCTAATTTTAAGTGTGTTGTGCCCTATTTAAGGACCTTAAGTCCTATGGCTAGCCTCTTTACCAGCCCCCAAACCTCCTAAAACCCTAAATCGACCCTTAAGCCTTCTTTGTGGTGTTTTTGAGCTCCTAAGAAGATTTTGGTGGTTATTTTGGCCTTTGTGAAGGAAGTAAAGAAGATTGAAGGTGATTTGCTTGGTGAGGAACCTATAGATCCAAAAGCATCACCATATTTGCGAAAATTTTGAGGTATCAAGTTCATACATTGGCTTGTAGATGTTTAGATCTCTTTATGGCTTGATATGTTATGTTTTTGGTCCCTTTTGGGTTGGTTGTTGAGTTAAGACATTTGAAGGAATTATTCTTTTTATATCTGAGCTTATTATGTAACGCCTTGTTTCGAATTGTTACCCATTTGGGCGTGGGTGATGAAATGTAGATGGTTCGGGCATTCATAATTGGTTTTGGTGCCAAGTGGTATTTTGGTTAATTGGCAACAGGCTTTTATGGAAATTGGATTTTGTGTTTGGGGAACTCTAAGTCAAGTACGAGTTGATAATAGAGTAGAGCTTATTAATACCTTTTCATGGATATAAGGATGGACGGATTTGGAGTTGTATCAAAGAAGTTATGGCCTTCAGAATGAATTAGGATTTTATGGAAAACCCTAGTATGTGGGGGCGTATCAAGGGAGTACGCGGGGCCGTACTGATGCGAGGGGATTACGTCATGTGTAATGGAGCGTACGCTTAGCGTACTGTGGAGATGAGATCAGGGTGCGAGACCTCATACGCTTGGGGTACGGGGGTGAGTAAGAAACCCTAATATTTCTTGGTGTACCTTATATAAGCTTTATGTTAGTCCCTTTGGTTCATTTATAAGCTATCCCCCACACCCTAAAAACCTTAAATCAACCTTGTAGCCTCTTGGCGGTGTTCTTGAGCTATTGGAAGGCTTTGGTGCACATTTTTTCCTTGGGAAGGAAAGAAGAGAAGCTTGAAGTTGTTTATCTTGGCGGAGAGACTTTGGATCAAGAATCATTATCTTATGGGGAAGATTTTTGAGGTATCAAGTTTGCATCTTGGCTTCTTTATGATTAGATCTCTTCATGGCTAGTTTATTATGATTTTGGTCTCCTTTTTGGGTCTATGGATGAGTAGGGTTGTTTAAGGGCTTGTCCTTTCAGATCTGAGTTAGTTTTGATATCCTTGAGCATAAAGGTGCAAGCTTTATGTTAGTTTTGATATCCTTCCAGATACACGATTAGGGCGGATCCCCGCATCTCTATTGAGAGAATATAGTCATTTGCCCTTGTGAGCCCCTCTTTCTGCAGTTTCGTTCCGAACTGTTCTCAAATCTCTCCAGGCCGGAGAGTGAAACCTTTTCTAGTATAAAGGTAACTTAGTAGGAACGACTCGCATCTTATGGACTTTTCCAATACTCATACACCCACTTCGATTACCAGAACTACATCATAGGGATGTAGGTCGACACTCAGACGACCAGTACCCAAGGCACGGGAAAAATTTATGCCTAATACGTTCAGGACAGAAATGTCCGGGGTTAACCATCGTCTCTCATTACCTTGTATTTCTTTCCGTGTAGGAAAACCATGCCACCAAAGAAACGCAACCAGTTCACAAGCAAGAAACCTACACTCTTATTCGATGAAGCTACGTTCCAAGTTGCAGTCTCAGCAGCCGTAGCAGCTGTCATGGCTCAACTGAATGCTAACACCGCCAATGTTAGCAAGGGCCCTGTCGAGATTTCCAATCCTGGCAATGGACAGCAGCAACCAACACTTTCATACCCAGTCACACAAGAACCTTCACCGAACCCACTAAAGAGAAAACTCAAGATTGAGGAGGGAAGTACCTCGGCTCAAGGACCTTCCGAAGGGCAACGAGCTGAGACGGTTAAATTCCTTGCCAACCCTTCCGTCTCTACACCTATGAGACCATACTTAGGAGACCTTCCCCACTGCAGCAAGTGCAGCTACCATCATCATGGTGTCTGCCGGGAGCTCTATTGTGCTAGGTGCCACATGTTGGGGCATACTACTCACGTCTGTAGAACCTCGGTTAAGTTCATTACATCAACCACCAATATGGCGACCCGTACAGTTTGCCACCTATGTGGTGAAATGGGACACTTCAAGAAGGACTGCCCAACCAAAGGGAAAGACAAAGACACAGGAGGAGTCTAACTCTACTGCTTAGAGAGAAGCATCAAGGAACTTGGTAGATTTTGGTACGTCTCTCGATCTCAGATAACTAAACTAAATACATTAAAAGATTAATTCAAAATGTAAATTCTTCCCAGTAAGGTGAAAGTCGCAGCACTGTAATAAAATTTAAAAATTCATCAGGTAAAACTATAATGGCTAAACATATATGTTACGGCCATGTATATTTAATATGGACAGACCTAGAGTGAGCGAATGCCGCCTCATTTCCTGTTCCTCGTTTGGTTGTGGATTTAGGGCGGGGTCGCTCAGTCAACAGTCCTCCCCACCTTAAATATACATGACTAGTATATGTGAGGCGATTGTAGAAATGCCTCGTGAGAATTCATTCATGAAAAGATACTCTACTCGGAAACACTTAGGACTCTCTATAGTTCCGCGTCGACTCTATCGGTCCAAGTATCCGCGGTAGTGATACATAGGACGAAACCTGAGACGCCTAGAACTTGTGTTCCTGTTCGGCACATGACTCTATCGATCTTCACTTTATATCATGTCGAGGTATGCCAACTTCGACGACTCTATTGATCATGGTTTGACTTCGTGCAACCATGTGTACATCCTTAGTGCTGTGTAAAAAGAACTTTCTCCGTAGCCATGTTGGCAAATAAAGGTTCTTCCGAACCTAAACCTAACACAAATAATCAAACCTAATGCGATCCGCCAATCGTCCCTCTTATCTCAAACCTTCCGAAGTACCCAAGAGAGGGTACCACGCGCCGTCGGCCGACCCCTCGTAGTCAGATGAACACCGAAGTGAACAACACTGTAGAAACTCCAGAAGACGACAACCAACCGAAGCATACTCCATAGAATCCCTGGAAAGACCCTTCGCACCTCGCCCGTCGGGTTCGTAAACATAGAGATTAGAACTCATAAGGAATGACTGCCATAACCAGGTATATGCGTAAAAGTGGTATACAATCGAGATCAAAAAGATTTAAGGTGTGTGCTTCCTCCCTATTCTCTGTTCCTCGTTGGGTTGTGGGTTTGGGGTGGAGTCGCACAACTGAACATCCTGCCGACCTCAATTGTATACTGCTTGCATACACCAAGTACTGGTGGTTAAGCCAAGCATGAGCTCTACCACGAACCTCTTCGCAAAACACTTTCACCCTATTCCATAACATAGGAGCCGGAGTCAAGAGAATCACTACGGGTTAAGCTAGTAAAGTCCCGAGTGATGAGACCCTATACTCACTAGAATTGACCTAGACCGAGGAAACTCAGAACCTTCGGAAGAGTAGTTGCAGTATATGCTCGCACTACTCAGGCACATTGCCCACCCTGTTATAGACAGGTAGTACCTATCATCCTCCACCCTCTTGCATGGAGGAAATTGCCGTCGCCCTGTAGACGATAAAAATACATTCTCCGAAGTGAACACTAGGATACCGAGAACCACAGGATAGCCTTTGCAGCCAACAATACTTGATCAAAGAGCGAAAGTAGTTGCGTTAAGCCTCATGACCCAGATTCCGAAGAGGTTATAGACTTGACACCAGTCCTGGTGTTAGTCGAAGGGTTATGCAGGAGCATGCACTTTCCACGCTAGAATAAACCAAAGTCTTAAAGATTCATTGGACTATTAGGTGTTCCACAAATACTATCTCACCCAGAAATAGTAGAACCACCTCCTGAGATAGTCCAACACTCGTCTGGTGAAACCCTATCTCCCCGACTCTCAGGGTTTCCGTATCTCAAGATTAGTTAGTGCAGGTCCATTTTGCACAAGCTTGAGATAGACACTCTACAGCAAACCGATAACCATAGTCGCGCAACCCACACGACAATCTAGAAAGTCTCTATCAGCCAGTTGACAGGAAACGCGAAACCAAAGACCACCCGAGCTTTCTAAGAACCAACCTGAAGGACTACACTACCAGTACGGGAGAGAACGTTAGGATCTTCAGAATGGCGATCACGCCAGTGATGATCTCGCCATAGAAGTACACTATGTTCTGAGTACTGAAAAGCTCTACCATTCCGAGAGCTTAGGACCATATGAGGATTCCCATGGAGACTTGGTCCAACCCTTTTCAGGCCGCTACTACTTTCGGATATACCACAAGACTCACACCTGATCGATCCACTTCTTAGACTAGATATGCGATTTCCCGACATCACTCTTCGTACCCCACTCATCTTGATAGAATCCATTGAGAACCCTAACCTTGTAAATACACTAGTTGGAACCCACTAGCTACACTAGACGGAATCCGCATCCCGCATGTGAGGGTCTGTTGGAATGACAAACACAGACGAGAGATCACTTGGGAATGCGAGGAAAACCGTATAGGAAGTACTCTCATACCTCTACTTGGCCATTCATACCTACTTCCTTGCCTAGACCTGAATTTCGGGACGAAATTCCCTCTAACGGGGGGATGATGTGACAACCCAAGTTGTCCCATTACATTTCCCCGTTACCGTTAACGGAATATTCCAGTTTATAAAAGTTCCGTTAATTAGAGGTCGTCAATTAAATAAACATTTCAGTTAATATGTTTAATATGCCTTTAAGTCGTGGTAAAAGGAAATAAAAACACATAACACATATTTCCATTTAATTGGAAAAGTTAGTTTTTATTATTACGACCACTAAATCGGGCGCGACCAAAAGCCCCGTATAACGGCAGTATTGGGTAGAATTCCACTGAGCTCCAACTCTCACCCATATATAAAGGGGAGTAAACTCCATTTGGAGCTTTTCCACCCTCTCTCTCTATACTCTCTCACTAGACCCGTTTTCGCCCCAAATCCGCAACCAAACGCTTCCAAATCGTGAGTCCACTTACCCTAGCTTACTCTAAACATTATGAATCGTGTTTGTAGCTTAGAATTGGACCATTTAAGCTGTTGAAAAGGAGTTCACGGCCTAAGCTCCTACTTAGGCCGTAAACACCTAAAATGAGGCCAAATTGACCCTAAAATGTCCCTAAAGGCTTGGAAATAAATTAAGGGATTAGCCTAGGAGTGTTTAAACATTAAATCACATGATTTTAGGGGGCAAAAGAGAGTTTACGGCCCAGGCATATGCCAAGGCCGTAAACACCTCTTAAACATGTCAAAAAGCCCCAAAAACACTCCCAAACCACCCTTGGACTTAATTCATAAATTAGGGGCTTATCCTCTTGGGTTTAGATCATTTAAACATGAGGATTTAGGGTGTAAAATGGAGTTTACGGCCCAGGTATATGCCAAGGCCGTAAACACCTCACAAACTTGCAAAAGTGCCCCTAACACACTCCTAAAACACCTTTAGGCTTCATACATAATTTAGGGACTTAGTAATTGGGGTTTGGATCAATTAAACACATCAAAATGGAGGGACAAAAGGAGTTTACGGCCCAGGTATGTACCAAGGCCGTAAACTCCCCAAAACATGCCCAAATGTTGGTCTTTACCCCCAAATGGCCTTAGACTATTTTTATAAAATGCTAGGAATGATTTAAGGGCTTAAAACTTCATTAAATCCATGATATGAGAGTTTACGGTCGTAAACTCCCTTAGGATTTGTCCCTAGGCCGTAAACTCCTATATGAAGCCCTTAGAAGCCTTAAACTCACTCATGCCTTTTTGGAATTGTACTTAGACTAATCCCATGAACAAGCTAGAAGCCTTAAACACACTAGAACCCTTCACCATGAGTTTACGGCCGTAAACTCATGGTGAGTAGTCCCTGGGCCGTAAACATGGTATTAAGGGCTTACTCTTGGAGAGTAAACTCCATTCCTAAGCCATACACACCTTTAGACGCTACCCCGGGACACCCAAACACTTATCTAAAGTGTTATCCGCTCCTTTGAATGCGTATATTTGTTTAATTAGTATTAAATATACTAATTGTATGTGAACATATGTTAAATAGGTCATTGTGTGTGTTCGAGTCCTTACGTGACACCGAACGCCCAAACGGCACCTTCGTCGGACCTACTTACACCAGGTGAGTTCATACCCCTGAATGAACCTTTTAAATGTTTTCACATGTTTTATAGGGGGGAATACAAGTTAAACATGCCAGTTATCATATCAATCACATGTGATTGATAACCCGCATGCACAAGATTTTACCACTGTACACTGTTTAACCGAGTAGGACACTATAATGGTTTTCTAAAAGGTTTTCATTTGTTTCAAAACTTTTACTTACATTGTTTTATCTAAATTCATTTTAAACTGGTTTATGAAAGATTTCCAAAGGTTTTCAAACATATTTTACAAAAGAATACAAATTATGATTTTTCCCCGAGTATAAAGGCTTTTCCTCAAAGTTTTCTTTTACGACGTATATTCTTACTTGTTAGTTGCTACTGCTTCGCTTTCATGTATTTTAAACTCCTACTCGATAACGCTTTCACTTCGTGATGCATTTATACATGTTGTTGTCTCTATTTCGCTTATACTTGTAGTCGCTTATACTTGATAGACGCTCTTGCTTCACTTATCATCGTTTCCACTTCGTGATACACTTATACTTGGCACACTTATACTTCACGATTCGATTATCCCACTCTGTACACTTATACTTCATGACTCGGATATTCCACTGTACTCTTATACTTTACGACTCGGATATGTCACTGTACTCTTATACTTCACAAGTCGGTTATTCCCCACTGTACACTTATACTTCACGATATGATTCCACTTGATACACACTCAAGCGTAGTTAGATGTATGTCTGTGCTTGTATAGATGCATATAAATAATGATTGAAGGACTTAGGAAGGCTTGTCCGCCCAATTTCCTTTTCTTCGTTGAGATGTGGTCTGGTGGGATCGGATGTCCATCCGAAGGTCGTTTGATTTATTAGTTATATATTATGTACACAAGCATAGACATATGGGTTTACTTCAGTCAATTCAGTTATGAGTCTCTACCTCTAGTTCAGAACTTACATCAGAAACCCACTATTGGAAGTCTCTACCCACTATTTGGGATGCATCTTCAGGACACGGCCTTCTCCGTCGTCTAGTTGGTAGCCATAATCTCCTGTAGGGAGAGCGGACATTGTGTGTATAGATTTATATGGGATTAACAACCCCGCACCCAGACTGCTAGCTACAGTCCCGGCCTACCAAGCCAACGGGTGAAAAATGTCATATTTTAGACGCTTGTAGGGCATCTGGTACTCTAGTCAGTACGGTTATGAGTATCCCGGGTTACCTTATAATTCTTTGGCCTTAAGGTAACGGTATTTCACCGGCAATTTACATTGTATGCTGGTAATTCATTTTCAGAGTCACACTGTTTTGACCTTACAAGGCGTATCTTTCATTTGATACTGTCTGGGGTCTGTTTTCTCTGTTTTGACCTTACAAGACGTATCTTTCATTTGATACTGTCTGGGGTCTGTCTTTCACTGTTTTAGACCTTACCAACTATACCTTTCATTTGGTACCTTCTGGGGTCTGAGTCTCTATTTGTTAGACTGAACCAGGCGTGTCGTTTGTTCGATACTCTCGTGGAGTCTATGATTCCTTTTCCTTAATCAGCAGTCCTCACTGCTGAGGCATATGTTATTTCCCTGTTGTCTCTTGCGTTCTTTAATAATCAAATTCAGTATTTTGATAATGATAGCAATTTAGGGAAAATGACTTTTTACCACATAACACTGACCAGTCTTGGTAGAAGGCTGCTTTATTAAAGAAAATATAGGATTTTCTGGAAAGAACTCTAATACACAGTAAACACTTAAACTACTACTTTTATTAAAGTTATTTGAATAAAAACATCACTAAATGCTTATGAACTCACCAACATTTGTAAAAATGTTGATACTCGCTTTTCAAATAACTTGTATTCTCAGGTTAGCATTAGACAGGTACATCCCCGGAGCAGTTGATGAAGATAGCTTAGTGCCATGTCGTACTTACTTATATTTTCTTGTATACTTTGATACGTTGTAATGTAAACAATGTAAAATTATTACTATTAATGCAATGTTTTGTTGTACTTTGATTACTATAATGCATGTGTTGTGATACTTCACATGACGTCATCCACCCAGAACGTTTCCGCCGTTCCGGTTTTGGGGTGTGACAGATTTTGAGCTAACTAGCCTATTATCTCAAGCCTCCTCTTGCATTTGGTGTTTGTGATACATTAGAGGCATCACACTTGAGGTGCTAAAGCTTTCTAACGCTAAGAACTACAAACTACATCAAGAGGTATTCATCTAACTTGGTTTTTATGTTGTATATCCTCTATTGTATACTAGTTAGGATATATGCTTTGGAAAATTGAAATTGCATGTATAATTAGAGAAAACATAGATCCAAAGCATTGCATGTGCACCATAAGAGTGTTATTGTGCTTAAAACCCAACAATGGTATCAGAGTCTAGGATTGTTTTCTATTATATTTTATGCTTGGTTAATTTTTCAAAGCTGAAAAAAAAAGATTTTCTGGCCTCCGACTGGTGAACTCGCCGAGTCCATGAACTGACTTGACGATTTCATTCACTAAAAGGGCAACTCGACGAGTCCAGTTCATGCACTCGTCGAGTAGAGGCTTCTGTTTGCAGAATTTCGAGTTTTTGGCCAGAATTGGATTATGATCATTACCACAAACTATTTTGTAATCATAAAAATTGTATTTTCTGATTTGGTAATGATGATCCTCATCCAGTTAAAGGACAATTGTCAAATTTTAAGACAATAAGATAATTATTTGTATTATTTGATATGAATTGTCTTGCTATATGAGTTAGATTAGATCAATGGTATATTATATGATAATGTTGTTAGTTAAAATTGGTCTAAGTTGTTCTTGAAGTGATTTTTGTAACTTGTCCTCAAGTTATATGAAGAGTATCATTCATAAACATTAGAACTCATAAGTTTTCATAAGTTATGGAAACCAAAAGTTTTGAAGAGTTACAAAACTTGCCCTCAAGTTTCGGAATTTGTAAAGTCTCACTAATGAAACATTTAATTCCAATCCTTAGAATTTTAAAAGTTTAAAATTCAACCCTTATACTATTATAATATTATAATTTATATATATATATATATATATATATATATATATATATATATATATATATATATATATATATATATATATATAAGACAAGTCAGTCTTACCGTTAGTAGGCCTCATTCATGAAGCCGGTCTATAAGGGGGGGTATAAGGTTATTGTCTATAAAATGGTGGTTTAATGGGTGTCCACTCTCACCCACCGCTTCCTTAACTGGTGGAGGGTTGTTAACCGAACGGGTAGTATAGGACATTAAGTCGCGTTAAAAGTAGAATGATAATTACAAAGTAACTAAACTTTTATTAAATTCTCAATCTTAGTTACTTTAGGAAAAATGTGAAAATGGTGCTATTCCATGAGATTGCACTTTACACCTTGTTAAGTCATTAGTGGAGCGTGTGTGGTTAACTGGCACACTAATATGGGACTAACAAGGGTAGAAAAGGGTAGCTTGATGTTAATCATAGATCAATGGAGCATGTGTGGTTAACCGGCACATTGATTAGGTGATGTGTAACATTGAGAGTACCAAGTACATTTGCATGGTTATTCACACCTTATTTGTGATCCTAGACATCCCAGTCACAAACTTAAAAGGGCACAATCAAGATTTAAACATGCCATTGAAAAATTCAATGAATCTCAAAAGAATCTAGGAATTTCAATCCAATTAAAACTTACTAATCAATTTCGTTTTTCATGGTGAAAATTGGTAAATCATCATTTACCTACCTTCAAATATTTTGCAATTGGATTACAACATCCCTCTTCCAAATTGTAAAATATTGTGTTGGGTCCTAGCCTTAATATTTCATTTTGGTGTAATATTAAGGATTCTCATCTAATCTAAACTTTTTTCTTTTTCTTTTCAGATGTCTATCCCAAACAATACTTAGGATCCAACCCTTCTAGCTCATTCTCCCTCATGAATTTGGTTGGGAGAACTATCTTAGAAACATTCATATGGCCCTTCGCTACGAGGACAAATAATATGTCCTCGATAAAGAGCTGAAGGAGATTGATGAACAAACTGCTACTCTCGAACAAATCGAGGAATACATGATTCATGAGAGGGATGCGACAAAGGTGCCGTGCATTATGACTGCTACCATGACTGTTGAGCTTCAAAAGTCCTATGAGGACTTCTGGCCCTACGAAATGCACCAAGATTTGATGGAAAGGTACCATCAAAGTGCTCGGCAGGAAAGGTATGAGATCATTGCCTCTATGATCACAACTAAAATGAAGGTTGAAGAGTTCATCACGGCCTACTTGCAAAAGATATAGAGATATGTGGACCGCTTGTTGAAGTTGAATGTGAACTTCGATGAAGAGTTGGCCATTGACATCATCCTACCTTCGTTACCTTATTGTTATGATCAGTTCCGCATTACCTATCATATGAACAAGGAATAGGTCATTCTTAGCAAGCTTCAAGGCCTTCTAAGAACTGCAGAAAGCAACTTGAAAGGAAAGTCAGTTTTACCTACTCCTACTACTACTGCCCCTGCTCTGGCAATTGGACATGGGAAGGGAAAGAAGAGGAAGGCTCCTTCTAAGAGCCGCAAGAAAAATTCTCTTGATGGATCCTCTTCCAGTGGGACCAAATCTGGTTCTATTAATCCCTCTACCAATCCAAAGGAAACGGAGTGCTTCCACTGTCATGAAAAGGGAAATGAAAATGAAGCTGCCCCAAATACTTGCAGGACATTAAGGATGGGAAGATAAAGCCCACCTTCGTAGGTATTTACACTTTCATTTCTAATAACTCATCACCTGCTAATTCTTGGGTCCTTGATACAGGCTATGTATTTCACATTTTTTCTGATTTGTAGGGACTAAAAAGAAGTAGGGATGTGGAGCATGGGAAGATAAACTTAATCATGCGAAATAGGAAAAATGTCGCCTGTCACCAAGATTGGAGTTTATTATTTATTGCTTAGTAGTGGGTTAAATTTAGAATTGAATAATTGTTGTTACTCGTCGGATATGACGAGAAATATTAGTTCCTTTCATATTTTGTATAAACAAGGTTTTACCTTTTCTTTTAATAATGAAATTGGTAGTTTTAATGCTTATTATAATGGTACGTTTTATTTTGAAGCATTACCTTGTAATAGTATATATGAAACTGTGTTGGTTGCAGATAACCTAGGAAATAATGTGTTGAATATTGATTCGTCCAATGTTTTGGACAAGGCATGCTTGTGGCATTGTCGTCTTGGACATGTCAACAAGAAGCGAATAGCCCAACTCCAAAAGGATGGAGTCTTGGAGTCATTCGACTTGAAATCGGGTGACACTTGCGAATTTTGTTTGCTTGGAAAGATGACCAAGTCACCCTTCACTAGTACTTGTGAGAGGGGTGAAGGTCTGTTGGATCTCATACACACTGATGTGTGTGGACCCTTCAGATCTGCCACAAGAGATGCTAACCGCTTCTATGTGACTTTTACTGATGATTACAACAGATATGGCTATATCTACTTAATCAAGCATAAGTTAGAAACCTTTTAAAAGTTCAAAGAGTTTAAGCAGGAAGTGGAGAATCAATTGGGCAGGAAGATAAAGATGCTCTGATCCGATCGAGGTGGTGAGTATCTTAGTATCAAGTTCTTAGTCTATCTTAAGGAATATGGAATTGTTTCACAGTTGACACCACCTAGGACACCGCAGTTGAATGGTGTGGTTGAGGGGCGCAATCGAACCTTTTTGGACATGGTTCATTCCATGATGAGTCGAGCTTCGTTACCTATCTCATTCTGGGGGTATGTCTAAGAGACTGTTGCCCGTATCCTTAATCTATTCCCTACGAAGAAGGTTGCCAAAACACCTCACGAGATGTGGACAGGGAAGGTTCTCTCGTTGGATCATATCAATGTTTGGGGTTACGAGGCTTTCATGAGACGTGAAACTCACGACAAGCTCGAATCTCGTAGTGAGTGACGTATTTTCATTGGCTACCCACAGAAATCCTTTGGATATCTCTTCTATAGATCAAGTGACAATGTTGTCTTCGTTACGAGGAGAGGGATTTTACGAGAGAGAGAGAGAGAGAGAAATCATATGCCAAGAGGATAGTATGAGGCAAATTGACCTTGAAGAGCTTCAAGAGTTAAGTGATGAACGAACCACAAATGCTAGCGCTCAACCCGAGGAGGAAACTCCTGTTGAACCGATTGACAATCCCGTACCTCTAAGACGTTCCAGTAGAGTTAGTGTTCCACATGTGCTATATGGTTTTCATATAACTGCTGAAGGTGATACATTTATCAGTGATAGTACATTGATAAATCTGTATGAACCTAATAACTACAAGGAAGCCATGGCAGGCCCCGAGTCTACTAAATGGAAAAAGGCAATGGACAACGAGATTCATTCCATGTATGACAATCAAGTTTGGAACTTGGTTGAGAATGTACCAGGTCGCAAGAAATTCGGGTGCAAATGGATCTTCAATAAGAAGACCGGAATGGATAGGAAAGTGCACACATATAAGGCGCTACTGGTTGTGAAGGGCTTTACTCAAACTCAGGGAGTTGACTATGAAGATACCTTCTCACCAGTAGCGAAGATTAAATCTATAAGGGTTATGTTAGCCATAGCTGCATTTCATGACTATGAAATATGGCAAATGGATGTCAAAATTGCTTTCCTTAATGGAAAGTTGGCTGAAGATGTTTACATGTGTTAGCCACAGGGTTTTGTCAATGCAAAGTACCCTAATAGAGTGTGTATGCTTGAGAAATCCATCTATGGATTGAAACAAGCATCTCGCAGATGGAATCTTTTTTTTAATGAGAAAGTCAAAGAGTTTGTGTTAGGTCCAGTTAGTGTTGCGTCTTGGGATCGTTAGGTAGTCCAGTTTAGTCTCCAGTATGGGCCTGTCCATCCGTGAGTTATTTTGTAGGGTTTATTATTTATAGATGCTTGCATGCATTCTTGAACGTGAGATTTGATAGAGTTTTTCATAGCGTTCACAGTTCTTATCTTTTGTAACCCTAATATCCTCTACAGTGGAAGTTCTTCATCGAGCTCTGCTGAGGATTGAGTTAATTGAATCATTCGACTCTTTCAGATCCATTCTTGTGTTTTTATCTTACTGTTATTACTTTCTTGATTCGCCTGTTATAAGATCTAATCGATCTAGAGTTTTATAAACTTATCAATTGGTGTCAGAGCAGGAGGTTGTGTAATTCATACACATCTCTTATGTGAAAGAAGTGATTAGGGTTTATTCCGCATTAACTGATATTTATTGAGCCATCACTCCATAATTGACGTATCTCATTATTTATTCGTTTTGCCCTAATATTACATATTACAAGTCTGATCGTGCAACAGGTTAAACGATCAAGCATGGACGATTCTCAATCTAATCCTATCAACATCTCAAACAGTATTGGATCAACAACAAAGATTCCAATTCTTTAAACTCAAGATTACGAGGTATGGGCGCATCATTTTGAAGACTATGTCATCGGATCTGAAGATAATGGGTATCTTATATGGGAAGCTATTGTGTCTGGACCATTTGCTCATTTAGGAACATCTAGAATCATTAAAACTCAAAAAGAGTATAATGATCTGTTAAAAGATGTGAAAGACGTTGCTCAAGACGAAAAGAAGAAGTTTCAGTGCAACATCAAAGCATTGAGACTGATCCGATTCGCTCTTCAGTCTGACACGTTTAGGTTGGTGAGTTCCTGCAGTACAGCTAAAGAAATCTGGGATCGGCTGCGAGAGTTGTATTCTACAGATGAAGATTTGGAACACTCAATTCAGACCTTGCTTTTGTCTGAGTTTGGTGAGTTCAAGCAAAACTCCGATGAGTCTGTTACACAGACGTTTGATCGCTTCAATCATCTTCTCAGCAAGATGATCAAACATGATATCGAAAGGAAGCTGATTGAACAGAAGGTCACCTTTCTGAATGGCTTAAGATCCGAATGGAGAGCTACTATGTCTACAGTTAAAGCTCACGAGCAGTTCAAGTCATATTCGCTGGCGAAACTGGTGGGAATTATGAAATCCCAAGAAAAGATAGTGATGCAAGAGAAGAGTGTGGTCTCAAATTTGGGGTCCTTGGCCCTCCTGTCTAAAAGCAAGAATGTAGTAGAAGATGAATATCTGAACCTGGAGGACTACGATCTAACTTCAGAAGATTATGCTATGATGGTGTCCAATCCCAAGAGATTCATCAAGAAGAAGTTTCCTACCAATAAAAACAGAAATTGGCAGGGAAGCTACAGTTCAGAAAAAGTAAGGGAGGAGCCGAAGACTGAAGAACCAAAGAAAGAGGTGAAGGTTGAAGCAGATTCTGGTGTCAGCTGCTATTACTGTGGAGGAAAGAATCATTATGCCAAAGATTGTGTTTTGAAGAAAATGGCAGAGAAAGATGAGGAGAAAGATGAAGAAGCAATCCTGATGAAAAAGCTAGAAGATATTAAGAGAAAGAAAGCTGTTACTAATCCTTCTATGAATGCTCTTATTGTACAGGGTTCGGCAGAGGATGACGAGTTCGGTGGCGTACAGGTGTGGTCGACCGACTCAGAAGATGATGAGGTGAGAAAGCCTTCTCATGGAAAAGCGTATGTAGCAAGAGGTGGTGAAAGCAGTGGAAAGTGTCTGATGGTGACTGACGCATCTCACATGAGGGGATACAATACAGATGGTGGGAATGAGGACACCAAGGAGCGAGAGGACTTATGCTTCACAGCAAAACCTCTCAGTGTGCAGATCAATGAACTTGATGAATTGATCAAGAAGGTACAATCTCTTTTTATTTCGTTCAAAATTCCACAGAAATCATATGAAAAGGAATTAAATAACTTAAATTCAAGAATCTCAAATCTGGATAGTTGTTTAACTCAAACACGGGTCACCAATTCTAACCTAACTGACCAAATAAGCAGGGTGTCATCCAAGAGTGAGGAGCGAAGGATGTGGATTGAGCAGAAGGAGTCGGAGCTGATTAAGTCTAAGGATGAAAACATTTATTTGCAAAGAGATAATTTGAAACTTTTAAAACAAAGAAATGTTTTTTGTTTGATTGCTAAAAGACTTTATGCTAACATTACTCAACTGCATCTGAACTATGAAATAGGGCAGAAAATACATCGCATGATTTTACCCTTCCTAGAGTTTAAGGAGGATGAAATCGATGCTGAAGCATACAACTGTGAAAGTGTTGTATCGTCTGATGATGTGAATCCTACTTATATGTACGGTCTGGACAAAATAGAATCTTTTATAAAGTCCAAAGACCATAAGGACATGCTGAAAAATCTTTTGGATGAAAACGATAAGCTGAAACTAAGGACCAAAACCATACAAAAGTTCGACTCATTGAGTGCCAATTTAAGTTCAGAAAATAAAATTGATGTTGTAAACGCATCTGAACTTAATGAGGACGATGATATGAGTGAAATTTCTGTAGAGGTTGAAGTTGACTGTTCTGAGTTTGTCAAGAACGAACCCGAAAATCACAAAAATCTAATTTCTGAAAATTTTGTGGAATTCGCTCGTTTGTCCAAAAATAAGTCCCCGACCCTCAAAGAAAAAGCTCTTGTGTTTCAGAAGGTGAGAACTACTCCAAATCAGGTATATAAAGTTACAGGAGTAACCGAACATCAAACAGCCGAACTCACTGCCATAGTGAATGAAGATAACGTATATGGCTGTGATGAGTTCTTCTGGTCAGCTCCTATAGATAATGCAGACGAAACGGTCGGTCTGTCAGAGCGAACGTCCTGTAAAACCAAAGGAAGATATGTACCTGAGCCGCTGAATAAGCCTGACAATTTTGACGTGCCAAGTACAAGCGGCACAAAAGAAATACTTGTAGAAGAAGTCACCTCCACAAGCGAAACCTCATCTATGAAGAGTGAACCGGCTGTCAAGAAACTAAAACAAAAGGATAATATCCATAGACAACCGAAACAGGTGAAAAATCAAAAGCAGCAAAGAAACCTAAGATACAAAAAGAATCTCTCAGAGCGAAAGCAGTTTTGGCGCTCTCAAAACACTCATTTCTCTTATCCTGATAAAAATTCAAAGTCAGAGAAAAAGACTTTTTGGACACATGAGGAACAGAACCGAAAGGACAGGTTCAGTCCCGAGAGCAACAGCAACCGAAAGGATAGGTTCGGTCCCGAAGGCAAAAGCTACCGAAGGTCCAGGTTCGGTCCCTCAAATGACCAAAAACAAAAGGGTCATTTAGAACCTCAAGTCAGGAAAAACTCCCAGTCTAAATTCACTCGTTCTGATTCCTCTCATTCTCAATTCTCTTCTAAACCCAATTTTGTTCCTGCACAAAATTCAAAATCATCAACGAACTTGAAAGGAAAATCGAGGATTTCCTCAGTCCAGGAAGACTGAAAGCAGACTAATGCCCAAACACCAAAATCTGAAACCAAAACGTCTGTAACTAACCCTAACAAAATCAAAGTTTTCACTATTAAGTGGAAAGATGAAACAACATTAATAAAAAGAACATATCTTGTTGATGTTTCTCTTACTATTCCTGTTCCTGTGAAAGGCTCACGTGGACCCAAGAAACTTTGGGTTCCTAAATCTGCTTAATTTTTGCAGGTTATAAGTGACGAGCAGTTCGACGAAGAATGGTACATTGATAGTGGCTGCTCACGTCACATGACAGTAAGGAAGGAAGAGCTAAGGGAGTTTCGATCTCTTCAAAATGGTGGGAATGTCAAGTTCGGCAACAACTCTTATGGAACGATAAAGGGTTATGAGATGATAACCAATGGAGACTTTACAATAAGAAAGGTGGCGTACGTTGAAGGGTTGCAGCACAATCTCATCAGTGTATCTCAACTGGTGGGCGGTACCGGTCTCAAGGTTTCATTCGACGACGAATGTTCAGAGATTATAGAGAAGAAATCCAACAAGGTCATTCTCAAATCAGACCGAAAAGGCGAAAATTTTCCTCTCAATCTCAAACCAATCAAAGGAAATCCAGCTATATGTCTTTTGTCCAAAGCTCATTCTGACGAAAGCTGGTTATGGCACCGAAGGCTCTCAGATCTCAACTTCAAAGACATCAACAAGCTTGTCACCGGAGGACATGTTCGGGGTCTTCCCTTGCTCAAGTTTGATCGAGAACACTTGTGTGCTGCATGTGAAATAGGGAAACAAAGTCGTCAAAGTCACCCTTCAATTATAAACACAAAAGTTGTTGAACCACTTGAGTTGCTTCACATTGACTTGTGTGGTCCATCATCAATCGAAAGCATTGGTGGCAGCAAGTATATTCTTGTTATTGTTGATGATTTCTCACGTTTTACATGAGTGTTCTTTCTGAAGCACAAATCTTAGGCTACTCCTAAGCTAAAGATGTTCATCAAGCAGGTTGAAGTGCAACTGAGAAAAGTCGTTCGCAACATTAGGAGCGACAATGGACTGGAGTTCAAGAACAGAGAATTTGAAGACTTTTTGGCAGAAAAAGGAACCAGTCACAACTTCTCAACCCCCTACACGCCTCAACAGAACGGAATTGTCGAAAGACGAAACCGATCCTTGTGTGAGGCGGCCCGAACTATGCTACGTTTTGCTTCTCTTCCTTTATATTTCTGGGCTGATGCTATTGCTGCAGCATGTTTTACGCAGAACAGGTCTTATCTCAACAAGCGTTTCTCTCTTACTCCTTATGAGATCATCAATAACAGGAATCCGAACATAAAATTCTTCCATGTGTTCGGCTCACGATGTTTCATCTTCAACTCCAAAGAACATCGTAACAAGTTTGACATTAAAGCTGATGAAGGAATTTTTCTGGGATATTCTCTTACTTCAAAAGCATACCGGGTCTTAAATAAGCATTCTAGGAAGATCGAAGAAACATATTATGTGACTTTCGATGATAACTACGTCAAGAAGCTAAAGGCTACTGAAGAAGCAATTGGAGAGATTTTCTCTCAAACGGGCCAGGTTACGACCACCATTGCTAATTTGTTTGATCAGTTTGTGGAATTATTCAATGAACCTGAGAAAGCTACTCTCTCGGAAGCCAAGGCAGCAGACAACAAAATCGACCATCTAAAGCAAATCGTCGAAGATGCAGCCAAACAAATGGGTGAAGGAGAACAAGTTCCAAACGAACCTCCTCAGCAAGGTACTTCAGTCGAAGGGGAGAATCCATTTCCTTCAAATCAACCGAACTCACACTTTCAGGGGAAGAATTCTATTCCTGCTACACCCGAAAGTCCTGTAGCACCCGAAAGCTCTGCTACACCCGAAAGTCCTGTAGCACCAGAAAGTCCAGCCATACCTGAGAGTTCTGTTGCACTCGAAGGTATGAACCAACCTGAATACCAAAGAGATTCATCAGTCGAGGGGGAGAATTCTGACATGTTTTATGATGACGACAGTCAATCTGAAATGGAAGAAACGGTCAACACTTAATTGGATCCATCTTATGATCCAAATTATCCTCCTCTTATTAAATGGACCAGAGATCATCCTGTATCTCAGATAGTGGGTAATGTTTTTGAAAAGGTCCTGACCCAATCTCAACTGAAGGCAAAGCAATCATCTCTATTCTCCAAAGTAGAGTTATGCATGTATAATTCTTTCGTATCCAAAGTTGAGCCAAAGACAGTTAACACAGCTCTTGATCATTCCGATTGGGTACAAGCCATGCAAGATGAACTTAATGAGTTTGAAAGAAACAAGGTTTGGCGCCTTATTCCAACTCCTAAAGATGCCTCAGTCGTTGGTCTCAAATGGGTTTTCAGAAACAAAATGGACAAGGAAGGCAATGTAATACGAAACAAAGCTCGTCTCGTGGTAAAAGGATATTGCCAGGAAGAAGGAATTGATTACGAAGAAACTTTTGCTCCAGTAGCTAGGCTGGAATCTGTTCGAATATTTCTGGCCTATGCTGCACACAAGAACTTCGAGGTCTACCAAATGGACGTAAAATGCGCCTTTCTGAATGGAGAAGTTGAAGAAACGGTTTACGTGGAGCAACCTCTAGGTTTTGTCAATGAAAAGTACCCAAATCACTGTTATATTCTGGACAAAGCAATTTATGGTCTGAAACAAGCACCTAGGGCATGGTATGAAATGCTAACTAAGTTCTTAAAGATGTCAAAATTCAAACAAGGTTCTGTTGACCCAACCTTCTTTCGTAAGAAGGAAGGTAACCACCTTATGATAGTTCAAATCTATGTCGATGATATCATCTTTGGCTCAACGAATTCTAGCTTAACAGTTGAATTCAGAAAGCTGACGGAGACTAAATTTGAAATGAGCTCAATGGGTCCAGTTAACTTTTTCCTTGGTTTAAATATTAGACAGGGACCCGAAGGCATCTTTATCAACCAGGAAGCATACACCAAGACTCTTCTTGCTAAATTTGGCATGATGGGAGACTCAAAGGTTAAAATTCCAATGGCGTTTGGCACCAAGCTCACACCATCCTTTGAAAAACCGGCAGTCGATATAACGTTATACCGCCAGATGATTGGGTCCTTAATGTACGTCACTGCTAGCAGGACTGATATAATGTTCTCTGTGTGTTATTGTGCTAGGTTTCAGGCGAATCCTCGTGAACCACATATGCTTGCAGTGAAAAACATACTCCGGTATCTGAAACGAACCACCTCCCTCGGTCTATGGTATCCATCAAACTCAGGTTTCTTCGTTCAAGCCTACTTCGATGCAGACCATGGAGGATGTGGTTTAGACAGGAAAAGCACCACTGGAGGATGCCAATTCCTAGACGGGAAGTTTGTTAGCTGACAATAAAAGAAACAGACATGTGTTTCTCTGTCTACAGCCGAAGCAGAGTACATTACAGCTGCCTCCTGTACATCTCAAGTGATTTGGATCCAAAGCCAGCTCCGTGATTTTGGACTCAATATGAAAAAGATCCCACTTTATTGCGATTCAAAAAATGCAATTAGGATCTGTCATAACCCAGTGCAACACTCCAAGACCAAGCATATAGCACTGAGGTATCACTTTATAAAGGATCATGTGGAAGATGGAAACGTCAAAATTCACTTTGTTCGAACCACTGATCAACTGGCCGATATCCTCACTAAATCTCTTCCTGAAGCGAGTTTCAATAAAATTTTACAAGGGCTAGGAATGATGGAATCGAATTCAGTGCCAAAAACTACTTCTCAAAACTAAAAGTTGGAAGCGAAATGAACCGAACGTTCGGGTTCGGTTCACGTGTGTGCCGAAATAAACCGAACGCTCGGGTTCGGTCCTATTCTCTTATCTTCGCTTATCACTCAAATGTAGTTTCTTTGGCTATAAACCTTTTGTATCTTTTTCAAATTTCATCTCTCTTATTTTCAAAGTTCTTTTCTTTTTCAAATTTATTTTTTTTCAACCGAAATAGACCGAACGCTCGGGTTCGGCTCCACATTTTTTTGTCTCATTCTTTTTCTCTCTTTAAATCAAAAATTCCAAAATCTTTTTCTTATTTTTTTAAAAATCAAAAACTCCAAAAACATTTTTTTATTTTTTTTATTTTTATTTGTACGATTTTTTTTTGATCTCATACTTTTGTGTGGCTATTTGTGTGGAAATTCTTTCATTAGTTAAGTGTCCCTAGAAGCATGCTGCTGTATGTGTCCAAAGCCTCACCCGATTCTGAATAATAGCCTTACTGACTTGGTATATACAAACCTTGTCTTCCCAATTAGGCTTTTATATTTATTCTAATCATGAGCTACCTTACTCTGTTCTCACATGAGATAAGAGTTTTCTGCTTGGTCCTTATTTTAATAGCAGAGGTACTTTGGTTTCTTTACACCATCTACACTACTTTTCACCATCTCATTCGCTTCATAAACGTAACCCTTGAGACTCTCAGAAATTACCACTGAGGTTAATGGTCACACAATTTATGTATTCATGATCTTAGCTTCGTGCCACTACGTGCTAAGTGAAATCCACAATTCAATACCTACTATGCATTGAAGGTGAACAATCAACTTTGTTCTAGCTTTCACTAACGAATTGACGAACTTATCCATGGGGATGTAACATGAAATCTCTAATTTCTTTTTGTGTGATTCCTATGAAATTGTTAAATCCCATAACATTTCTTCCCTTGGAATTCAGTTTTATTTTTCTTTGAGATTTCACATAAAATATTTTCACGATGCCACTTAGATTCTTTTCAAACCTACTTGTTCAACAGACTACATTGGTCTCACAAGTACTTCGGTAGATTTTTGTCTTATGTCAAGATCAGGAATTCTAAACTGAAGCGAAAGCCACCCAAATTAGCCTGATTAAAAGAAGCCTTTCAACACTTCTCAATAAGTGTCTGATCGTTATTCAACGGGAAACCAAACAAACACTTTAAGGTCTCTCTTGACTTTGAAGGAAGCGATTCGTGCCCGAGATCTATTGTTTTGTGTCTTTATTGACATCACAATTTGCCACATATGTGTTGCTTAATTTCTTTTTCTTTTACACACTAAGCACGAAAATCTTTTTGATTTTCCATAATTCTAGTTTCATTACTTACAAGGAATTTTTTTTTGAAAGAGGTGTGGCTCACATTATTAGACGTGGTCATTTTGCTTTAAGATGACGTTCCCTCTAAAGGGATAAGATGCTGACTCAGGCGGGAGTCCAATCGCTTTGATTTTCAAACGGCGCTTGAATGACAGGCGTGCGAAGTGGAACCGTTTTTTTTTTTTAAAACGGCGTCTGATGGGAAGGCGCGTGAATCGGGACAGTTCTTCTCTCTCCTGCGTAATCATCGGGGCTACCAACTGTCACACATCAATCACCTCCGAAAAACCCTTCGAATTTCCTTCGAAGATTTGGGAATGGATTCTTCTATCTCCTTTCACCACAGTATAAAAGGTAACTTCGACCATTATTTACCTCTTTATTGCACCCAAAATTCAGAGAGCAAGAAACGCTTTAAGTATTCTACTGTTCATCATCTCTCCCAACTTCTTCACTTCAATGGCGGATTCATCTTCTGTTCATGCCACTTCCCACATCCTGCCGATTCGTCCTCAACAGAGTCTGATCATCGATCTTACTCCACATGTTTATGATGCCTTCATGTTCCCGATCATCGAATGCCTCAAATACTCGTCGCTTGCTCCCGCTCTCACCAAATCTGAAGTTGCTCCAATGGAATGTTTATCCCAAATCTTTGCCACTGCTCATTATGATAAGTTTGTCGATAGAATTTTCTTCGACATTCTTGATCACAAGGCATCCATCTCCAAGCAGCGATTCTGTTCGCTTTTAGGGTTTAAACCTGATTCATCTAGGGTTAACCCTGAATCCATTCCAGTGGGTCACTTGTTTTCCATGTTCTATAACATGGGGTACACAGAGGTTCTGACGACGGTCACCAAGTTCAAGAAATCGTGCTTGCCTCCTCAATGGAACAGTTTATTTACCGTGTTATTCAAGGGGTTATCGGAACGCAGTGCCGGTTCAGACGGAGCGAGTCATCTGTTCATCACGATTCTTTATGGGGTATACAACGGTATCAACCTCAACTATGGGTCGGTGTTATGGCAGCAGCTGATTCAGAGTCTTGCCTCCACATCTCGACACTCAAAGATTTCCTACACTCGCTTCTGGAATCTAGTCACAAAATGGGTGATGGACAACTATCATGTCCCCATTGTTGCTAATTCTCCACTCTCTTCGATAGGTACTTTCCATACCACGAAGATAATAGTATCCGATGCATCAAAATTTCAGTTTATTGGCTCCATCCCTGAGTCAATGTTTGGAGACGTTCCTGGCGACAGTCGTATCATCCGAACTTACAAGGAGTTTCGTCGCTCTGGTCCTAGAGAGCTCACTCCTGAGATGATCAAATCCATCCACGAAGCTGATAAGCCCGCTCCAAGGGGAAAGAAAATTGAAAAGGGCAAAGACAAGCAAGTTGGCAAGGGAGCAAAAGGCCCTTCTCCGAAGAAACAAAAACCCACCAAGGCTGCTCAATCTCCTCCACTGAAGAAGAGGAAAACCCAACCTAGGCGAAAGCTGATACTTGCTTCCTCCTCAAGCGAATCTAAGGAAGAAAATTCAGACTCCAACGAGTCTCCCCGTGGTAATACTCCTCCACGATCGCCTACCCCAGAAGTACATTTTTCCAGTTCACCTGTCTCTTCTCCACCAATCACCATTCCTATTTCCATTCCCCCCATAACCTCCACCACTCAAATACCTCCTACCTCTATCCCAGTTCCCCCTCCCATTTTCACTGAAGCTACCACAACAACCGCTGAAGTAAGAACCAACGTATCTGATACGGGGGCTCCTACTAAAGCACCCGAACCCACTCCCACTACCGAACCTACATCACAACCCGAACCTACTTCCACAACCGAGCCTCCACCATCCCCTCCACCCTCATCTCCTGCTCAGTTCGCAGAGGATGAAGAACCTTTTCTAGGTGGGGAGGACATGACATTTGATTCGGTCTATTACAGTCCGTATCAGAGTGACGATGATGATGATGCTCCCGTTACCAAAAAGCATCTCAAGGAGCTTCACGAGAAGATTGATTCTCTCATCGCTTCCTCTTCTTCTTCATCACAGTCTACCATTTCTGAAGCTGTTATTCAGAAGATTGTTGATGCATTCTCTAAAGCTCATGAAGCCTGCATCAGCTCGGCCACTGCCGCTATTGATGCCTCCACCAAGGCTTGTGCTGCTGCGACCGAAAAAGTCGAAAAACAATTTACTGATGCTTCTTCTCTCTTGCAGTCTTTACAGGAAACTGCCAATGCCAATAAAACGAAGCTTGACACCATTGTCAACAAGTTGGCTACCTCAGTTGCCTCCGAACTGCAGTCCTTTGCCACTCTTCATCAAACTCTCACCGATGACAACTCAAAGTTTAAGGCAACTATTGAGGAGCGCCTCACTAAGCTACAAGAAGTTCTTGCTGCCGAGAACTCCCTCATGGACGCTCTCGCTCGAAAGACCACTGCTCTCAAGATCAAGAATCTACAACTCTCCAGTTCTCAAAAGGAGATTGATTCTCTTCGATCTGAACGAGAGATTGTGTCTTCATGTGTTCGGATGTCCACGCCGCCCTTTCCAACATCCTTGAAGCACATGATCCAATATTAAACTATTTAGTGAGGCATACTCTTGCGGAAAAGCTTGCTCCTTCCCTTTCTCTCCTGAGCAAAATTGAAGGGCTCCTTGAGTTCGTGTCCATTTCGAAACAAGGGGGAGAGAATGTATCTCAACCACATCCTACTTCTACAACAACAAAAACAACCGAACCTCCTCCAACAGGCCAAGCCTCAGGTTCGGGTGTCAAAGACAAGGGGAAGAAAATTGTTGAAGAGAGCGATGATGATAAAGAGACTATTGCAGATCTCTTAAAGAAGCAAGGTCGAGATAAGGATGCTGATATGAGCGCTCGGGTTGCTAGAGAGGCTGAGGAAGCTGAAAGAAAGATGAAAGAGGTTCACGACCTTCTTGAGAGTAGGAAAACCCTTTTTCCTCCATGGACTCTTGAGAATTTGATGAAAGAAGCGATTGAAACCCCAAGCATCTTGTGGCCCGAACCGGTGATTTCACTGGATCGCATCAACTCTATCGACTCTCAGTTCGACATGCCACTGACCCGAAAGGCCTTCATCTTCCATGCCTTTGACAACATTGCCGATATCCCTTATCCTCATCCAAAGGTTGACAGAGATCTTGTCGAGTTCTATCTGAGAGCTGCTCAACCACAATATCAAACGTGGAGCGCTCAGAAGATTATCAACGTTCGGGTCCTCAAGCCGTATTGGGAAGGGAACTTCACGAACGTTCGCTTCAAGGTGCTGAGGGGTTCCGCCAAGACCGAACATGCCATTTTGCTAGCTGATCTTCCCAATTTGAATCCACATGATTGGATAATCTTGCACAACATCCTTCTCACAAATGAAGCAGAATATGGTCCGATCATTGACCACTTCAAGAGGATGCTTGTTTGCTACATAATGGAAGTTTCCAAGATGGATCAGGATATCGCTAGTGTCTTCAAGAAAAAGCCCACTATTTATCCTGTTGGCCCAGCAAGTGATCTGAACATGATGCAGATGGGGAAGATAGACCCGAAAAGAAATTCTGTTATGTTTACCAGAAACGAAGGCCAAAAATGCCTGTTCACTCTGGCAGATAAACATCTCTACACCACTGCATGCCTGGAACATGTCATAGGAATCATTCATCGTTGCAAGCAGAATTCGGCAGATGACAAGAAGTACTTTGATGATATGATTCAGTGGTACATTCGCTTCAGACAGACAATCCTCGCTCGTATCCTCGTCTGTTTGATACCACTAAGAAGGTTCTGGCAGCTGGACCCAGCAAGAAGAAGTGATAGTCTCGCTCCAGTTGACGCAAAGGGGGAGATTGTTAGGTCCAGTTAGTGTTGAGTCTTAGGCTCGTTAGCTAGTCCAGTTTAGTCTCCGGTATGGGCCTGTCCATCCGTGAGTTATTTTGTAGGGTTTATTATTTATAGATGCTTGCATGCATTCTTGAACGTGAGATTTGATAGAGTTTTTCATAGCGTTCACAGTTCTTATCTTTTGTAACCCTAATATCCTCTACAGCGGAAGTTCTTCATCGAGCTCTGCTGAGGATTGAGTTAATTGAATCATTCGACTCTTTCAGATCCATTCTTGTGTTTTTATCTTACTGTTATTACTTTCTTGATTCGCCTGTTATAAGATCTAATCGATCTAGAGTTTTATAAACTTATCAGTTTGGATTTTCGAGAAGCGAGCATGAGTCCTGTATATATGTCAAAGCTAGTGGGGGTATAGTTAGCTTTCTAGTGTTGTATGTGGATGAGGATGGCATACTAATCATAGGAAATGACATCCCAACCTTGCAGGAAGTGAAGTCCTGGCTTGAGAAGTGTTTCGCTATAAAGGACCTTAGGGAAACTGCTTATACTCTAGGGATAAGGATATTGAGAAGCAGGAGTAAAAGTCAAATAGGACTTAGTTAAAGTACCTACTTGGACAAGGTGTTGAAGAGTTTCAGCATGGAGAACTCCAATAAAGGTGAATTACCTATCCAAAGCAATACCAAACTGAGTAAGACGCAGAGTCCGAGTACAGAGGCTGAGATAGCATAGATGAGTTGAGTACCATATGCTTCCGCAATTGGCTTGATCATGTATGCAATGACTTGTACTCGCTCTGATGTGGCCTTTGCTTTGAGCATGGTCTGCAAATATCAAGGGAATCCTGGTAAAGCTCACTGGACTGTAGTAAAAAACATTCTTAAGTACCTGGGGAGGAGTAAGGACTAGGTCCTTACCCTCGGTGGGAGTGATGACTTGAGAGTGACAGGGTATTGTGACGTTGGTTTTCAGACCGACAGAAATAATTTGCGCTCTCAGTCAGGCTGGGTGTTTACCCCAAATGGAGGAGCAGTAACATGGAAGAGTTCCAAACAGGAGACTACAACTGATTGAACATGTGAATCAGAGTACATAGTAGTGAGCGAAGCATCGAAAGAGGCGATATGGTTGAAGAACTTCATTGGAGACCTTTGGAGTTGTACCATCCATAAAGGAGTCTGTGGAGATTTTTGCGATAATGAAGGGGCGGTTGCCTTAACCAAGGAACCGAGAGATCATGGTAGATCCAGGCATATCGACAGAAAGTACCACTTCATAAGACATCAAGTAGAATAAGGACACCTCGTTGTGAAGAGGATATCGTTAGAGGACAACCCAACAGATCCCCTTACGAAGGGACTGAGTAGGGTTAGGCACTTGCAGCATGAAAAGGGCATTGGGCTAACGAACAATATTAGTTTTAGTGATTAGATAAATATTTAGAAACTTGTAATAGCTAAATTGTAATTGACATTTGATGATTGAATAAAAGGAGTTTTATTTATAGGTAAAGTTCCTATCTTGTGTCAATTATTTACTATTGTTACACTTTCGCATGTTTTGACTTCCAGAATAATAAGATTATTCAAACTATCCACAATCGATCATACTTTGGAAGTAGGTTATGAAGTTAGACTGTCATGAATTGGCTTGTAGATTGTCTAAGGTGTTAGACATAGCAAAAGTATGCTACAACGTTCATGAGTGCTCCTAAAATAAGATTTAAGTATTGGATTAAACCCATGCTCACATGAATCACTTCATGGAATTTACCATGAGTGATTGTGAGACGATAATATCATATAGTCTTCAAACCAAGATATATGAGTTGTTGACTACGAGTTGGTTGTGCATTGATGGTATGAAAACACATCAGTAACTTGATGGTATAAAAAATATCGTTGTGCACGATTGAACGAATAGTTAGTACAAGCATATAATGTCAAAGTTTATCTGTTCCTTTTATCCTAAGAGGATTAAAAGCGATATCTTCGGCCCCTCGATGATTTTGTTTTGACTTATGTGTCGGGACCGGTCAGGACTAAATTGATGTGTTCAATTATGTTCTATGTCAGACAAATCGGAAATCGGGAAACAAAATGCAAGACAATATGTATGACTATGTTCCATGTATTTTTCCACATGATATCTTGAAGAACATAGGAATATATGATCCCTTATCTAAAGGACGCATCACTGAATAGGTCAGAGTTCGACAATGACTTTTGAAAGCTACGATTGCTAATCAGATTTTGAAGTTACATTGGCAGTTATAGTTATTAGACTTATCCAAGTGGGAGAATGATGGATTAGGTGTCTAAGCCCATAACTATAATTGGTATGTACTTGACCCGATAGTAACATGGTCCTTGTGGGTTGCCTGCATCGGTGCAATTTAATAGTATGGACTTTTGAGAATAAGGTTATTTGTGATTTATTAATATATTATAAGTATAATATATCAATTGATAAATCATATCATTTTAATTAGTATTGATCAAGAATTAATTTGGAATTAATTCAGTGATCAAAAGACACTGATTAAATATACGGGGACTGACTAAGTAAATTAATGATTCTTATAGTGTGGACTAACGATCCATGGTTTATTAGGATGGGCTAAACCAATTCTAGATCGATCGATTTTTAATCGACACAACCTAGATCACATCTTACCTACGCGTGGATATAAATAATGTCAAAAACGGAGCTCATATGTGAAAGTTATGGATTTTAGAAGATAATTAGTTTTTGGAGTGACAAACGAGTGACACGTGCACGATCTAATCCACTACTTCTTCCCCATGCCTTGCCACCAGATGATGACACTTGGTACCTTAATACGATGTGTTGGGGCTCAGAACATGCCATGTGGGTTAGTTCCCAACCTATAAATACAGGCGAAAATCACCCCATTTCTTCACACCTTTCTAACTCTTCTGTCCCAAATCCCCCCAAAGCCTGAAGGATTTTCTCTAGCCCTTCTTAGGAGTTAGTAGCGAGTCCCACAGCGCCAGAAAGATCCGAGAAGAAGCACTTTCGGCTCAAAAGTTCTGCCTGAGCAGAGCCTGGTTCCTAGCTAAACCCCCTTGTAAGTGAGTTATGCTTACCCTACTTTAAGTATAACTTATGTTGAAGTTCATTATCGTTATTATGAACCTATAAAAAAGATTTATCAGTGATTTAAGGTCATTATACTAATTGAACTACTTACGAGAGAGGTGTCTAGAATGGTCACGTTGGGCTTGGTTATTGGATTTCAAAAAAGTTATATGCCGAAATGGTCCTACATCCCAACTGTCCTACTTGGTTGATTCTTACTTGATAGATCATGACGTAGACCTTGAGTTTGTGATAAATCTAGACTAAAAATTAGTCGTAATAAATATTATAGTAAAATCTAGTAATAATGATACTAGGTTTTTTCGAAGGAAAATAAAATTGTTAGAAGCGAAGTGTTGCCCGAATTTCGAGTTATCACTTTAACAAGTGAGTGCATAGTTACTTTCATCTTACACATAAATATGAAGTATTTAATATTAATACATGTTATATGTGCTATTATCTATGTTCCTGATATTTATGCTAGATGAACGATTTATACATGTTTTACTTGATTTAAACTGTATATGTATTTTTATACCTATAAATATATTGGGTAAAGATGGGTAGATAAAAGATGCGATGAATGATGAGAGATAAAAGATGATATAGATGATGAAAGGTGAAAGATGATGATAAGCCTTGACTTTAACGATGATCCAATCATCTAGCAAAGTATCGATGACAACCACAAACTATTCTAGACAGTCCAGTGGAACACTAACATGCTCTCAACCTGTAGGTGTTTTTGAACTACGTGTTCACCAGATGTACTCTAAAAACCCTGGCAGCTATGGACTTAGTGCTTTATAAATGAACATTGGTAGCTATGAATTTAGTTCCCTATAAATGAACGTTGGCAGCTATGGATTTAGTGCCCTATAAATGAACATTGGCAGCTACGAATTTAGTGCCCTATAGATGAACATTGACAGCTAGGGACTTAGTGTAGATGATTCTTAGTGTAGATCGTTAAAAATAAAGAAGATAATGGGGATGGGTAATTGGGTTAATTTTTTGATGATTAAACATAATAATTATATTATTATGGGTTGAAAACCCTATGTACCACCAAGTTTCCCAACCTAACCCACTCAGTTTATTTGTATCACAGGTATCGATGCGAAGATATATTACACTGAGAGATTAAAGGAGATATAAATCATTATTATAAATGAATGTAAGGTATGTTTATGCTTATGTTTCTATATTGACGATGACATCCCAACATTTTAATATAATTAAAATACATTTCTTTGGAAATGCTTTTTTTACATATTTATCATGTTTTTCTGGGAACAAATTCCACAATATTATTCTTTAGAATGGATACTATGATTTTTCTAAATAAGTATAATTTTTTTCAAATGACTGTGAATTTGGGGATGTCACAATTAGTATCAAAGCATTAGTTTAAGCGAACTAGGAATTTTAGGAAATTTCTAGACTTAAACTTATAATGCTAAGTGATGATTGTGAGATGAGTGTCTATTATATTTAGGGTGTATGCCTAAATAGACATAAGCACTAGCATATTTTAGGAAAGATGCCTAAATTGCTTTTATGTGCTAAAGGATTTGTGATGCTTTATGATGACATTATTTTATTGGATCTATGATCTATTGCCGACCGGATCTGGAAATTTTATGTGTTCAAATTTCTAAACGTTTAATTACGGCATTAGAACTGACATGTAACTTTTCGGAGTAATAAGGAGGATTATGTGTCTAAACCTTCTCTATCTTAAAATTCTCGTCTTGAACAACTATTACGGTGTATGGAACGTCATGATAATTACTCGTATCAAACTAAGCAAATAGAGTAAATAAGAAAGCTGATGATAATGAATGATACCTATCAAAAGATACCGTAAGAGAGGTATCTTGCCTTTAGAACGCATCTAATAAATAATACTTCCAGTACGGGAGAAGTACAATTTCTATTGGAAAAAAGAAAGAATTTTTGGTATAATCCATGAAGTTATCCCATCGTCTGGCATTTCCACCACCAACCGAGTTGAAGCAGAATTGATGATTGAAGATGCGCATGGAAGAAGTCCTAGTAGAGTGTAGGGAAAATTTTATGATTGTTTGGACACATTTGTATGTGTTAAAATTGTTTTTGTGATAATAACTTGGAGAACTGAGAGACAATACTTAGGACGAGTATGAGCAGATGTGAAAGGTAGTAGAGGCATATACTACTGGAAGCACAGGACTCGCACTTGGACCGGGGAAAGTCACAAGGTTACCAAGGCGCTAGTTATTGATTCTGTTTTGTTAATGTCTATTGTTACCATCATTTCGGTAATGACTAAGAAAATGATTGTTAATCGGACCCCAGTGGTCATATCAAATCGAGTCCGACTAAGATGACTATGTTATGTGGTTAGGAGAACCAAGTTTGATGTAGTATCTGACTTAAGCTAGAAGATTAAAGTAAAAGATAATCGAAGCGATCAATAGAAGTATCACAATCATTGTTAAAGTAAGAAGCTTATGGCTAGAAGTGATATATGCTAGAATGTGATTATACCACATTAGAACATGAAGGAAGGTATCTTCCACTCTAGAATCTGACTCAAAAAGACTTAAGTCTAAGGTGTTGCGTCATACGATGAGAGGTCATTAGAACATGACCCATCAGTCTATAACGATAATCGAAGTAAAGAAATTCTCTTAAGTTAAGTCTGTTTAAGAAAGAGCATGAGTCTCCAATAAAGATCGAGTTTGTAACTCGAAGGTTACGATTGAAAGTTCAACATAGTATGAAGAACGGGTGTAAGATTGAGCACCACCAGCAGTTAAGAAGTACACGAGTTAGATATGATGGGTTTTGAGCAAAAGAACATCCTATGTGCACATGCAAAACCCTAAAGCTTTGGATATAGGTTTCTCTATTATACATGCAAATGTATCCAAAGCTTGAAACCCTAATCTAGCATACTATTAAAAATGAAATATAGAATACAACAAGTTTAGATGATACCTTTCAATAGTTGCAAGAATCTTTGATCTTCAAGAAGCTTAGTGTCACAAGTGTAACACCTCTAATGGCTTACAAACACCACAAGCAAGAAGATGATCTAGGAGAGAGGAGAAGAGAGGCACAATTTCAGCTATAGTAACCTTAGGTTTTCTTGGTGTAGCCAAAACTGAAGCCCTCGGGTCCCTTAAATAGCTAAGCTACTAGGGTTTTAGTCAAAACCCTAATTGGATGACTTAGGCCCTAAGAAACTTGAGAACCTACTGGAATAAGGCCTCCTTTGACGAAATTAGAGTGGGCTTCCACTCCTAATTTCGTCCCCCTTATGTCTGTGAGAGTTCACAGCCCAAAACAAACTATCACACAATTGACAGTTCTAGTCCCCTTTATATAATTAATCTCTTTCAGCCACAAAATTAATTCTCAATTAATTCTTGACTAATATTAATTAAACTATATGATTTCTCCTTCAATATATTATTCATATAATATATTAGTAAACCATAATAACCTCTCTCTCTCTCTCTCTCTCTATAACACATTGTTGTGCCTTATAAGTGTGTACCTTCCCATCCATGTTGGTTTTCTTCTTGAAGATCCACTTGCACCCAACCGTCTTACAACCTGACACATTGTCAACCAAATTCCAAACTCGGTTATCATACATGGACTGAATCTTGTTGTCCATAGCCTCTTTCCATTTTGCAGACTCTGTGCCTACCATGGCTTCCTTGTAGTTGTTAGGTTCATCCAAATTTATTATTGTACTATCACTAATAAACGTATCACCCTCACTTGTTATATGAAAACCATACAACACAGGTGGAACACTAACTCTACTAGAACATCTAAGAGGTAGGGGCTCGTCAATTGGTTCAACAGGAGTTTCCTCCTCAGGTTGAGCGCCAGCGTTATGATGGGTTTTATACAAACCATCCTATGTGTGCATGCAACCCTAATTTGGATCTATGTTTTCACTATTAGACACACAGCATTATGAACACATGGATAAAACCCTAATGTAGCATGCTATTTTCGAAATTCATATATAAGGTTAGATCACATACTTCTTGTTGTTATATTGTAATAACAACTTAAATCTTCAAACCCTTAGTTTTGAAAGCAAGCACCACAAGTGTAGTGCCTCTAATGGCTCACAAACACCACAAGCAATTGGAGAGGCTATAGAGAGAGAAGGGAGGAGGTAGAAATCGTCCTTGGGAGCTCTTAGAAGCAAGTGGACGAATTCTTAAGGCCTAGGGGTCTTTATATGGGGTTGGGATTAGGGTTTCAGTCCTTATACTTCTCTAGTTACTTGCCCACCAAGCAACCACAAGATAAGCCTTGAAAAACCCTTATCTCTTGGACCTTGGACGATTTCAAGGATATCCTTATCCTTGAATTCATTCATCCTTTAACAAGGATAATCATTTCCCTACTTTGCAACTATCACATAATTACAATTCAACCCCTCTAGTTTAATTACTTACACTTGATCACAAAATTAATTCCTAATTAATTATTGACCAATATTAATTAAAAAAATATGATTTCTCCTTTAATATATTATTCTTATAACATATTAATAAATCATAATAACCTCTTTCTCTATTTATTTCTCCAGTCAAGTTGCTTTGGTGAAGGCAACCCAAAAGGACCATGCACAACCGGGTAAAGTATTTACCAAATATGGTTACGGGCTTAGACACTAATCCAACAGTCTCCCACTTGGATAAGTCTAGTAACCACAAAATGTAACGTACAACTCGATTAGAAATAGTAGCTCTCAAATACGCTGTCGAACTCTGATCTCATCAGTATCTTGTCCTCTAGATAAGGGATCGTATAGTCCTCTGTTTAGTTATTGTGCAGACAATCTCATGGAACTAATTGTCCAACAGTTGGTTTCTCGATCTCAGATTCATTTGACATAGAACTTAATTGAACACATCAATTCAGTCCTGACCGGGCCCGACACATAAGTCAAATCAAATCATCGAGCGGCCGTGATATCGCTTTTACCCTCTTAGGATAAAAGTAACAGATAAACTTCGACTTATATGCAATTACTTATCCACTAATCAACTATACACAACAATGTGTTTTATAACATCAATTTACTGATGCGGTTTCGCATTATCAATGCACAACCAATTAGTAAATAATAAACCATATATCTAGGTTTTAATACCATATGATATTATCGTCTTGCGATCATTTTTTTTCACATTCCATAAAATGATTCCAGCAAGTGCGGGTTTATTCCAATGCTCAAAACTTGTTCATAAGCACTCATGAATGTTGCATCAAACCTTTGTTATGTCTAATACCTTTTGGACACTATACATACCAATTCCTGACAATCTTCATTCATACCTACTTCCAACATATGAACGATTGTGGACCATTCGAATAATTCGATTATTCTTAATAACTCAATTATTCAGGAAGTCAAAACATGCAAATTAAAACTATAGTTAAACAATCAACATAAGACAGTAACTTTACTTATAAATAATACTCCTTTATTTAATCATCAAAATGTCAATTACATTTATCTATTATTTATTTCTAAAACTATCTAATCTAAGCTAATATCATCCTTCAGCCCAATGCTCCTAGCGTGCTGCAAGTGCTTAACCCTACTCAGTCCCTTCGTAAGCGGAGCTGTTGGGTTATCTTCTGATGATATCCTCTTAACCACGAGGTGTCCTTCTTCTACTCGATGTCTAATAAAGTTATACTTTCTGTCGATATGTCGAGATCTACCATGATCCCTCGGTTCCTTGGTCAAGGCAACCGCTCCTTCATTATCACAGAAAATTTCCACAGGCTCCTTTATGGCAGGCACAACTCCAAGGTCACCAATGAAGTTCTTCAACCATATCGCCTCCTTTGACGCTTCGCTCGCTGCAATGTACTCTGATTCGCATGTTGAATCAGCTACAGTTTCCTGCTTGGAACTTTTCCATGTCACTGCTCCTCCATTTAGGGTAAAGACCCAGCCCGACTGCGAACGGTAGTTGTCCCTGTCGGTCTGGAAGCTGGCGTCACTATACCCTCGCACCTTCAAGTCATCACTCCCTCCGAGGACTAAGAACCATTCCTTGGTCCTCCGAAGGTACTTAAGTATATTCTTGACCGCAATCCAATGAGCTTTGCCCGGGTTCCCTTGATATCTACTGACCATGCTCAAGGCAAAGGCCACATCAGGGCGAGTACAAGTCATAGCATACATGATCGAGCCAACTGAGCAAGCGTAAGGTACTTGGCTCATCTCTGCTATCTCGGCTTCGGTACTCGGACTTTGAGTCTTACTCAACTTGGCATTACTTTGTATCGGTAGTTCTCCCTTCTTCGAATTCTCCATACTAAAACATTTTAGTACCTTATCCAAGTAAGTATTCTGACTAAGTCCTATTAGCCTCTTACTTCGTTCTCTCACTATCCTTATTCCCAAAATATAGGAAGCTTCTCCGAGGTCCTTCATAGCGAAGCACTTACCGAGCCAGGACTTAACCTCCTGCAGAGTCAGGATGTCGTTTCCTATGAGCAATATGTCATCGACATACAAAACGAGGAAGCTAACTATACTCCCACTGGCCTTGACATATACACATGATTCATCTTCGCTTCGTACAAATCCAAACTCTTTGACTTTCTCATCAAAGCAAAGATTCCATCTGCGAGATGCTTACTTAAGTCCATAAATGGACTTCTCAAGCTTGCACACTCTATTGGGATGCTTCAGATCGACAAAACCCTTCGGCTGAGCCATGTAAACATCCTCAGCCAACTTCCCATTAAGGAAAGCGGTCTTGACATCCATTTTACATATCTTATAATCATGAAATGCAGCAATGGCTAGCATCACCCTAATAGATTTTATCTTAGCAACTGGTGAGAAGGTCTCATCATAGTCAACTCCGGGAGTTTGAGTAAAGCCCTTCGCCACCAGTTGTGTCTTATACGTGTGCACATTCCCATCTATGTCGGTCTTCTTCTTGAAGATCCATTTGCACCTAACCGTCTTACGTCCGAGCACATTGTCAACCAAATTCCAAACTTGGTTGTCATACATGGACTGAATCTCGTTGTCCATCGCCTCCTTCCATCTTACAGACTCTGGGCCTGCCATGGCTTCCTTATAGCTGTTAGGTTCATCTAGATTTACTAGTGTACTATCACTAATATACGTGTCCCCTTCAGTAGTAATATGAAAACCATACAACTGGGGTTGAACTCTAACTCTTTCGGAACGTTTAAGAGGTAAGGACTGGTCAATTGGTTCAACCGGAGTTTCCTCCTCGGGTTGAGTGTCAGCGGTAGAGGTTCCTTCATCGCTCGATTCTTGAATCTCTTCAAGATCGATGTGCCTCCCACTGTCTCCTTGGCTTATGAGTTCTCACTCTCGGAAAACCCCTCTCCTCGCAACGAAGACAACATTGTCACTCGGTCTATAGAAGAGATATCCAAAGGATCTCTGTGGGTAGCCGATGAAAATACATCGCTCACTACGAGGTTCGAGTTTGTCGTGAGTCTCTCTTCTTACGAAGACCTCACAGCCCCAAACCTTGATATGTGCCAACGAGGGAGCCTTCCCTGTCCACATCTTGTGAGGTGTTTTGGCAACCTTCTTTGTAGGGACTCGGTTAAGGATATGGGCGGCAGTCACTAAGGCATACCCCCAGAATGATATAGGTAGTGAAGCACGACTCATCATAGAACGGACCATGTCTAACAAGGTTCGATTACGCCTTTCTGCCACACCATTCAACTGCGGTGTCCTAGGTGGCGTCAATTGCAAAAGTATTCCGCATTCCTTGAGATAGTCGTGGAATTCAAGACTTAGGTACTCTCCTCCTCGATCGGATCGAAGCATCTTGATTTTCCTGCCCAATTGATTCTCCACTTCATGCTTGAAATCTTTGAACTTTTCAAACATTTCTGACCTATGCTTGATTAAGTAAATATACCCATATCTACTATAATCATCGGCGAAAGTCACGTAGAAGCGGTTTCCATCCTTTGTGGTGGATCTAAAGGGCCCACACACATCGGTGTGTATGATATCCAATAAACCCTCACCCCTCTTACAAGTGCCAGTGAAGGGTGACTTGGTCATCTTTCCAAGTAAACAAGACTCGCACGTGTCATCTTCCCTAAGGTCGAATGACTAAAACACTCCATCCTTTTGGAGTTGGGCTATGCGCTTCTTGTTGACATGTCCAAGACGACAATGCCACAAAGATGCTTTATCCATACTATTGGAAGAATCCATACAACACATCATTTCCTAGGTTATCTACAACCATAATAGTTTCATAAATTCCATTACAAGGCATTGCTTCAAAATATAAAACACCATTTAGATAAGCATAAATTGAACCATTCTCATTATTAAACGAATATCTAAATCCTTGTCTAAACAAACCATGAAAAGAAATGATGTTTCTTGCCATATCTGGCGAGTAGCAACAATTATTTAAATCTAAATTCAATCCATTACTAAGCACTAAAGAATACACTCCAATCTTGGTAACAGCTGACGTTCTTCTGTTCCCCATGATTAGATTTATTCTTCCAAGCTCCACATCCCTATTTCTTCCTAGTCCTTGCAAATCAGAACAAATGTGGTAACCACATCCTGTATCAAGAACCCAAGAAATAGAATGAGATGAATCATTAGATTTAATTGTGTATATACCTGCATAAGATGGTTTGATCTTTCCATCCTTGATGGCTTGCAGATATTTCGGGCAACTTCTCTTCCAATGCCCTATTTTGTGGCAATGATGGCACTCTGCCTCCTTTGGGTTAGGGTTGGGCTTAGCAGGATCAACCTTGGTCCCACTAGAAGAGGAACCATCTTGGGATTTTCCCTTGCGGTGGCTCTTTGACGGAGCCCTCCTCTTCTTGCCCCTTCCCTGCCCTATAGCCAAAACAGGAGCAGCGGATGGATTAGGAGTTGGTGCAATAGACTTGTCCTTAAGGTTTCTCTCAGCAGTCCTTAGGAGCCCTTGGAGTTTGCTTAGGGTGACCTCTTCCTTGTTCATGTGGTAGGTCATCCTAAATTGGTTATAGCATGAGGGAAAGGAGTGAAGAACAATGTCGATAGCCAAATCTTCCCCAAATTTGACATTTGTGAAGACGATCAACATACCTTTGCATCTTTTGCAAGTGCACGGTTAGAGACTCTCCACTTCCTATTTTAGCAGTGATCATATTCGTAATGATCTCATAGCGCTCTTGCCTCGCGCTTTGGTGATATCTCTCCATCAAGTCTTTATGCATTTCATAGGGATACATGTCCTCATAGGACTTTTGGAATTCGGAGTTCATTGTGGCTATCATGATGCAATGAACTTTCGTTGCATCACGCTCATGGGTCTCAAAGACAGCCATCTCTTCAGGAGTAGCAGTTTCCGGATTGAACTTCTCGAGCTTCTCATCAAAAACATACTCTTTGTCCTCGTGACATGCGATAGTGCGAATGTATCTTATCTATTCGCTAAAGTTCGATCCATCGAAAGTCACTTTTTGACAAAGGCTCATTAGCGTGAATGAGCTAGCAGCAGCGTTGTTTGCGTTAGACATCTACCAATAGAAAGGAACAAAGTTCGATTAGAATTGAATCCCTAATTAAACACCCAAAATGAAAAATTCGGGCTAGGACCCAACAACATTATTTACACATTAGAAAAGGGATACCGTGATCCAACATGCAAATAATTTGGAGGTAAGTGAATGACGATCCACTAATTCTTCACCATGAAAAACATAAGCTTAAGTTTTAAATGTATTGAGAATTCCTAGATTCTTTGAGATTCATTGAACCTTTCAATGGCATGTTTAAATCTCAATATGCCCCTCTAGTTTGCGACTGGGATATCGAGGATCACAAAGCGGGTGTGAATAACCATGCAAATCTACATGGTGCCTTCATTGTTACAATCACCTATTCGATGTGCCGGTAAACCACACACGCTCCATCGAACTATGACAAACAATGAATCACCCTTTACCACCTTTGCTTAGAACTAATTAGTGTGCCGGTAAACCACACACGCTCCACTAACTTCTTAGCAAGGGTGCAAAGTGTAATTTCATGGGGTTGCATCAATTTCACTTTTGCCTAAAGTAACTAGGATTGGGAATTTAAAAAATGTTTAGTTACTTTATATAGATTCATTATACTTATTAATGAGGAGAGGATTGCCCTATCCTACCCGTTCGGCTAACGACCCTCCACCAGTCAAGCAAGCGGCGGGTGTGAGTGTACACCCATTAAGCGCCATTTTATAGGCAACAACCTTATACCCACCTTATAGACCGACTTTGTGAATGAGGCCTACTAACGGTAAGACTAGCATTTTAATTATACATACATATATATATATATATATATATATATATATATATATATATATATATATATATATATATATATATATATATATATATATATATATTAAGCTTGTAATAATATAATAGTATAGGGTGTATTTTAAACATTTCAAAAATACTAGGGTTTTAATCTTCAATTTAAAATTTTCAAAATTTAATACCATTTAAATTAAAATTTTAAATATTAAAACTCTTGATTTAATAATTATCACAAATTAAACTATTAATTTAAATTATTAAATCATAAGGGATTATCTAAATCATGAGGATAATTACCATTTAAACAATTAACTTATCCTAATCCCTTTTATCCCTCTAAATTTCGAAAATAATGGGAGGGGATAATTCAAAATCTTTAATTACCATATTTAACTATTAAAAGATAATTACAAGATATGAGATTATCCAAATCCCTAAAATTTAGGATCTTATCTTGGGGAAGGAGGCAAATCTCGAAATCTAAGGGTTTGCAAACCCTAGATTTCGAAATCTTGGATTAAAAGGAAAGGATTCAAAAACCCTGTCAAGATTTTCGCAAATTAGGGTTAGGAAACCCTAATCTCGAAATCTATGGCCTCCTAGGGTTTATTGGCTATAAACCCTAATTTGTCAAGTTCATACAATTGAATAACACTAATTGAAAACAAGGTAACCAAAGGCTCTGATACCACTGATGGGTTTTATACAAACAATCCTATGTGTGCATGCAACCCTAATTTGGATCTATCTTTTCACTATTAGACACATAACATTATGAACACATGGATAAAACCCTAATGTAGCATGCTATTTTCGAAATTCATATATAAGGTTAGATCACATACCTCTTGTTGTTATATTGCAATAACAACTTAAATCTTCAAACCCTTAGTCTTGAAAGCAAGCACCACAAGTGTAGTGCCTCTAATGGCTCACAAACACCACAAGCAATTGGAGAGGCTATAGAGAGAGAAGGGAGGAGGTAGAAATCGTCCTTGGGAGCTCTTAGAAGCAAGTGGAAAAATTCTTAAGGCATAGGGGTCTTTATATAGGGTTGAGATTAGGGTTTCAGTCCTTATCCTTATCCAGTTACTTGCCCACCAAGCAACCACAAGATAAGCCTTGAAAAACCCTTATCTCTTGGACCTTGGACGATTTCAAGGATATCCTTATCCTTGAATTCGTTCATCCTTTAACAAGGATAATCATTGCCCTACTTTTCAACTATCACATAATTACAATTCAACCCCTCTAGTTTAATTAATTACACTTGATCACAAATTAATTCCTAATTAATTATTAACCAATATTAATTAAACAAATATGATTTCTCCTTTAATATATTATTCTTATAACATATTAATAAATCATAATAACCTCTTTCTCTATTTATTTCTCTAGTCAAGTTGCTTTGGTGAAGGAAACCCAAAAGGACCATGCATAACCAGGTCAAGTATTTACCAAATATGGTTATGGGCTTAGACACTAATCCAACACGGTTGCTATCATGGTGCAATGGACTTTCGTGGTTGCTATCATGGTGCAATGGACTTTCGTGTGGATATGAGTCCTCGTAGGACTTTTGGAGTTCAGCAGTCATGGTTGCTATCATGGTGCAATGGACTTTCGTGGCATCATGCTCATGGGCCTCAAAGGCAGCGATCTCCTCGGGAGTAGCATTGTTGACGTTCACCTCATTAAGCTCGTTTTCAAGGACATACTCGTTGTCCTCGTAGCAGGTAACCATTCGTATGTTCTGGATCTAATCATTAAAATTGGTCCCATCGAAGATCACCCTACCACAAAAGTTCATGAGTGAGAAGGCGCCGGAAGAGGTTGAGCCTGAAGCGTTGTTGTTGTTCAAGTTCGACATCTGAAAAGGAAAAGAGACAAAAGTTTGATTAGATAAGAATCCCCAATTAAACACCCAAATGAGAAATTAGGGCTAGGATCCAACAACATTATTTGTAATTTAGAAGAGGGATGCCATAATCTAAACAACAAATAATTTGAAGATAAGTGAATGACGATTCACTAATTTCCACCTTGATAAACAAAAGAGAATTAAGTTTTAAATGTATTGAAAAATCCTATATCTTTTGATATTCATTGAACTTTTCAATGGCATGTTTAAATCTCGATATGCCCCTCAAGTTTGTGACTGGGATATCGAGGATCACAAACAGGGTGTGAATAACCATGCAAATGTACATGGTGCCCCCAATGTTACAGTCACCTAATCGATGTGATGGTTAACCACACACGCTCCAACAATCTATGATAAACATCGAGTCACTCTCTGTCACCTTTTCTTAGAGCCAAATTAGTGTGTCGGTTAACTACCTACGTTTCACTAACATCTTAGCAAGGGTACAAAGTGTAATTTCATTGAGTAGCATCAAATTCACATTTTGCCTAAAGTAACTAAGATTGGGAATTTTGTAAAAAAATTTAGTTACTATATATATCATTATACTTTTAATGAGGAACGAGTTGCCCTATCCTACCCGTTCGGCTAACGACCCTCCACCAATCAAGGAAGCGGTGGGTGAGAGTGGACACCCATTAAACGACCATTTTATAGGCCATAACCTTATACCCACTTATAGACCGACTTTGTGAATGAGGCTTGCTAACGGTAAGACTAGCATTTATGTTATACATATATAATAATTATTCTTATAATGTTATAATAGTATAGGGTGAATTTTAAACTTGTAAAAATCTAGGGTTTGGAATTTAATTATTTCAAAATTAAACTTTTAATCCAAAAAAATAAATTCCAAAACTTGAGGACAAGTTTTGATAAATTTCAAAACTATCTAGATCAAAACTCAAATAAATAATTAAACAATTAATTTTGGTGATTATCTAACTTTGACATAATCCAATTTCATGCAAGATAATTGACCAAATAATTCAAATAATTAACAATTATCATATAAGGAAATAATTATTCAATTAATTTGACATTATCTTTTATTTTGGCAAGGATGATCACATAATATAAATAAAATTCGTATTTTATTAATTAAAAACGTTTTGCTAATTATCCCACAACAAAATCGGCATAAAATCCCAAAATTCCCTCTGTCTGACAACCCGACTCGCCAAGCCCCTTGCAGGACATTTAGTAAAAGCGTTACGGTTATTAGAAAAAATAAGACCGTTAAGATTAGTGAAAATACAATATATAAACTAAATTATCACAATAGTAATGAAATGTCATTATTTGATATTTCATATAATTGACAGATGTATCAAATTACATTGATGATATACTAAAATTATTCAAAGTTGCGCCAAAACTAATGCAAAGTTCTTGCGAACACTAAATAAATAAGAACAAACATAAAAGCTAGCATTTATATTTATAATCAATTTAAAATAAACCAATCATGATTTATAAAAGAATCTCCATTGATGATATACTAAAATTAAATCTATATAACATTTAACATTTTATAAATTATATTACATAACTTTATTTGAATAAATGAAGTAGTTGTCAATATTTAATGCAATAGAAAAAACGGTATATTGGTTGTCAATATATGTTTACATTAGGTAACATTATTATGCAAGGAACGTCTAATTAAAATGCTTATAAATATATAAATATCATAACTATATGAAACGAGGAAAGTCGTTCAACTAATAAAATAAAAAATGATGTCTACAAAGAGATCTTTCAATGATTATATATATTTATCGTTTTTAATGTATTTTCTACACATTTCAATAATAACAATAACCATATATTTTTTTATACTCATTATACAATATCTATAAATGATTATATGTTTTTTTTATGCGCTTCTCGCGTTTAACGCGGGCTATAATCTAGTTAACAATTATCATATAAGGAAATAATTATTCAATTAATTTGACATTATCTTTTATTTTGGCAAGGATGATCACATAATATCAATAAAATTCGTATTTTATTAATTAAAAACGTTTTGCTAATTATCCCACAACAAAATCGGCATAAAATCCCAAAATTCCCTCTGTCTGACAACCCGACTTGCCAAGCCCCTTGCAGGACTCATCGAGTTCATCCTACTCATCGAGTACCACTTTGGGCTCGACGAGTATGTCAGGCGGATAGCCAAAAATTTGATTTTAAGCAATGAATAAAGAAACTATGCATCAAAAGAACATCCTATGTGCACATGCAAAACCCTAAAGCTTTGGATGCTGGGACAGCCTCCATCTTACATTCCCTTCTTCTCCCGTCGAGCAGCTGCCACCGAACCCCCTTACCTGAGCTGCTGTCTCTGATCGTCCTTCCCCTCGCACCCGTCTCTTCCTTCTCGTCGGATACACAGCATATACAAAACACCCATCGCATACGATACCTTCTCCGACCAGGAAACTACCTCCGAAGATCTCACATGTGTTGTTGTTGCTGCTCGCGAATACCACTCCCCTTTCCCCTTCGCACCTCACCACCGAAGCAGGAAGAAGGATTCGTTGCTTCTTCCCATTTTCATTACTTCAGTTCGTATAAACCCAGAGACGATCTCTCCTTCTTGCAATCGATCAACCAAACAACCGGAGTAGCAGCCTGCAAAGCCTTCGTGTTTTTCCCTCTCGTCGCCTTCGTTCATCTGTTCATCCGTTCGTATTCCTTTTTCCTTCTTTACCCGATCAACAAAAGGAAATGGGTTATAAAAAGCCCGAAATTAGTTAAAGTTTGGGCCATTATTTAAAAATGGTCCTCACATGAGATTTCCTTATACAAAAAGCCGTAATTTCCTTTCGACTTTGACGCATTGACAAAATAACCCCCTACTGCCATATTCATTTTAGAAATCAATCCCAATCCCCAAACCTTGACTCCATTTATTCAAAACAACCCCTCCCATAGAGTTTTCTTAAATATACCAGTCCAAAACTCAAACATTGAATTCCATTTAAACCATTTCAGCCCCTCACTTGATTTATTTTTATCAAAATAGTCATATTCATTAAATTAAATTACCAAACAGCTCCCAATAGTTTATATTTATTACGAAACGGTATCGAAAGTATTTCAAATTTCAAGAATGGTGGATTTGCGGTTTCTCACAACAAGTTTCTCAAAAGAAACCGAATTCGAACGAATGGAACTCACGCTTTAAGGGTGAGTGTTTACGACCCATTTTTATTATTTGGGTGGGGGGATACACGTGCCTATATATTTCGTTTATACAAATATATTATCCTTTATGCGAAAATACAAATAAATCTAGTTTCTAAAAATATTATTTAACAAATACACATATTGTTACAAATAAACTAGTATAAACTTTTCGTATACGTATTTTGGTTATTTTATAGTGAAATAATTAGTGCACACAACGACTACTACATGATACAAAAATATATGATTTTTATATGCCATTATATATTATAGCAAGCACGCTATAAAACTTTGAAGTATTTAAAAGATTAAAGCTATTAGTATTCATGTGTATTTATATGTTTAAATACATATAGTTTATACATGTACATATGTTCATTACTTTGAAACATACATCTTTATAAAAGCAAGTACATTACATTTTTACATGCATACCAAGCATACACGGATTTTATCAACTTTATACAATGAAATTCATTATGCCTAGTGAATTAATCACAATTAAGTTAGTGCTGAAAGCTATTCATATACTTTTTAATGAAGGGCTTTTTATTGAGACAATATTCATTAGCTGAGTCTAAACACTTAGCATAGTCACACTACTACAACTATTAATCTTCGGAGCGAGATACATAGCTATAGATCTATACGGGGTTGACATCCCCACCTATGGTTGATAGCTACAACCTCGACCGATCAATCAAAGTGGGTGGTACCACTGGTCCCGATGCTGCCAAACTTGGACAATGGGCCATCTTGTGGCCTCTCTGAATGCAGTAGAAGCAAATCGGATCAGATACTGGTGTGGTGGTGGGTAGTAGCAGTACAATCCCGGCTAATATGGCCTTTCTGGCCGTACTTGAAGTAGCCAGAACCACCCACCATGCATACCCCATCATGAGTCTTGTCGCACTTGCCATAATGGATCCGACCCTGCTGACCTCCTGACCTGGAATCAAATACCTTGGTCCTCTTGCCCGAACCCTCTGAAATTTGAGCCTGATCTAGCTTTTGCTTCCTCTCTATGTCAAGATCAATCTCCCTCTCTTTGGATCTTGCAATCGTATCCTCTAGTGTCTTGCAACTGGATCAGCTCACAAACTGTCGAATACCACTCCTCATCATCTCATGGTATCTCTCCTTCTTCATCTCCTCGTCCGCCACATACTGTGGAACCAATAGCGCCCTCGCACGGAACATCGTAGTGATCTCAACCACCACCTCAGTAGTATGGAGAAGGTCCTGGAACTCCTTCACCAGTTGTTGTACCTCTGTCACTGGTGCGAACTCAGCTCAGAATCTAGTCACAAAATCATCCCATGTCATCGACTCAACAACCCCATGACTAACAAAGCGCCCAACCTCCTCTCACCAGTCTCGAGCTCTGTCTTTCAAAAGACAGGAAGCAAGTCTGACCTTTGTCCCATCAGAAACTGCTAGTGATGAAGGTGTTAGCAACATCCGCTAACCAATGGCTGCTCATGATTGGGTCCTTCTCCTCGAAGTACTCCGAAACTCCCTGAATGTCAACGATCGCTTCCCAACCAAAGACACTATCTCAGAATAGAACGATCTCAAGCGCTCCTCCAACACCTCCATGATACCCTCCTTGATCGTATCAAAGATCACATGAGTCTGCTCGAGTATGTTGCTGGTAATATCAAACGAAATGAACTCCCGCATCTGATTATCCAACTGTCCGACTCTAGAACCTGAGCCTAAACCCTCACCAACACCAGAACCACTAACCAGTCTGCCTCGAAGAGTCACCATACTGAAAATAGACCATACAAACCATCAGAGTAATCACAAAATGTGAAATGAGGTGGTGTATGTGCTACAATCATCCCAGAATCTTCCCATTCGAACCAAAAGCACTTGAAAACATAAACTGAAAATTGTAACCATAAAGCTTAGTGAGTTCCCCAAAATACGACATACCATACATAATAAACATATAATGGGCCTCGCCCGGCATCGAGCCCCGCCCGACATCGAGCCTTGCTCGGTAAACAGATGTATCAGTCATCGGGCCCCGCCTGGTATACATATAAACATATATAAAATAAACACATAGCACATCCAATAATCACAAAGATAAATAGCATATATAATGGTCATCGGGCCCCTCCCGGTAAGTATACAAACACATAACACATGCAAGAGTCACGCAGACATCTAGCATCCTAACATAACAAACCATGGGCCCACATTGGTTCATTCGACCCGCTAAACATAGTAAGGAAACTCACCTCCAGCTGCTGAAATACGCAAAATAATCCTTGCCTGTTGATCCGGAAAATTCCCGCGCTGTCATCATCAAAAAATATCCAATTATTAATTAGATCTCGACCCAACAAAAATCTAAGCTACTTAGCCCATAACCAGGGTAAAAGATCTTTTTACCCGTTATCTTACTTGGCCCAAAACCAAGGCCCAACCCATCCACTCAAAACCACAAACCCTAAATGGAAACTCAAGGCCCAATTTTCCAAATTGAGCCCAAGACCCATCACAAGCCTAAATCCAAAGAAGCCTAATATACAAGTCAAAAGTCCAAATCATAAGTCTAATGGCCCAACAACGCCCAAACATAGAAAGCCTAAACTGTGGCCCAACCCGAGAAGGCCAACCCCAAAACGCCCAACTGTTGAGTACGTAGTGCGTACTCAACTCGTACGCCCAGTGTACGCCTCAAAATCGCAAACTAATTCATTAAGCACTTAATCAGTTAAGTCCTTTTTCCAAACTCTCACATCTAGTCCCTAATGATGACTTATCACATCAAGTTGGCAACTTTACACACATAAATGGCTTAATGGGACCCAACACTAAAAAAGAAGCTTAATAAAGATCTTAACACATGCATGAACCAATATCCTTCATAAAGTTCGCATTTTTATGAGCAATGGACCTCCATAGAGCTAAGATCTAACATCCATTTCTTCTAGAGTAGATCAAAAACTCAACTTTAACTCAAAAGACTCAAAAATGTCATAATAACACTATAAAGTAGATTTAGCATAAATGATCATCAAGGTGGATCTTTTCACCTCAAAACCTTGCAAATGAGAAGATAACTCTTGATCTACATGCTCAAGCTTTTCCCCTAAGTGTTCCGCTTCTTCATCAGCACAAAATACTAACAAACACACTTTTCAATCTCAAAACTCACCGAAAGCACTTAGGGTTTCATTTTTAGGGTAAAGGGAGGTAGAGGCTGGTCAAACATGTTCAAGGGGTTCTATAATGAGGTTTAAATAGTGTGCAAACCCTAAAAATTAGTGTTTGCCCAAACTGTGTGTACGCCTAGCGTACGTGGGTGATGTCGCGACCAACATATAGCTAATACGCTAAATGTATTCATAGAGTATGTCCCGCCTACTAGCCATTGACCATAAATGAAAAGAATTTGCATAAAATGGCTAAAAGGAAACGTACCAAAATTTGAATGTTACAGAATCAAGCTACACAAAAAATATAAACATTTTTCACTTTGCATTAATGTAACACTATAAAGTCTCCACTGGGACACTAAGACTAGATGGAGTTCGACATGCATGATGTTTGAAAGTATGAAATCCCAAAGAGCCTCTTTGCAATTATTTTACAACATGATTTCAAAATGAAAACACCCTATAACCAATGATGATTGATATTTAGTGGAAGAATTTACGAATATGTTAAAAGTTTTTAAACATTCAACAAGTTATTTATCAGAAGTTCATTATCTAAGTATTCATTTATTACTAAACGATTTATGGTTGACGACAACATAATTTTAAGCGTTTCGAAAAAATAAAATATTTGTTTTGGTTACGCAACCAATGAGAGAGAAATTCGTAAAGTATTGTACAGACATGCCATCACTTTTTCCTTGTACCTCAACTTTAAACTCTTGTATTATTGTTACAGATGTTAGGGGTTTACTTAAAAACATATTTGTAGCTTTAGGTTTGCAAAATAAAATAAAATAAAATAAAATAAAATAAAATAAAATAAAAACTACATTAGTAACCAAATAAACTCTTTTAATAATATTGTTGATAGTTTATTTGGCATTTATGTTATAACCGATGGGTTTTGGGCGTAACAAACAGAAAACATATGTGTGCATGCAACCCTAATTTTCCTAATCTATGTTTTCTCTAATTGAACATACAATATTTGAACATCAATTGGGAAACCCTATGAAACCTATGTTATTTTCGAACTTTAGATCTAGGGTTAGAAAAACATACATTTGATTGTTATGGAGTAATAACAATAAAATCCAAGTCTTCTTGAACCTTGAGAGAAAGCGTCACAAGTGTCACGCCTCTAATGATTCACACCCAAACTATGAAAGAGGATGACAGAGGAGAGAGGAGAGGAGTGCTAGGAATTTCGGCTATTCCTCTAAGGAATCAAGAACTTAATGAAGTAGCTTAGAGCCTAAGTTAGGGTTTTAGGAGGAAACCCTAATTCCCTTAGCTTAGGGACCAAACGGCCCAAGAATCCCCATCCAAGAACCCTTGGACGAAAACTCAGGGTCTTCCTAGAGATTTTCGTCCAACCTCTTATAGGGAGGTTCTATAACTCATTTCCTCAACTATCAATAAATTGTCAAATAGCCCCTGTACTTTTAATTAATTCAATTAATCCCAAAATTAATTCTAATTAATTTGTTATTAACTATTAATTAAATAATATGATTTATAATTAATATGTTATTTTCATAATACATTAATAAATCAATTATCTCAATTTATTACTCAAATAATAAATTCAACCTCTCTCCAAAAGTCATTTTGTCTAGTTGCTATTTTGAGGGCAACCCAAAAGGATTGTGCTACCATCAATTCAAGTTTATACCAATTATAGTCATGAGATTAGACACCTAATCCAATAATAACATATGACAAAATGCCAAACATTTTGGGTGGTGTAACCGCAACTACTAATGATGTATCGGGTAGTAGAGGTCGGTCAACTTTAGACGCGACATTTATAACTACATATTAGATTTACAAAACAAAAAAAACACATATTAACCCCTAGCAACGAACTTGTAATTTATATGAGTTATAACTTTTTAAAATTCATGAGTACACCACAGTTAATATAATGGATCTTTTGCTTGATGGAGAGAAAAGGAAACATAATTTTTACTTCTCTTTGTCATGGTCCGTGATATAGTCCAAGCTTACACGATAGCTTCAAAAACCATAGTTTCTTTTAGTGGTAGCGTTTTGTCAAAATTGAGAATAAATCTTACCCCAGTGTCGGTGGAGGTTTGCAGTTACTTGAAGAATTACTTGGATTCGGTGGAATGTATACAACACTTATCAACACTCAAAGGCTCACTTCAAGATAATGTCAAGCCAGAAATATTGGAAAAAATAGGAGCAAGGCTTATCAACGCCTCTAGAATCAGCTTATGACATCGATGACGATGATGAAACATTGTTATCGTATTTCCGCATCTTGGTTTGTTATCCGTTTTGTTGTTGGATTTTACAATTATTTATAGGACCAAGTGTCTGACATCTCTTCGTGATATGTTTGGATTGCTAAGGTAATCATTTGGATCCACCGTATGATTCCCAAAAATATAATGGACATCTTATACACTACTTTCATGCATCTTCAAATTATGCACAAGATGTCCCCAATTATGTATCCTCTCATGTGCTAGATTACATGGTTGTAGTTTCTTCTTAAACAACTTACAAAGTAGACAAACTATTTTATCAAGATCCTTTACAAGCCAATCTCTATGATGCATCTCTCCGTTTGGTAAGTACTTATTGTAAAATTCTTAACAACAACGTATGTTTCTTACATCTTTAGCACCTTTACCGGTTAACATATCTCTTTTATGACCAGTTTTCACTAGTAAACCTATCTATTTACTATTTAGTATCAAGGGTGTCCCACTTTCTAGGATCATAGATATTCAATGGAATATTTTATTTGTCATCATCGTTATTATCATTCAAGATGGTTTCTTCCACAATTTCATAAACTCCATCCATATTCAGTGTTACTTTTTCTCTATGTTCTGCCTTATTAGCTTGAACGTTATCAAGATTATAGTATTATCTTCGAAATACACTTTTACCCTAAAACCCAAGTTATATAACATATTTTTTCATTGTTAATAAAACATGAATAAGATTAGTAGCACGAAACTATACTTCAACTAATGTATTATTATTTTTGTTTTTAAAATTTTTAGTAATATAATATTAAAGGAAAAAATTTATAGGAAGAGGCTTTTTGCTACGACAACACCTACACACCCTAGATCAGCCATTGCCATCTTCTTATGAGACCTTTGGCACATGTTCTTCATTTCTTTTGATGGCTTTCTTGATTTTATGTTCATGCACCGGTAAAGAACTATATTGTGCATCTATTGATAATTCGTCTATATTTTTGTACTCTTTAATTGTATAGTTAACTTAATTCCATTGCTTGTTAAATGTTCCTAAGATGTCTTCATGATCATGATTACCTCCTTGGGTTCTCTACAAGTTCGCATTAGATAGACAATCAACATTACTCTTCCAAAGTAATTTGAAACAACCTCACCATTCTTCCTCATCAGAATTCCGAATGATTCTCCTCGGCATGTTCATCTAAGCTCTCCTTCATGAAATCCCACAGTTGGTATCCCTGCCTTCAATTATGTGTTGTTTATTGGAGCCTCTCTTTCCACAATGTCCCACTACTCTTTAGCAAAGATTCTCCATCAAGAAACTCCATTGTTCATAATCCCTTTCAAACTTGGGGATGCTTGGTTTAGCAAAGTTTGTTACGTCCAAATTCATCTTTCCCTCACTATTATTTCAATCACAATATGATTTTACTACATGCAATGTTTCTCTATGTTGAAAAGTCATTTAGGTTCTCAAACCAAATGTTTATCAAATTGCTGGAAACAAAGTAAACAACTAAATAAACCATCAATTCTTAAAACAATGACAAACCTATAAACCATGGTTTTATTCAACTGTCTACCAAGTAAGCAAACAAGCACATATACCAGGTAAACACTTATACATCTAAATAAACCTTCAATTCATACAACAATCACCATAAAAATTTACAAATATCCATTGTTTCCATTTCCTACAAAGTGTACATAAAGAGTACATCATATATCTACATGCCAATAATCTTCATAAGCACTCCATTTCTCGATGTTGGAGGAACAAGAGACTTAGCATAAGCAATAGGCAACTTAACTATCTTCTTTGCTTTACTCACATAAGCTCTTCGAGTGAAGTTATTATAGTCATTGGCTTCAATCTCATCCAAGATTTGTCGATACAATAAAAGTGATGCCCACACCTAATAACACCATTTCATATTTAGTTAAAGATCTTTAATAAAAGTCAATTTTTTTTTATAAAAAAATGTACATTTTTAGTACTTACAGGCCATCTACTAGCTGGACTTAGTTGTCTAGCACCTTCTTCTGCTTCATCAAAGAAGGATCTTGCCCTTTTAATTTGTTTTTTCATAAAACTTCTCCATTTATCGGTTACTTTTCCAGCAAATATATCTTCATCTGATAATCCAGCTTGTGCTAATTCATCTTGTGGGAGATACACTCTCCCTCTTCTTGCACTATTCCAAAAGCAACCACATCAAGAAATAGCAATGTACTTTTGTTTATTTGTTTACTATAGCATCATACTTTTATGTTTGAGACTTTGGCCACAACTGTTTTGTATGTTGGCAGGTTTGGTTCCTATGTAGAAAATAAATTACAAAAACCGTTTCTGTAATCTACAGAAAAGGTCTTTGTGTACATTTTTTTACAGAAACGGTCCATGCGTTTAAGACTTTTGTATGTTGGCAGGTTTGGGCTCTGTGTAGAAAATAAATTACAAAAACTGTCCCTGTAAGAAAAGGTCGGTGTGCAGATTTTTTTTACAGAAACGGTCCAATTGTTTAAAAAAATTACAAAAATGGTCCCTACCTAATAGAAAATTTACAAATTACAACCCCACAAAGCGGGGGTAATAATGTAATATCACCCTAGTCATTACTATTTATCGTATTTCCTATAAATTTCAACATGGTATTCAAGATTTTCTTGTAAATGTTCGAACATAGTAGTTTCTTGGAAATTCTTGAATTATGAAATAGTTTGAGCACTTACTCTTCTCCCACATCTCTGAGAATATTGGTGAGTTGATTAGCAATACCCAAACTCAAAGCATCATTGTATACACTTTCTGTTGTTGCTTGTGATTCAGGATCAATTCCAGCTACAGGAACACTCATCAATCCAACTGTTCCAGCCACATAATAACAATACAAATAAAGTTCATCAAAAGTCTTGTATCTTGACTTTACAAGATCCATCCTCATTCCTTGAATCATATCCTTAAAAGGCTGAAAACACCAAAACAAAAAAACAAAAAAACATCAAGAACTTATGCAAAAGCATCATCATTTGAATTTTTTTATGAAGATATTTTTGGTAGGCCAAACAAACAGGAATATAGGTCCATTTTGTGAAAAGTGTCAAAAAGGTGATCATCTTGATAAATGATGACTCGATCCACTTTGGTTATTTTTGTAATCATCCAAATTTTAATATATATTTAGTGATTTGTTAATTGTGACCTGAATATCAATTGGGAACTTGGAAACAGTATCTGATAAAGCAGCATCGAGCATATCAAAAGGGCGACCATTGAAAAGATCTTCAAGCCTTGATTCCCATCTATCTAAAGCTTTTGGAGTTATATGTGATGCATTAGGTCCATCAACAAGTTCATCTGTTCTTCTACACCACACTGTTTTTTACAAAAAAAAAAAAATCTTTGAATCAGTCAAATAAGTTTATTATTAAACTTTAATCTTGAATTTGTAACTAGTTATAGAATTTCAAGAAATGGTTTGACCTCAAAAATCAAAGTTTCTTGAAAATGACTAGAAAAATATTATTAAAAAAAAGAGTTCACATGTAACTAACCAGGAATCAAGGATCAAGAAGAAACACAGAAATGAGAAAACTGTTATTACTAGTATAAAATCTCTTTCCTTGAATCGAAAATAGGAAATTTATACAGAAATCTCAAAAATCAAACATTAATGATTTATGATTATGATCGATGAAGATCCTCACCATAAATCGCCCAGAAAGCTTTTTGTCTCTGTGGTGGCATTAGTCGTGTTCCTGTAAATATTATATTAAAAAGATTGAATTAAAAAAAAAAAAAAAAAAAAAAAAAAAAAAAAAAAAAAACTAAATTTATCCGAATCGAATTCAAAACATAACATGAATATCGAAATTGCAAGTGGGAACTTTAAACTTAAAAATTACAATTTTTTTTGGAGATTTTAATGAAAAGAAGACTAACCAACCTAAATAAAATGTCTTGGCATACTCTGCACAAACTTCGCCACATCTATCGTAAGCTTCATTCAACAAACTAAGTGTTCCAGGAAGAACGATATCAGGTTTCACCTCCAAATCTTCTCTAGCTCTTATATGTTCTTTAACCAAAGCTGCTTGTTTCAAAACGACATCGTACACCATCTGCTCCGATGAAACAGCCAATTCGCCAGTTGGGTTAGCCACCACAACCCTGGAAACCACATCGGATTTTCTTTTTCTCCCATTTTTTAAATCCCGGAAACCCGATTCACCAAATGCATCGAAATAGGAGGAATTGCACTTGTGCTTCTTATAACCAACATTCTTGATTTTGTTACTCCGTGTGAATCTTGATGAATCTACGAGTTTTGTTGGTGTCTCGAAGAATCCCAATTTGCAGAGCTCATAATTAGGGGAAACGACGCGTATCAGGGCAACAGACATGGTAAGTATTTGAATGGAAAAAAGATTAAAGCTTGGTGCTTTTTATAAAGATTGTCTGTTAGTTTTTCCCTTTGTGTTGAAAACACATACTAGAGAGCACAGAGTAGACGTCAGTCACTAGAAAACGTGTCGACTTTTTAAAACAAGAAACCCACTTCACGTTCAGTGGAAAGATGATGAATCCCACAAAGGTTTCAAATTTATTCAAGATTTGTACCAAATTTGGAGCTCTGTATGATTGAAAATGAAGGGTTCCTGTTGAATGCCAATTGGTCGAATGTTAATTGTTATAAACAAACGATATAGCAACAGTGGAGAGCAAACTCAAAGAGAAATATGGATCTGAATGGAGTCATGGAGATTAATTATATGTGAATGAGGACAAGAATTATAATAAAGGAATGAAAAAACCGAAAATTCTTTCTACTTGGGATGCTGCCTAAAAAAAAAAAAAAAAAAAAAAAAAAAAAAAAAAAAAAACAAACTCAGTTTGGCCAGTTCACCACATGTTAGGTTTAGAAGACAAAAAAACTAAAATAAATAAAACAAAATCACTCGGGGTATATTCCAATAAAGAAGTTAAGAAAATGAATTGGAACTTAAAGCATAAAAACATGGTTTATACTTTATACCTACAAAAAGTTGTGACTCGTGAAATTGTTTTATGGAAATTCCAAAAACCAAAAAAGAAGAAGAAACCAACAATGGGTGTCAAATAAGAGTGACCCACAACAAGATTGACACGCTCTTTTCTTGTTTTTTTTTGCTAGTTCTTTTTTTTTTTTTTGGCACTACATTTTTCTTTTCCATTTGTATGAAAATGGTTTTTTTCCTAGTTGCTTTCTATGGATTTGGACAATCTGGGTTTTGTTAGCTCCTTGTTTTGGACATTGATATTGTTTTGCATTGATGTATTGAGGAGACAATAACTAGTTGGAATCTGGTATTTGATAATTGGAAGTTGGAAACAATAATTTTATTTGTTATATAAATATTTGATAAAAAAAATAGATAGAAGCTTTTGAAATTTATATAATTACATAAAAATATATCTTTGTAAAATAAGTTCGAAGCAAATTTGTATAATTACATAAAAATACATCTTTGTAAAAAAATAGATAGAAGCTTTTGAAATTTGTATAATTAAAAAAACTGATAGTTTTTTTTAAACACTACATAAAATAACTTTTAGATTTTAAGTTTTTATTTAAACTAAAATCAAAAAATTCATACCCCAAACAAAGCTTAATGTCTAAATCAATATTTATATTAAAAACTAAAAGTTAAAAGCTCTCAAAAAAACCTCATGTCAAACACTTACAAAAACATATTTAATAAATCAATAATAATAGTTTATAAGTATATAGAAATTCTAAAGAATGTATTAAATCAATTGAAGTTTTGTATTTTAGTTAATAATTTTGATGAATCTTATAAAAAAATTACTAAATATATGGCATATATTTCTATTAAACCGTTAATATTTGTGGAACTAATAAATAATCGATAGCATGTTTATATTTCTAGTAATAATCGGGTGCTGGAATCACTAGTCTATTAGAAAATAAGTATCATCCTTAATAAATCAAAATAATTTTGTTATTTGTCATCTTTTTATGTATTATGTTACATGTCATTTTGTGGTATATCTGCTATAATAAATAAATGTTTTTTTGTCACATGTCACATTCTCATTCAATTTGTCAAATGTCATTTTTTGGTTATTTTGAATTAATTTTTTTCCACATGTCATTTTATGGGTTTTTTATTTTATTAAATTTCACATAATATTTTAATGTAATAATTACAATAAATGTAGTAATAAATAAATATCAACTCCATTAAGGAACTTACCTTTTAATTTCAAAATTCTCAAATTAAAGTTTATTATTTTGTTTATTTATTTAAATTATTAGTTTAAATTTATAATAATTCCTTATTTTTTCTTATTTTCTTACAAATTTAAAGTTATCAAATATTTAGACTTTTATATCTACTTTTTTTTAATTAACCTATGTAATACATGGGTCTCACAACTAGTCTACTATAATAAATAAAGGTTTTTTTTTGTCACATGTCAAAATCTTATTCAATTTGCCAAATGTCATTTTGTAATTATTTTGAATTAATTTCTTTCCACGTGTCATTTTATGGGTTTTTCTATTTTGATAAATTCCACATAATACTTTAATGTTATAATTACAATAAATGTAGTAATAAATGAATATCACTTTCATTAATGGACTTACCTACTTATTTCAAAATTTCCAAATTAAAGCTTATTAATTTATTTTGTTTATTTATTTAAATTTAAAAGATAAAAAATCAATTTTAATAATTCAATATTTTTCTTATTTCCTTATAAATCCAAAGTTCTTAAATATTTACACATTTATATTTAAATTTTTTTATTAACCCATGTAATACATGGGTCATACACATAGTTTAGATTAAATTATATTCATGTGTCAATTTGTGGTTTTTTTTTCGTTTTATTAAATTCCATAAAACTAATCTAACATTATTCAAGATCTTTCCATGTCTTTCTTTCTCTAAAAATCCCTCTTCACATACGATCTCAAATTCAATCTCGGTCCACATTTGTACACTTCATCATCACGACGAGTACTATAACTCATCTTACTCACCCTCGATGATCAACAATTTCTTATTCCTTCTCATTCGGATTTTCCACATTGGGATTCTGATTCTAAAACGAGATTAATTTTTGGATCATCGGTCGTTTCTTAATCAAAGAAATTGAAGCTTATTATTCCAGCAAATGGCTAATTCTACTCAATCAGATTCAGATTTTGAATGTAGACTTATTCCAGGTATCGTATATTACTATAATCGGATACAAATTTTATCTATGTGTGATTTTGAGTTAATATATTATAATCGTAAATTTATCGTTGTATGTGATTTTGAGTTAATATGTTCATCTCAGAGGTGTTCTATTTGTGTTCTGATTATAGTAAATTTTTAGTCAAATTCACTGTGTATCTTCCACGATGTATTACAATCGAGATTTTTTTACTGTAGAGTTATCTCTCAAATTCACGATGTAATGGAATATACTATTATACAACTTATCATTTAACATACATTTGTGTGTGTGATTTATATAGAATATATGAAATCGTGAAGATATTTACATCTAAATGTTAACTCTACAAGTAACTCAAAAGTGTTCTAATTATAGATTTTGAGTTATTATGAAAACTCAAAATCAGCAAAAAAAAATGTTATGATATTCTAACTAACTGTTCATCATTTCATTAGATTTTAAGATATTATTTTGATTCCATGAAATTAGTGTTAGTATTTAAGAAAAATTTAGACCAAATATTTATATATAACTGTTGAAGAATAACATCACATGTATGTATCTGGTATTCTAGAACAAAATTTATAACAAGATTAATAATATATCATTGATAATATACATTGCCAATTTTCAATGTGTGCACATGTATATAACAACAATAGTATTATGATATTCTAATTTTGTTTATAATCCTAATTACTCTTAGAGTATTAATAAGGTTGGATGTTAGTAATTAATTAAGTTAGTATTCTGGTATTTTATTTTAGTTTTGATTGATTTAGCAACCTAATATATCCATTTGTTTCAGTTTTGATTAATGTTTTGTTGTAACTTTTAATATGAATATATGATCTTAATATTATGGAATTATGTATATTAATGATAATTTATTGTACATATAAAAGTAAACTAATCACAAAAATGAAAGCAGCAAAATCCAAAAAAAAAAAAGAATAAGGCTTTAACTTATGAATCTAGTACGTCATCACAACATTAATTTCATGAAAAATGTATAAATTTTAACACAATAGTATCATTTTGTCAAGTATTATTGGAATATTCTAGGCATTATGGTTTGGTAAGATTATGGTATTATTTACTAAACTATTTCTTGATATGAATTATTTAAAAATTTATGCAGTATTATGATATCATTGTGTAATATTCTGAAATTACAAATAAAGCTGATTTAGTCTCATTTATGATAAAACCTGTTTAAGAATTCTATTTTCGATTGTATTTGTTTCCAATTCAAGCTCATATATATTTGTTTTTCTGATTTCGCCTAGTTGTTATGATTATGATTTTGATTCAAAACAACAATATTCACCTGTATTTACTCTGCTTCGAATAACTAACAAAAGATTGAAAACAAAGTTCTCAAATAATGTAGCATGTTAATTCCAATGAAAACCATATACGAGTTATTATGTGTATTATGTTGATTTATTATCTTCTTAGTAAAACATGGTTTTTATTATAATATTCTATATATTCGTATTAGTATAATCTAAGTTAAAATGTTATTATACATTTTAATTAGATGATGTAGTACAAATATAGTGATATAGGTTTTGATATCTAAATATTCTAGCATTTTGATCTTGTTGGAAACCAAAAATGAATCACTTATGGGCAAAGGCCGAATGAAAAGATAATTGTAAGGCTTAAAGGTAAATGACACAAAAAAAAAAAAAAAACTTTTTTTACACAAAAATTCGATTTTGACACCGTGTTTTTTCTATGTCAATTTTGACACTGTGTTTTCTAATTTTTTTACAATTCTGACCACTTGACCCGTTAACCAGGTTACATGCTGACGTGACATGATGACGTGTTAGTTTTGATGACGTGGCATGCTGACATGATTTGCTGACGTGTCAAAATTGATTTTTTTTCCACAAAAAACATTAAGTTTTCATTTTTTTCGATTTTTTTTGTTCCAATCGAACATCATTTATCAAATTTTGCTCAATTTTGTCTATTTTCCATTTGAAACCGTATAAATATATTTTTTATTACATTTTAAACCGTCTAAACATATTTTTTTCGTTTAAAAACCACATTTTTATTTAAATACAAGGTGTTTTTTTTTCTTACATTCAAAGCATTAGTTATATCATGAGAATCAAACTAACCATAAGCTTCTAATAAAATGTAAAAATTTGATGGGTTGCAAACTTGATATCCGAGTTTTGATCGACTACATGCCTCCAAACCTCCAAACACATTTTAAAGTTGCATATTTAATATAAATACAATTTTTATATAACTAATACATATTTATACATCAAAATATGGTTTGAGTGTAAAAAATGTATTTATACAAAACTATGTTTTTTAAATGAAAGAAACATATTTATATGGTTTAAATGTATTAAAAAAATATTTATACGGTTTCAAATAGAAAATTGTCAACATTGAACAAAATTAGAAAAAATGATGTTCGATCTGGAACAAAAAAACATAGTGTCAAAGCTGAAAGAAAAAATTAAACTTAGTGTCAAAATTGAAAAAAAAAATTAAAAAATAAAAACTTAGTGTTTTTTGTGACAAAAAAATTTAATTTTGACACGTCAGCATATCATGTCAGCATGTCACGTCATCATGTAACCTGGTTAACCGGTGAAGTGGTCAGAATTGTAACAAACTGGAAAACACAGTGTCAAAATCGAATTTCTATGTAAAAAGCAATGTTGTAAAAATCCCGATTAGGTCCCGATTAATCTCCGATTAATCCCTAGGCGATACTCGACCGATTAGAGAGTGCCTAGCGATTAATCCATGCATACACAATGACTGAAACAGTAGAACCCGATGAAATTTTTACACTTTGAAGAATTTATATCTCAATAAAAACTATTTGATATATGATTAGTGTGGTATTTATCATATTAACATATTTTGTTATAATATTAGTGGCATTTACGAACTTTTATATGATATTAGTCATATTTAATTTTTTAAAATCTAACAAATTAGCAATTAATGGTCCCCGATTAATCTTCGCCTAGCCGATTAATCCCTTAACCCCAGTCCACCGACTAGCTAACATCGAACGATTTTTACAACCTTGGTAAAAAGAGTGTTTTTTGTGTCATTTACCCAAGGCTTAATGGATAAATTCAATAATAAACAAGTCAGATATAGATAAATTATTCTAGACATTTCTGATTTTGTTAGAAAGTACTTGTTTTGAACATTTTGGTGACGTAATGTGTAATATTTTGATAATATTTGACATATTATGAAGTTATGTGAAATATTCTAAAATTATATGTCATATTCTAATTTTAGACATTTTGATTTTTTTTGGAAACAACTTGCTTTCAACCTTTTTTGTGAAGTACTGTGTAATATTTTATTTTAGACATTTTGGTTTTGTCAAATACAACTTGCTTTAAACATTTTTGTTAAGTAATGTGTAATGTGTAATATATGATTTTAGACTTTATGATTTGTTGGAAATAACATGTTTTGAACCTTTTTGTTAAATATTCTATAATATTCTGATTGTCCTTGATTATCAATGAAGTAATGTGAAATATTCAAATTGAAATCTAATGGACTTGTTTGTTTAGATCGGTGGTGGTTGTTAACCCAAAGGCATGATAAGTTTACCTTATCATTTATGTTTGATATAATATTAAATATCTTATCTGAATTCTATTAGATGTTACTAATAAGAATTGAAGGAATATAAACTTTGTATGGAGATGTTACTAATAAGAATTAAACGAATATAAACTTTGTATGGAGTTTGAACCATGTTGATAGTTCTATTCTTTTGTCGTTTTACCTTAAAGATTTTATTGTGTGTAATGTTAATAATGTCTAGTAGATATTAGATTTGTATAAATTAAATGCGATAACAAAATAAAATTCCTTGATTGTAAATTACTTGTTAAATGATTTTCATGTTGTTAATTTCTTAGGATTTTAGAAATATTCTATCAGTTTATTTTATATTAGATTCGAAACATAATGGTTTTGTTTGAGAATAAATTTCATATTTAGATCATAGTTTTATTCTTTTTTAACAAAAGTATTTTTGATTTTTTGATGCAGGTGAAATGACGAAATTACCAAATCAATGGAAAAATGAGTTTTTGATACTTAATGAAAGAATATACACCAAGATATATCATCAAAAATAGATAAAGGAAAAAAATATGTAGTTCATGGTACCTCAACAACTAACTGAAGAAACAATATAGTTGTAATTTTATAATATAAGACCTTAATGTTGATATTAAATTTGTGTTCTGTATTTTAAAAAATAATACATGTAATTTTATAGTTTATGTCGTGTAATGTTAGTAATATCTTTCACATATACATAACAATTTATGTATTATATAGTTCTACAGTACAACAGTTTAAAGCATCAATTGTTGTGTATGGAAAAAATTATTGTGAATGGATCAGCTATCTATTAAAGTTTGTGTGTATAATATTTTATTAGAGTAATATTTTATGTTTTATGTTATAATAAGTAGATGTATAATATTCTAGAATAATTATATGTTGTTTGTTTTTATAAGTGTATATCTAGAATATTCCAATAATATAATGTTCCAGGCTTCAATTGAATAAGTTTTTTATTACATGGAAATAATATGTATATGTAGAATATTCTATTAGAATAATGTTTTGATGTTATCTGTTTTCAAAAGTTATATTTAGAGTATTCTAATAAAATAATGTTGTAGGATATTTTAAGTTATATGTAGAAAATTCTTATAGAATAAAGTCTACTCAAATTTAGGCTTGTATAGTTATTATTCTGGTTATTCTAAATGTTTAACATTTAATTTTGTGTTGTTAAGATGTAATATTTTGAAATTATGTTTAATATTCTGATATTAAAGTCTAATTTTCTAATATTTTGTAATGTGTAAAATGAAATTATATCATTTAAGATTTTAATATTATAAATTTGTATATGATAACTTGATAGTATACATATTTTGACTTGATAGGTCTGCTTTTTTATTTTATTTGGATTTTATTTTGTTAGAAACTACTTGTTTTAATCCTTTTATTGAAGTAATGTTTAATATTTTGATAGTATTTGACATACTATAAAGTAATGTGAAATATTCTGAAATTATTTTTCATATTATCCTTTTTGAAATTCTGATTTTTTTTGGAAACAACTTGCTTCGAACCTTTTTTTCAAATAATATGTAATATATGATTTTAGACATTCTGTTGTTGGAAACAACTTATTTTGAACCTCTTTGTGTAGTATTATGTAACACCAAAGTTTTTATACCAAGTACACCCCAAAAAATTTATTTCTGATTTAAAATTTATAAATAATTATGGTGTACATTACTCTGGTATACAAGAAGTTATCACAAGGATCGTATTGGCCCCAAGTACAGGATCGAGCCAAACATCACAATAATCTACCTGCAAAATAAATCATCACAAAAACGTAAGCCTCACGGCTTAGTGAACAACATCTATAATAACATAATTGCATCTATCAAAATCAACACTAATATGTAACAACTAAATTACAACAATTAGTGGTATTCTCGTACTCTCATATTAGTTTTCATAATAATCAGTTTCTCAATAATGATCTAGCACTCAGCAATGATCTCTGTGTGTGTAATATTTCTCTTGGTAATGATTTCTCTCTCTCTCTCTCTCTCTCTCTATCTATCTATCTATTTATTTATCTATCTATCTATCTATATATATATATATATATATATATATATATATATATATATCATAATCAACCACTCACTCGTGATCAATCTCTGAATTGTGATCTGTCTCAATCATGATCAGTCTCTTATTCAAGATCTCTCTCTTTCTCTCTATCATGATTTACCTCTCTCAATGTTAATAAATCTCTCTATCAAGATCTATCTCTCTCAAGTTAATTACACACACTCTCTCTCTATCAATGTCTATCTCTCTCAGTGGAAATCAATCTCTCTATCAAGATCTATCTCAATCATAATCTATTTATTAATCATTTTTAATCTATCAATTATAATCTATCTATCAATATGATCAATTCCTCTCTCATGATCTCGATAAAATCTATTAATCGATAATAAATAGTTCCTCCATAATAATAAATGTATCAACAATAATCATTTATTTAGATCTCTATCTAATTCATGTATTGTATATCAAAAATATCACATATACCACAAATCTAACACAAACCATTAGTCTGAAATGATATATTTCAATATGATCTACTTCTCGGTTATAATTTATCTCAAACAAAATTTATCTCAAACATAATTTATCTCATCAATGATCTATTTCATTTATAAGTTATCTTTCAATCAATAATGTGTCTCTCAATCAAGATGAATCTTTTAATTAGATATTAATCTCTCAAAATAATCAATCTTTCAAATATCAATCGATTACTCGATAATATTTAATCATATAAATCATGTAATGTATATTACAGATCATACATCAATGGATGATAAAGTAGTGTTACTCACCTTGTTAGTTAGCAGACTAATTCCAGTGTTGGTTTCGATCCTTTACTGCCTATCAGCTCGTCACATGGTAACACCTATTCATCAAATAACAAGTTCCTCATAACCTGTTACGATTCATTACTAGTTATACCCTATTACATCTTGTCATAACAGTAATAATCCAATCTTATAATATAATCATAATAGGCTTAACCCGTAATCCATTAACTAATTCTCTCATACCGTGTATTTATCAAATATTAGGGTTTATAACCCTTACAGTCTCGACTAAATCTTTAGTTGTAAGATTTGCTTACAGTCTTACTAATGGGTCTGTAATAGCGTCATATCACGAACACCTGTAACTTATACTCAGGTCTATCAAATCTCAATATTAATCACATATCATAATTACAAATTAACGGGGTAAAAGATACCTCAACAAATGTCGTACATGACCCCGTATTTCCTATACAACGGTATATCTCCTCCGTCATAATCTCCCAAGAATGATTTTCGAGTAGCGTCTCTGATCGAACGTGCCAAAATCTCTCAAATGACATAAAATGTTTATATTTATAATCTGAGCATTCCATGCCGTGGCCATCTGTGTGCCAATTCGTGGTGATTAAATGAACCCCGGTTTAGCCACGTATCATACTCTCCTGCCAAGTGTCCCGGTAACTTGCCTCATACCACATAGTGGTGAATCTTTTACCATATCGTGGTGATCATATTTCCATGTGTTACTATCTAGTTGACACATGTCTCGGTGAGTAACTCATTGCCACGTCGTGGTAAACATACCACAACATCATGGAAGTCATAAAGTTTACCATTGACTTTCTCAAAATTTCAACGTAATTTCATCTCAACTTCAAATAATCATGACTTTTTCATACGAAGTCCGTTTGTAAGGTCGAAAATATGTTGTAATATGTCGAAGTCTGTGTAATACTTGTTTCGTTAGTTTTTTTTATATATTTACTAAGGCATCTTTGTAACGATGTCTAATGCTTAGTCCTTAGTATTTTTTGTACTTTCAGTCCTCCTATAAATAGGAGTGTTTACTTAGAGTTAGATATGAGTTTTTCCCGAGTCCTCTGTCTAATATTCTCTCTGTAAAACGTTGAAAGTAATATGAGCTAAATCAAATTCTATTTAGATCTCGTGTTCTTTACTTGTTTACTCTGATTTTAATTCCAATAGTCGATTATTCCCTTCTACATTTGGTATCAGAGCAGGAATATAACTGCTAAGATCTGATTTTCAATTTGAATCATTCGTTTTTGAGTTGCAATTTGTCTCAAAAGTTTCCGCACTGTATGGTTCTGAAAATCATCTTTGATCTTCAGTTTTGATTTGATTATGCAATCGAATTGTGTAATCAAGTAATCAACTTTGAGTTTCTGATCATTTCATTCATTCATCTTTGAATTTCGTCAAGTTTTTCTGAAAAATCATATCCGTACGATAATGGCGAACTTCAACATGAACACGATGACTTCATTTTCTCATCTGTTAGGATCTTCTACGAAGATTCATATGTTGATTCCAGAATACTATGATCAGTGGGCTGATCGAATGGAGGATTACTTGAACGGATTAGATAAGGAACTCTGGAGTTGCATTTCAGAACTGCTCAACCTCCATCAAGTGTTCAAAACATTGGATCATCAGGGTCAACACCTGTTGTTACTGAACAATCTACGAGGCTGAAGAACAACAAGAAACGTTGTATGAGAGAGTTGAGAGGTGCCTTTCCACCTGTTGTTTACAATTACGTTCGTGGTTGTAAAACTGCAAAGGATATTTGGAACACTCTTAAAGAAAAATTTTAGGGGAGTGAGAAAACAAAGATCAATTCAGTCAAGCAATGTTTGGTTGAGTTGAAGGAGTTCAAGCAGAAAGATAATGAAACAATTGAAAGCTACTATGATCGCTTGAATGAACTTATCTACAAGTGTAATTGCTTTGGGATTACAAGGTCAACAATGGAGTTCAACCTTACTTTCATCATGGGGCTTCGAAGAGAATGGAGAAGTGTTACTTTGATGGTCAAAACACAATCACCTTTTGATACTTCGTCTTTAAATGACTTGTACAATCTTCTGAAACTCATGAAGGAGAGGTGAATGAGATAGCAGAAGCGTCGAAGCTAAGTTTGGGAGGTCCTTTGGTACTAGTTTCGAAAGTTACTAAGAAAGAGTCGATTGAAAAAGTGAATTCAGATGAAGAAGGATTTCTTATGAATTCAGACGATGAGGCGGTTGCTTTTTACTCAAACAATCGAGTAAAGAAGTTTTTCAAGAAACTATTCAATCCAAAGATGAAACAAGGTGATGCTAAAGGAAGTTTCGTTAATAAGTCAACTGGTGAGGAGAAGAAAAAATTTGAGAAAAATGAAACAAAGACTGATGAATCCAAAGCTGAGAAGAAACTTAAAGGAGATTCGGGAATTGATTGCCACTACTGCCACGGAGCTAATCATATGGCGAGTGATTGTATGCTTCGTAAGAAAGACAAAAAGAAGAATAAAGTGAAGGACGAAGCTTACTATGTGGAGCGTTTGGAAGAGGTTCATGCTAAAGCTAAAGGATTGTCTTTGGTTGCACGAGGCGAAGGAGAGGATGATGGCACTTATCAAATCTGGTCATCTGGATCAGATGATGAGGAAACGCGTAATCCTACGCATGGTACTATGTTCGCGAAGTTTGAAGATGATGAAGAAGAGATGGTGACAGGTCATTGTTTCATGACCAAAACAAGAGATAAATCACCAATGACGACTAAGGTACGTTCTATTCTTCAATCTTTTAATATTTCTTTACAAGCTTATGATTCTGAGATAATTGCTTTTGATGATATTGTTGCTTATTTCGATACTATTGTTGTCTCTGCTAGTAATGCAGGTAAGAAACTTAGTACTCAGTTGCTAGAGACCCAAAATTTGTTGGATATAAAGAAAAGCAGAGTAGAGTATTTGGAAACGCAATTGAAAAAACTTGGTTGTGATAGGGAAAAATTAGAATGTGATGTAAAATTGCTTTTGGCTCAGAGAAACATATACTGTAATACAGCTAAAAGACTTTATGCAAATTTAACTGCTTTACATAATTCTTCTGAGATAAGAAAAGAACAACATAGGAAATTATTACCTTTTCTTATTTTCAAAAGAGAGAAGGTTGATAGTTTATCATATAATTGTAAGGAAATAATAGTTATTTTTTATAAAGTTCCTAACAATAGGTTTGCATATGGTGTTGTTAAAACAGATGAATGTATTGATCCAAATGAACATGTTGATATAGTGAATGAAACTTTGACCAAAAGTGAGCAAATCAAAATTTTGAAAAAGAAATGAGAATTCGAAATCTGACTCTCAATCAAATTTTGCTGATATTGAAGATAATTCTGATAGTTTTAGCGAAATCAGTGAAATTGAGGAAGAGGAAAGTATCAATTGTTCTCAGTTATCTGTCATCAGTGTCACATCTAAGTCAAAAGACAAAGAAATATGTAATGATTCGATGATTAAGGTTGACACTGACATACCCTCTACTTCGAAAGTTAGTGATTTCGATCATGTGAGTGTCAGAGATAGTAAAATTGATAGTAGTGATGATGAGAAAGAGGATGAAGTTTCAAAAAAATTCAATGTCTAAAAGGGAAATTTCGAAAGAAAGTGAAATTCCAAGAGTTGTTGTTGATCAAGTGTAAGGAGACACTGAAAAAATCGACGAAGTGATGACTGAAAAAGGTGCTCATTATCTTGAGACAAATACAATTGTTTATCCAAATTTCAAGTGCACAGATGATATTATGTTTCCTAATCAAGTGTTTGTCTTTGCTGGGAATGATAATAATATCAAACCAGAATTCAATAAAATGGTTGAAGAAGATAACAATAAAACCTCAGATGAAGGATTTTTTCAAATCAGAGCACTGTCGAAAATAATCTTACAAAAAATTTGTACACTTTTCAAAGACAAAAACCACAAAGAAAGTGGGTTGAAAAACAAGAGATTTCAAAAGAAGTATCAAAACTCGATGTTGTCGAAACTAATCTAGACATTAAACTCAATTCACAAGAATTCAAAGATCTTGTTGAAAATGTTTCAAAACAAAATGGAATTTCGAAAAGACAAGAATGAAAGAATTTTTTTTGGCAAGTTGTGGAAAATGAAAAGAAATCAAATGACTCAACAAAGAAAACGACTGAAAAAGTAATGTTTAAATTTGTTAAGATGAAGTCTTTAACACATTCAAATGTTAAGAAAAATCCCGCACAATTGAAAAAATCTTTTTCACAAGATAATTTTTCGAAATTAAAACCAACCACATTTTCGCCACAAAATCCCATACAAAATGATAACAAACAAAAATTTCACACAACTTTTCCATCAAATAATTTTCGAACAAACAATTCACAAAGATTTTCACAAAATCGGTTTACAAAACCAAATTTTCATTCGCAAAATGACAATCAAAAGTTTGGAGATTTTCGAACAAAATCCAAAGTGAATTTGATTCCACAAAAACCAAACTTTCCAAATTCATCCACTAAACAACCTTCGAAAGTTTCATACACAAAAGGTTGTTCATAAATGAATAACATAAACCATTGGTTTGAAGGCAAAGGAAAATCATTCCAATCTGGAAAATACTCTCATCAACAAATCAAAGAAGCATATGAGAAATATTTGAATGAATATTCAAATGGAAGTTTTTCATCAAAAGATTATGTTCCTTCTGTTAAAGTGTGGAAACCAATTTCGAAAGTGAAAAATGTTGAGAACCTAATTGAAAAGAAAAAGGCGACTGTCAGTGACAATTCTAAATCTTCGAAAGTTAATGTTTTTGAGACTTTAACTCATGATGTGGACTTAATTGATAGTGTTGATCTTAAATTCAACTTTTCACTATGTTCTTCGAACTAATCACCAATGACCCAAACAGCCTTGGGTACCTAAAATTTTCCACTAATTGCAGGTTTTATGTGACAAGCAATATGATGAAAAAATGGTATATTGATAGTGGTTGCTCACGTCACATGACTGGGAGGAAGGAAAACTTACGAGATTTTTGAAGTTTAGAAAATGCTGGAGTGGTCAAGTTCGGAAACAATCACAAGTGTCAAGTGAAAGGATACGGAAAATTAATGAATGGACAGTTTACTGTAAATCGTGTTGCTTATGTAGAAGGTCTTCAACACAACTTGATACGTAAGTCTCAACTTATTGTGGGCACTGGCAATCAAGTGGTTTTTAATGAAGAAGGCAACATCATTTCGAATGTTGAAACCAAAGAAGTTTTGTTAAAATCCAAAACATGGTGACATGTTCACTCTCGACATCAAACCAACAGTTGGGAAACCTTCTGTATGCTTACTAACGAAAGTTTCATCAGATGGTAGCTGGTTATGGCATGGAAGACTTTCTTATTTGAATTTTCAAAATTTAAACAAATTGGTGGTAAAGATCTTGTTAGAGGTTTACCTGTATTAAAGTTTGACAATGATACATTGTGTGCAACTTGCGAACAAGGAAAACAACATAGGAAAGGACATCCAATTGTCATAGATTCGAAAATTGTTGAATCGTTGGAACTTCTTCACATTTACTTATGTGGACCATCAACTGTTGAAACACTCAACAAGAAACAGTACATTTTAGTTATTGTTGATGATTTTTCATGATTCACTTGGGTTTATTTTCTCAGGTTAAAATCTGATGTAGCTCAGACAATGATCGATTTCATCAAGCAAATTGAGAAAAGCTTAAGGAAGAATGTTCGAAAGATCAAATGTGATAATGGAACTGAATTTAAGAATAATGTTTTTGACTCGTTCTTAACAGATAAAGGAATCTCGCATAATTTTTCTTCACCATATACACCGCAACAAAATGGTGTGGTTGAAAGACGAAATCGTTCACTTTGCGAAGCAGCAAGAACGATGCTCACATATGCGAATCTTCCTCAATATCTTTGGGTTGAAGCAGTTTCTACTGCATGATTCACTCAAAATCGTTCATTCATTCATCGTCGTTTCAATATTACTCCATATGAAATTATCAATAGCCGAAAGCCTAATGTCAAATTCTTTCATGTTTTTGGTTGTAGGTGTTTCATAATGAATCTCAAGGATAATCTTTCGAAATTTCAGTCAAAGGCTGATGAAGGCATATTCTTGGGATATTCACATAATTCGGTTGCTTATCGAGTGTTGAACAAAAGAACACGAAAAATAGAAGACACTTTTAATCTCACATTTGATGATTATTATGTTAAAAGAGTCGAAAAATGCTTTGAACACCATCTAATTATTAATGAATCAAATACTGAATCCATAAATGAAAATTCAATAGATTTTGATTATAATTTAATCTTTGGTGTTCCTGATAGGGCAGTTGATGCAGAAGTTAATGCAATGGATAATCATATTCCTGAAGCATCGAAACACACTGATGATTCGACTTTAACACACGAAAGATCAAATTTACTCTCAATGTCGAATTCTCCAAGATTTAGTGACAGTATGCTGAATGATCAAGTGGAGGGGGAGCACTTGAATTCGTCTTCTCAAATTGAGGGGAAGCATTCTTTCGAGTGGGAGACAAGGAGAATGAATGCAAATGTTGAAGGGGAGAAAAATCATGATAATCATGTCCAGGGGGAGCAAATTGATATGAATATGTCAAATGGGAATCAAAATGAAATTTTTCATGATTCAACTGATAATATTTCCATTGCAGGATCAGAAAATGAAGAAATATATGAAGATGCACCATTGGATTTTGATCCAACATATCCACCACTGGAAAAATGGACTAGAAATCATCCAAGAGAACAAGTCATTAGGAATCCACACGATGGATTTTTGAATAAAGCTCAAATTTGTGCAAAAAATGAAGTACTTAATGTTCATCAAGAGTTTTGCATGTTTAATGTTTTTATTTCGAAAATAGAGCCAAAGACAGTTAAGGTTGCAATGGAACACTCAGATTGGGTTGTTGCTATGCAATCCGAACTTGATGAATTTGAACGAAACAAGGTTTGGAGATTAATTCCTAAACCTGATGATGTTTCGATTGTTGGTTTAAAATGGATTTTCAAAAATAAAACTAACAAAGATGGTAATATTGTTCGAAATAAAGCTACGCTTGTAGTTAAAGGTTATTAGCAACAAGAAGGAATTGACTATGAAGAAACATTTGCCCCTGTCACAAGACTCGAGGCGGTTCAATTATTTTTAGCCAATGCAACTCACAAGGATTTCGATGTGTTTCAAATGAAGGTTGACAAGCAACCTCAATGCCCCTAGAAAGTTACGGCCATGAGGCCTTTTGGAAGAGACGAAAAAGTTAGGCAAGTTAGTTTAACCAAAAGCTAACTAACCAGTTAAGTTATGGTTAACCAAAGTGTCCAAAACATTTGTACATGACTTATTAATCATGTTGTATGATATAATAACTAATTTGTCTTCTCTTTTATTATTATTTTCATAAAACAATAAGTTTTCTCTAATTAAATACAAGAGTTTAATTTATTTATTAATAATCAAATACTTAATAAATATTCAATAAGTACCAACTTGATTAAGGTGTAACCATATAGGATCAAATGTTATTAACAATATCATTCAATAATGATTCTTGAGCATATAGATCCAACAAGAAATTTATTAACAATGAAGTGATGTGAAATATTCTAAAATTATGTCTCATGTTATGAAATTACGTGTCATACTCTTATTTTAGAATATGTAATATTCTAAAATTAAAAATTAATGTTACAAGAATGTTGTTAGTTTAATGATTAATTTGTTGTTTATTAAAGTATAATTTTCATAATATTGTTGAATTAATATCTACATTAATTTTGTTTATGAAAATTGAATTGAATAAAATGGACATACCAAAAGCCAAAATAGTCAATGAAACTAAAACAAAGAATCCCAATGATTAGGAAAACACTAATAATTTGAAAACCCATATTTCAAGTTTGTACCATAAAACTCAATCATATGGTTTCCCTATTAGATAAAAGGATGAATTTGAATCTTAAAAGGGTCTTACCAAGTTATATTTAGGATACAATGTACCAAAAACCATGAAAAATATATTACATGTTTGCGACATATAAAATCTATTACATATTCATTAATCTCGACACTTGTAGTTAAAAACTTCTAGCTTGAAATATTCAAGTTCCTTTCAAGTTGGGATTCATTAGCTAAAACTCTGTAAAACCATAAATAAAAGAGTTTTTAGAATCGAGTATGGATTATACAATCATAGATTTGAAAATAAAGTCAACAAGTTATATTAATGTAACTGATCATACATCATGATACTGTATTATGTAATGTAATTGATCATACAACACACAACGTAAACATTGTTAAAAATACTTTTAATTTAATAATCTTTTTTTAGTACAACCCCTTAATGCACATTAATAAGAATAATCAATATTGCTAAAAGAGACATACCCAACCTTTTGTGTTTGAATTAAAAAAAGATTAACACTAAACTATGTTAAGGATCATATTCTAAAAACATATTTAAGAGCATCCAAACTTTTATGTAGTACAACCCCAACCTGCAAGTTAACAAAAGTATACTTAAACAAACCTATGCTAAAAATACATATCCACCATTTTTTGTTTGAAAAAAACATTTTTTAAACAAAACTATTGTAAATTTAATTAGAGTAGTCAACATTACATTGTTTTATGCCAATTGTGACTCAAATTTTAGAAGTATACTCCTATTCCTATGGAAGGCTTTAGTCGTGGGAAAGAGAATTTTCTCAAGACCAATATCTGCTTTGTACATACATTATTAGTTTTACAGAAAATCTCAAATTGATCTTAATTGACTATTGATTGCTAATGATCTATATGAAAAAAAAATCACAGATTGTAACTACTAAAAATCGATGTCAAAAGAAAAAAAAACATCAAACCTTGAAACCGGAGAAAACGATCTCAATTGACGATTAACTATTCATGAAGACAAAAATTGTTGAAGATAAAGTGAAGTAACGATGAATTATTGAATTCTTCAAGTTAATGAGGATTCGCGAAGCTTATAGTTGTTGAAGAGGATCTGAAATTTTCATGTAAAAGAGTCGAATTTATGGTCGGTTTGCTAAAACCTTCATGTAAATGAGTTGAATTTATGATTGATTTGTTGAAATCTTCATCTTGATTGTTTTGAAACTCATCATTAGATAAAACCAAGACTCTATTACACCATACTGTTATGAATTGATGAATGATAGCTAAAATCAACATCTACTTTATAACATGAAACGTTAACAGATCTAAATTTTGTTTTATGAAAGACATAGTTCTCAATCTATGGCTTCCATGAAATGAATATGAATCTTACACACTTATATAATTGTCTACAAAATAATAACAAAAAAAGTATCAAAAGTGATTAAACAACCCCTAATACTCTAATTCATCCCCTTAATCAAAATTAATCAACAATAATCATGTTTATTGAAAACCACCATGGGTTTGTTTGGCACGAAGCATTTGAGAGCGTTTGAGAACTCCTAGTTTCTAGCTTTTGATACAATGTTTAGTTTTAAACAAAAAGTCTCTTTTCGCACTACAAAATTTTAGCGTTTAGTTTAAATAAAACGTTCAAAATCTAAAATTTATCTCACACAACGTTTAACAAAATGCTACCCACTACCTTCTATTTTTGGCAAACACGCTCCAGATCAATTTTAATCAAGAGCTGAAAATGGTCGCTTTGTCTCAACATATATATATATATATATATATATATATATATATATATATATATATATATATATATATATATATATATATATATATATATATATATATAGTATGGTGGATTTTGGAACCAAAGCTTATATATCTTGTAGGGTATCTTTACTTTTCCTTATATATATATATATATATATATATATATATATATATATATATATATATATATATATATATATATATATATATATATATATATATATATATATATATATAAGGAAAAGTGAAGATACCCTACAAGATATATAAGCTTTGGTTCCAAAATCCACCATACTATATGGTGTTGTATCATATATGCATTACAATGCTCTTAAACTTCAACCCCTAACTTGATTTACTTCAAATATTTTTTAAATTTGACTGTTATTTTCCTCTTACATCACATCGTTATGTCGAACACCTATCAAGATATATAAATAATAGTTACAAATGAAAATTATGTATGAGGAAGATAATGGTGAAATTTCTAAGAATCTTAGAAGTAATCAAGTTAAGAGTCAAATTTTAAGAGTTTTGGACGATTACAATGCATATATGATAGAAAATGACGTGATCTGGTGAATTTGGGGTACCTAAGATTATATACCTTGTAAAGTATATTTACTTTTCATATATATATATATATATATATATATATATATATATATATATATATATATATATATATATAGAGAGAGAGAGAGAGAGAGAGGTTCCATTGAGATTAAAAATAAAATAGAGATTTTTTAATTCAACCCCAGCCATATATTTCAAGTCTGCCACTCTAACCCCCCGGCGTACCGGCATGGGAGGCCTGTTATAATCATAAATGATTATATAGCGTCGCTCGTTCCTTTCTCCCCCGCCGCCATTAGGGGTGAGCAAAAACCGAACTGCAAACAGAAAAAACTGAAAAAACCGCATAAACCGAAACCGAAAAACCGAAACTGAAATGAAAACCGACGGTGCGGTTTTTAGTTTTGCAAAAACCGAAAATGTTTGGTGTGGTACCGTTTCTAATCTTGCAAAAACCGCAAAAAACCAAACCGCACCGAACATATATATATATATATATATATATATATATATATATATATATATATATATATATATATATATATATATATATATATATATATATATATATATTAAGTGTTGATATTTGTAAGAACGAAGAACTCATGACAATTAAAATTTTTATAAATATATATATATATATATATATATATATATATATATATATATATATATATATATATATCCTATCAGATGATGATTGTATACTTTTAAGCATACATATATTGATATTTACAAGAACAAATAACGTTTATTATATTTTTTAACATTTTAATATTAAGAGTACTAGTGATAATAGTATTATTTTTATGAATACATTAATTGATATTATCGTATGTACCTGTGAAACAAATATTATATTTAATTCGTATTATATTCAAGCATTAGAAGCATGTTGGATGAGTGGTTATGTTATTTGATTTCAAATCAAAAGGTTGTGGTATCGGTTCATCTCCAAGATATCATTTGAGATTTAATTTTTTCAGTCTTATAAGAGTATCCATCATTGCATTTGAGATAAAACATTCACCATTCTCACATTTCATATAAGAGAGTCAAGTCTGTGGCTTTTAACCCACATCTTTGAGGAGTTTGAGGAGTTGCACATTGCTAGGGATGAAAATTTTAGCGCTCCTCATCTTTACATAAAGTTTCTCAAAAAATAATTAACACTTCTCATCCGAGTCAAAGTAACTCGTTGAGTTACCTGAGTTTTAGTAAAAAGGCAAAACAAAAACCAAATAAAAAAACTAACAAAAAACCGCAAAGAAAAAACCGAACCGCAAAAACCAAATCGCCTAATAACCAAACGATGTGGTTTCTAAACTTCAAAAAACCGAAGTTGTGGTTTTATGTTCGGTTTTGGCCAAAACCCAATCAAACCGCACCATGCTCACCCCTAGCCACCATCCCCACTACCATAACCGCCACCGCCATCACTACTACCACCACCTCTGATACCAACCAACCCCACCATTGTCACCTCCGTCACTTGTACCACCGTTACCTCTGTCACCACCACCTCATCTATCACCAACTATCATAATCATATATGATTACTCAGTCTGTGAACAAATATATATGGATGTATAATCATTTATGATTAGACATATACATATAAACATGTATAATCATATATGATTATACCTCTCTGCCATATAATCATTTATGACTAGGTATACACTGTTGTTGTTGGTACATTGAAGCATTAGAGCGGCAAATGAGAAATATATGGCTCGGGTTGAATGTCAAGATCTCTACTTCTTTTTTAATCTCAAGTGAACCATCTCATATATATATATATATATATATATATATATATATATATATATATATATATATATATATATATATATATATATATATATATATTCGTATTTTACTATTATTCAAAACCGAAGTGTAATAAACGCAAGGGCGTAGCCAATATAAGGCAAGAGTGGGCATTGGCCCACCCACACAAAATTAAGATTACATATATATATATATATATATATATATATATATATATATATATATATATATATATATATATATATATATGGTATGTACAATATATATTTTTGTTAAATAAAAGAATTTAACGTTTTGATATGACCTATTTCATTCAAAACTTGAAATTAATAGAAGCGGATACATTATTGTAAGACAAGATCGTGTGCAACTTAAATAAACAATTTAGTTAAGAATACATATATAGTTACATTTTGTATATTAATTAGTCTACCCTAAAACAAAATCCTGACTATATACCACTAAATAAGCGATCTAACTTGATTATATCCAGATAATTTGGTTCAAATTTTAATTTCATTTAGATTTTCAGATTAATATTTTGAAGACTAAAAATCAATTTAAACTTATATGATGATATCAAATCATCGAGCTATACAAACAACTTATATGATGATATCAAATCATCGAGCTATACAAACATCCCTAATTATTGGTGCAATCTAGAAGATAACTTTTAAAAAAAAAATACTAACAACCAATCGTATTTCCTTTTTCAACTAATTTTATTTTTAACTTTTAGAATCTTATTTCCAACTTTTACGACTCCCTATTATAATATATATTTTTGGCAACTAACACTATTTTGGTTTATCTTTCATTTCTATAGTAATTAAGTTCCAAAATATGTTATTTAAAAAAATGAAAACTTATTGTTTAAAAATAAAGAAAATAAAAAGAGATAAATTTTCAAAAATGGCCTCTATAGTTTCTAAAAAAAGCACTTTTAGTATATCTTTTGAAGACATCGGTAATGCTTATGTTTTCAAAATCATACACAGTTAGTTCTTTTGTCTAACTTCCTTAAAAGATAGTGGCCAAGTTCATTTGAAATTATTAATTTACCCATATCTTACTATTTATAAATTTTCATTTTATATATTTTTTATCCTTTTGTTATGTTAACCTCTGGCTTTTTACCTTACTCCCGTCTCCCCGTCCTATCCCTTCTTCAAATCTGATGACCATCTCTCCACCTTTACCTTCAACTTCCTCCACTCTTCTACTACACATTTTTTGCTAAATGGATTGCAGGAGTGCTTAAACATCTTACATATGATGGTATGATTTTTTCGGAAGAGGGATTCTAATTCTCATGGCCGAAAAAAAGTTTATCGTAACATATGGATCTGGAACTAAAGGTTCCTCTCACCCGCACATCACCACCCACTTCAGATTTTTCACCGCCTGAAGACGACAGAAACTCAGTCACCTGTCGCTCCTTTACGACCATCATTAAACCCAAACCTAGTCATGGAAGAAGTGACGTTCATCATCTACCTTCAACCCTCCTAACGTTTATCCGTCCCATGGTAGTTCTTCTAAAGAGAGGTACTGCCAACAAATTACCGAAAGATTCTAATCGGAAATCACCTTACAAATCATCAATCGGTCCCGATTCAATTTTTGTAACGACCCAAATTTTTACCGAGATATTTTTAATTTTAATTTAATAAAACACATTTGCATAAACCATGAAATCCCAACGTAATTGTTTTCAAATCAACATTCATTACAACTTTATTTAAATCGCCACAATGTCCCCAAAATATATTAGTGAAAGAGAGAAAGAGTGCACGCCGCGCCATCACGCCTTGCCCTTGCCCTTGGGCTCAGATGTACCTGAAACAAATCAACAACCTGTAAGCGAAATGCTTAGTGAGTTTCCCAGAGCATACCACACACAATACACATATACATATCCTGTTAGCTAATTAAAGCTACACCCATATCACATAAAGCCATGCATACAACAGATAAGGATGTCGTAGGCTCGTCCCTAGGGTCTTACTCCAGGATGCCATGGGCTCCCCACATGGTCTTACACCTAAGTGTCATGGGATCTCCCATGGTATTTTATAGGAAAGCCATGGGCTCTCTCATGGTCTTCCATACAAACATACCACACATACTGCTAACATACTTCCTAGGTCATACCAACTATCATGCAAAATAATACAATTTCAGCTAGGACACTACATATCAAGAAATGGCTCGGCCTTGGTGCCTTAGACCCATTAGTATGATGAGGAGACTCACCTCTGTCTGCTGAATACAAAAATTGCTCTCCTAACAGTCTGTAACCTTCCATGCTGAATAATAATGTTAATCAATGTTAGGACTTTAATTAATCAAAGGAAACCTAAACTCCAAACCCTTCCATGAGGCCCAAATATCCTTCCCTTGATAATGGGCCCAAAGTCCATGTCCAAAATCATTAATGGACCTCTTGGCCCAATAAGGCCAATCAATATGTCCATGGCCCAAACAGATGAAATGACTCATAATTCCCAGAGTACAACTATATCCAATACCCAAATGAGGCCCAATAACTCAAAGGTCTAAAACATATTTGGAACCAACTGTGATGCGTATGCTTGGCGTACCATCCTGGTACATGCAGCGTACTGGAGTCTTGGGACTACGTGCAACGTACACTGGGTTACACCCATCGCACTACCATGTTAAGCACTTTCTCCATAAAGTGCTTAATACTTGATGTCTTTACGTCCAAAAGCCATATCTAAGTTTGTAAGACGTCCTAATGAATAAAGTTGGCAACTTTATGCCTTTGCATGCCTCATATACACCCAACACCTCCATTAAGACCTTTCCAAGGTCTTTAACCCATGCATGAGGCCAAAACTCCCATCAAGACTCCATTTTTATGATACTAAAGGACCAAGGGACCTTAGATCTATCATTCCCACCTTATGGAGTTGCTTAACTCATAAGTGGAGGTCCAAAATCAACCAAAGGGACAAAACTAGAAAACCATAGCTAGATCTAGAGATTTAAGTGGAAAGGTGCAAGCTTTTTACCTCCTGAAGCTTTGCAAGATGACCAAGATGCAGATTCTTGAAGCACCAAACCGTCCCAAGCTTGCTTGATCACTTCCTCTTCTTGAAAGAACTCTAAAATGGCCACAAAAACCCACTCCTTAAGCTCAAAACCCTCTCACACAATATCTCAGCTGAAGGTAGACGAAATGAGGCTAAAGAGATTGACAGGGTTTGGTCCACGAGGCTAAAAGATGTTTAAATAGGGGACAAGTCTAAGATTTAGGGTTTTGGCCTTCTGTATGCCCGACGTACCCTTACGTACGCCCAACGTACGTAAGATTCCTCCGCGATCCTTCATGCAGAGTATGCTAAGCGTACCAATAAGTACGCCCAACGTACTCAAGGGACCAATTATATCAAAATAGGAATTCTTCAGGGGTTCAAGTCATAACTGATTTAGGGCATTACAATTTTAGATTCCAATGTGGACCTCCATCTTTATCCCATATTTTAAACATCATGTACCGCATATTCAGTTATCATCGTTGTTTCTACCATCATTGTAACAACCACAAAATTTCCCAAAATTTAAAATTTTTCAAAACCAATCCAGGTAAATAAAATTATTCAAACACCATCATAGTTCACAAATTGTTTTCAAAACAGTTTCCTATCATAGTTCCCAGAAATCCCAGGTCATAAAATATGAGGATGTGTATGTCACACCTTCGCCTTTTCATGGTCACCTGAAGTACCTGAAACAATAATCAGTAAATGTAAGCTCAAAGGCTTAGTGTGTTACCCCCAAAATACCAACATATAAAAACCAAACAATATAATAAAAGAACAGTATTCATAATAAGCCTTCAGCATGACTGGACCGCCTCGCAAGGCCTACAACCTATCTAGACCGCTCCCGAGTCTTCAGCATGACTAGACCGCCTTGCAGGAATTACAACTTATCCGACCGCTCGTCAGGCCTTCGGCATGACTGGATCGCCTCGTAGGGGCTACAGGCTATCCGGACCGCCCCGGGTATGTTGGCCTTCAGCACAAAGCAAGACCGCCTCAACCCAACCACCAGACAAACAATCATGTACACATAAGTAACATATGCTAGCATATAAACATATCAATTGACAACTCTAATAAATCAATTAGCATAGCAACATCCTATAACCAGGATACCAACATAATATGCCATTAAGCATACTATCATCCTAACTACTAGAGTGCAAATTAATAAGCATAGCATGCAATAAACCCGGATACAATCTGAAGGAACGACATTGGTGCGTTAGTCCCTGCTGATATAGTGAGAATAACTCACCTTGCAAGTAGTGCAGAACTGAACTGAGAGTCTCCAACCGCTACCTCACTAACAACCTCGACTGTCTAAAATGACGAATACTAAATTAATAAGTGGGGTCTAAAAATTTCCAAAGGGTCCATATTGTCCATTTCTCTAATTTGGGCCCAAGGCCCAATATCAATTTACTACCCAAAGTCCATATACATAAGCCCACCAATGGCCCAATTTTCCTAATTGGGCCTAACTTTCTAATTGGGTCATACAATAGGACCCCTTATCAAAACTGAACTAACTTCAATTATTCAGGGCCCAAAAAGGCCCAAGTCCAAATAGTCTAAAAGCGGCCTAAACCCGAAGCCCAAATGTCAAAAGCCCACAGAGGACGAACGCGGGGCGTACCCCTCCGGTACGATGGGCGTATTCCTGCTCTATGTTGACCGTCATCAGGGAGGTTGACCCCGTACGCTAGGCGTACAGGAATTATGCTGGGCATACATGGGGTTTCACCAAAACCCTAATAAGTGCTTAATGGCTTAAGCACTTAAGCCCAAATTCCAGATACATCGACCAAATGTGCCATACGACTATAAAGTCTTAAACTTCATCACTTTGTACGTCCAGAAAGTTCTTACCACATGGTCTTAATCCATTAATACCTTCCTACTTCATGCATGAGACTAATCTAGCTATTGGGACACCATTTTTATTACTTACGACCTTTTCTAAGGTCTGAAAGGACAACTCATTTCGTCCAAATCATAACATGCTCCATCTTGGGACTTTTGGGACAAGAATGCTTCCATAAAGCTAAAATGACTAGATCTATATCATACAAGTATAAAGTTCCAAGCTTTTTACCTTCTGGAGCTTCCAGGGCACAACGCAACTTCAGATCTATAGTCATGCTCTCTGTCTCCAACTACTTGATGCAATGGCTTCACCTTCAAGGGTTCAAAATACACACCAACTCACACTCACGCACAAAACTAGGGTTTGGAACGTTTTCTGGAATATGGAGGCTAAGGATAACCAGAGGAAATGAGCTATAAGGGTGTTTATATAGTCCCCAACCCTAAATATTAGGGTTTTCACCTAACGTGAGTATGCCCAGCGTACAAGGGCACGCCTAGTATGCTCAACGTACCCTTATGTACGCTCAGCGTACTCCTTCCTGACCCAAAGTTGCAGCTTTAGCCCTTATACTTCTCATATCCTAACTCATCCAACTCCAGGGACTACAAAATGGCAAATAATAAAAAGAAGGGAGATTCGAAATAGACCTGCAAAGCTCGGGACGTTACAACTCTCCCCCACTTGACCTAGACTTCGTCCCCAAAGTCTGCTGCAGTGAATAGATCCGGGTAGTGCTCCCGTATTTCGGACTCTGGCTCCTAAGTCCACTCAGATCCCTTCTGATGCCACCATTGCACCTTCACAAGAGGCATTAACTTGTTACACAGAACCTTTACCTTCCTTTCCAAAATATCCACCGGCTGCTCCATATAGTTCAGGCGCTCGTCAAGCTGAACATCATCCAACGACACTACCGCATCCTCATCCAATATGCGCTTTCGCAACTGGGAAACGTGGAAAGTGTTATGTATCTGACTGAGCTGCTCCAGAAGATCTAGTCTATAAGCAACCTTGCCAACCCTGGCAATAACTCGAAATGGTCCATTATATCAGAGACCTAATTTTCCCCTCTTCCTGAAGTGGATCACACCCTTCCAGGGCGAGATCTTTAGGAGCACCATATCACCGACTTGAAACTCCAAACTCAGATCGGCGCCGGTTAGCGTAGCTCTTCTGCTGACTCTAAGCAGTCTGCACTCGCTGTCTGATATGCTTAATCCTCTTGGTAGTCTGCAAAACTACCTTGGTCCGACCCATCAACATGTAAACCACCTTACCCCAACAGACTGGGGTACGACATCTCCTCCCATACAACAGGTCATAAGGTAGAGCACCAATGCTGGAATGAAAGTTGTTATTGTATGAGAACTATGCGTGTAAAACCATAAATTTTCATACAATTTTTTTTCATTTGAAAAATCACATAATTCTTATTAATACATTTCAATCAAATTATCAAAAACACATTTCCATAATTGTTGAATAAAAATCCAGGATCTTCAAAACATAACTCTATCTCATGTGTACAACCAAGCCGGTGCCTCCCCGTGATCCTAAGAAGTACCTGAAACACATATCACATGACACGATAAGCATGAAGCTTAGTGAGTTCCCCAAAATACCACACGCAACTCGTTAGCCACTCGAGGCTATAACACAGTAAGACCCTCTGGTCAATGTGTCTCAATGGGACCCTCCGGTCCCACAACTCTGTAAGCTCAGAATAAGACACTGCATAAATCACATAAACATAATGTAGGACATCACAATACTCGATATAAGCACATAGGATCACATATACACAAAATAATATAATAGTATAAATCACAAAGACATTATGCACAATAATACATATCACAATGTAAATGATTAAGACCCTCCGGTCAATAATGTACTAAGACCCTCCGGTCAATAGTGTAAATAAGACCCTCCGGTCAATAACACGAATAAGACCCTCCGGTCACACATAAATTACCACACAGGTAAGTATAGTGAAAAGACTCACCTTAGATGGCGAACAGATCCTATGAATGTTGTTATTGTGCTCTGGCCTCTAACACTGAGCCAAACCCATAATTAACCCCATTAGGATTTAAGACTAGACCTTCACATATTAGGTCTAAATATGTCTACCACCCCGGTCCATAAATAACTCAAGCCCACTGGGTCCAATACCAAATGGACCCATAAAGGTCCACTAAAGGCCCAACTATGGCCCAATTTTCTAAATTGGGCCCATACCCTCATATGGGCCTTACCCGAAAGTCCATTTAAATATTCTAGTCCACATGATTGCTCTTAGATGGCCCATTAATAACCCAATCACCAAAGCCCAATAAAAAGGCCCAACTCAAGGCCCAAGCAACTTTAGGGTTTTCACATAAAATGACGATTAGGGTTAGGCATTCTCACTTAACCCATTAAGGACTTAACCCGTTAAGTCCATTTTTCCACTAATCCATCATACAATGGAATCGACATGAGTCAGAACTTCAGTCCACCGGTCCAATTGCAGGTCCCAATAGTCCCAAACCATCAAACCCCAAAATTAGGGTTTTCTAAACCCTAATTGGGGTTTATAGCCCAACAACCATCCAACTAGCCCAGATCAAGCATTTGGATCGATTAGGGTTCACTATGCCAAGCACCACCCACTACCGCCTCAGGTAGTGGTGGTCAATGGCGGCTCACGGTGGCGGCTGCCACCTCACGGTGGTGGTGGTGGGTTTTCCGGCCACGAAACCACACATACAACCTTCAAAATACCAAAAACAATGCAAACACTAGAGCATACACCCATACACACACCCACAACAACCTCCCATGGCAGCTGGTAGCGGTAGAGGGTGGAAGAAAACAATAATTGGTGGCAGCCACCACCTCACGGTGGTGGCAGCGGATTTCTGACCAAAAGGAGAACACACACACAGTCTGAAATGGAACAGCAACACACACCTGCATGTAAATCACCAAAACACACACCAACACAGCCACCGTCGTGGTGGCAGGCGACAGTTAGAGCTCGCTAGTAGCTTCAGAATAACCGCAGGGCGGCGGCGGCGACGGGACTCGCTAGTCTTCACTGGTGACGACAACGTATGGGGATTGGATCCTGGTCTCCGGCTTTATCGGCGATGACGTCACAGAAGAGCGCTCGGCAGTTTAATGTGTCACCGGTAGCAGTCGTGGCAGTCAATCTCGGCTGGAGCATGCCATCTAGGGTTAGGGTTGATCAATGGCGCTCCCTCGATCTTGAATGGAAGGCACGGGTGAAAGAAATCCCTCTCTATACAATTTGATAACGGAAATGGCAAAATCGGCCCCTCCCATTCATAATCTCTTCAATGTAACTCCGAATTTACCTTTTTAGCCCTCACTTCCATAATTCTTTTCATAATAAGCCCAAAATTACCAAGCAACCCCTTTTCTACAATTTATTTTCAATTGTAGCCCCTGCCTTCATAAATAATCACAAATCCAATCCAAAAGTCACGCTTTTAACCCCCAACTTCTAAAATTATGACGGTTAACTCCTCGAAACCAACACCTTACTAAATTATTAATGATTTTAGGGTTTCTATTCATATTAGCCCTTATCTATTTATTTATTTAATATACGGGATGTAACACTGCAAGGGGTAGGTAGGAGTCCCGACTGTTGGGTTTTAGTATACTACAACATCCTATGGTGCACATACAACCCTAAACACCTTGGATCTATGTTTTCACTAATTATACATACAAATGGTTTCCAAGGCATTATGCTATAACTAGCATGCAATTTAACATAAACAATACAAGATACTAGTTAGAGTAACATACATTTTATGTGGCTTGAAGTCTTGATGTATTTGGTGTTGCTAGAAAGACTTTGGCCTTTAAGAACTTAGTACCCCAAGTGTTGCACCTCAAATGGAATCACAACTCTCCTAGAACAAAGGTGACTCTTGAGAGAGAATTCCATGCACCAAAAAACCTCCATATTTCTCTAAGAAAAGAGGCACACTAGTGGTGATTTTGGCTATGAAGTAACATATTTGTATGTGGAATTCCAAAGGTCATGGGTTTAACCCAAATCCATACCCACAGGTTTTATGATCCATGGTTCATGTGGCCCAACTCTTTATGTATCCATACATAAACTTGGTCTAACATGGATCATAAGCCCAACATATATAAATATAACTAATTACCATAATTAGTCCCCATAGATTTAATTAGTCTTATTTGATCCCTAAATTAATTCCAAATTAATTCTCAATCAATACTAATTAAAACACATGATTTCATATTAATATATTAGAACTTATAATATATTAATAAATCATACATAACTTTCTCTCAAGAGTCCATCCTAACAATTTGTCCTGGTGTTATGCAACCCAAATGGACCATGCTACTCTCGGGTCGAATACATACCAATAATAGTTATGGGCTTAAACATCTAATCCAACACCAGCTCCCACCGAAGTCAATAACACAGACTCTCAACATGTCCTCAAGAGTCTGTATGGTCCGCTCACTCTGGTCGTCCGTCTGCGGATGATAGGTTATACTGAAGTGCAGTCGTGTGCCCAGTTCCTCGTGGAACTTCTGCCAGAATCAGGAGGTAAACCGAACATCACGGTCTGAGACGATAGAGACCGGAACTCTAAGCCTGATGGGTTTGAGCCATAAGAACTTTCCTATGTGCACATGCAAACCCTAATTGCTTGGATCTAGGTTTCTCTAATTGAACATGCATTGTATCCAAGACTTTCAATACTAGATCTAATGTAAACAATTGATTCTAATCATATGAATTAGGATCTAGAACAATACCTTGGATTACTTGCTTGATACTTCTTCTTCTTGGAGCTTAGAGTCATAATTGTCACTCATCTAATGGCTTACAAACACCAACTAGCAAGAAGATGATTTGAGAGAGGGAGAGAGGTGAGAAATCAGCTCTAGGGTTTCCTCAAAGATAGATTGGCCGATTTCTCCAACCCTAAGGGTCTATTTATACTATGAGCTCCTAGGGTTTCACCTTAAACCCTAATTGGATAACTTAGCCTCAAAGCAATCCAAAGATCCTTCTAGATAAGGCCTTGGATGATTTTTAAGATATCGATATCCTTAAAATCGTCCCTTCCCATATCCATAAGGATTCATAGCCCTAAATACAACTATCACACATTTGACAGTTTTTGCCCCTTTATTCAATTAATCTCTTTAAGTCTCCAAATTAATTGCTAATTAATTAATAAATTATATCAATCAAATAATATTATTATTCCTTTAATATATTATTCTTATAACACATTAATAATAATAATATCTCTTCTCTCTATATAAATCACCTTGTCAAGTTGCTATGGTGAAGGCAACCCAAAAGGACCATGCACAACCGGGTCAAGCACTTACCAAATATAGTTATAGCCTTAGACACTAATCCAACAGTCTCCCACTTGGATAAGTCTAGTAACTATATATGAAAACATAATCCGATTAGCAATCGTAGCTCTCAAAGATGCTGTCAAACTCTGATCTTATCAGTATCCTGTCCTTTAGATAAGGGATCGTACAATCCTCTGTTTAGATATTATGCGAACAATCTTATGGAACTTGTTGTCAAACAATTGGTTTCTCGATCTCAGATTCATTTGACATAGAACTTAATTGAACACATCAATTCAGTCCTGACCGGGCCCAACACATAAGTCAAATCAAATCATCGAGGGGCCCTGATATCTCTTTTACCCTCTTAGGATAAAAGTAACAGATAAAATTCGACTTATATGCATTTACTATTTACTAATCAATCATACACAACAATGTGTTTTATGACATCAATTTACTGATGCGGTTTCGCATTATCAATGCACAACCAATTAATAAACAATAAACCATATATCTTGGTTTGAAGACCATATGATATTATCATCTTGCGATCACTTGTGTCTTATTCCATAAAGTGATTCCAGCAAGCGCGGGTTTATTCCAATGCTCAAAACTTGTTCATAAGCACTCATAAACATTGCAACAAACCTTTGCTATGTATAATACCTTTTAGACAATCTACATACCAATTCATGACAATCTTCATTCATACCTACTTCCAACATATGAACGATTGTGGACTATTCGAATAAGTCGATTATTCTTAATAACTCAATTATTCAGGAAGTCAAAACATGCAAAGTGAAACAATAGTTAAACAATTAACATAAGACAGTAGCCTTACTTATAAATAATACTCCTTTATTTAATCATCAAATGTCAATTACAATTATCTATTACATGTTTCCAAAACTATCTAATCTAAACTAATATCGTCTTTCAGCCCAATGCTCCTAGCGTGCTGCAAATGCTTAACCCTGCTCAGTCCCTTCGTAAGCGGATTTGCTGGGTTATCCTCCGAAGATACCCTCTTTACTACGAGGTGTCCTTTTTCTACTCTGTCTAATAAAGTGATATTTTCTGTCGATATGTCAAGATCTACCATGATCCCTCAGTTCCTTGGTCAAGGCAACCGCTCCCTCATTATCAAAAACAATTTCCATAGGCTCCTTAATGGTAGGTACAACTCCAAGATCACCAATGAAGTTCTTCAACGACATCGCCTCCTTTGACGCTTCGCTCACTGCAATGTACTCTGATTCGCACGTTGAATCAGCTACGGTTTCTTGTTTGGAACTTTTCCAAGTCACTGCTCCTCCATTCAGGGTAAAGACCCAGCCCGACTGCGAACGGTAGTTGTCCCTGTCAGTCTGGAAGCTTGCGTCACTATACCCTCGCACCTTTAAGTCATCACTCCCTTCGAGAACTAAGAACCATTCCTTGGTCCTCCGAAGGTACTTAAGTATATTCTTGACCGCAATCCAATGAGCTTTGCCCGGGTTCCCTTGATATCTACTGACCATGCTCAAAGCAAAGGCCATATCAGGGCGAGTACATGTCATAGCGTACATGATTGAGCCAACTACGAAAGCGTAGGGTACTCGGCTCATCTCAGCTATCTCGGTTTCTGTACTCGGACTTTGAGTCTTACTCAATTTGGCATTACTCTACATCGGTAGTTCTCCTTTCTTCGAGTTTTGCATACAAAAGCGTTTTAGTACTTTATCCAAGTAAGTATTCTGACTAAGTCCTATTAGTCTCTTACTTCGTTCTCTCACTATCCTTATTGCCAAAATATAGGAAGCCTCTCCGAGGTCCTTCATAGCGAAGCACTTCCCGAGCTAGGACTTAACCTCCTACAAAGTCAGGACGTCGTTTCCTATGAGCAGTGTGTCATCGACATACAAAACGAGGAAGCTAACTATACTCCCACTGGCCTTGACATATACACATGCTTCAGCTTCACTTCGTACAAATCCAAACCCTTTGACTTTCTCATCGAAGCAAAGATTCCTTCTTCGAGACGCTTGCTTAAGTCCATAGATGGACTTCTCAATCTTGCACACTCTATTGGGATGCTTCGGATCGACGAAAACCTCTGGCTGAGCCATATAAACATCCTTAGCCAACTTCCCATTAAGGAAAGCGGTCTTGACATCCATCTGCCATATCTCATAATCATGAAATGCAGCAATGGCTAGCATCACCCTAATAGATTTTATCTTAGCAACTGGTGAGAAGGTCTCATCATAGTCAACTCTGGGAGTTTGAGTAAAGCCCTTAGCCACCAATCGTGCCTTATACGTGTGCACATTCCCATCCATGTCGGTCTTCTTCTTGAAGATCCATTTGCACCCAACCGTCTTACGTCCGGGCTCATTGTCAACCAAATTCCAAACTTGATTGTCATACATGGACTGAATCTCGCTGTCCATCGCCTCTTTCCATTTTACAGACTCTGGGCCTGCCATGGCTTCCTTATAGCTATTAGGTTCATCTAGATTTATTAGTGTACCATCACTAATATACGTGTCCCCTTCGGTAGTAATATTAAAACCATAAAACTAGGGTTGAACTCTAACTCTTTCGGAATGTCTAAGAGGTAAGGACACGTCAATCGGTTCAACTGGAGTTTCCTCCTCGGGTTGAGCGCCAGCGTTAGAGGTTCCTTCATCGCATGACTCTTGAATCTCTTCAAGATCGATTTAACTCCCACTGTCCCCTTGGCTTATGAGTTCTCGCTCTCGGAAAACCCCTCTCCTCGCAACGAAGACAACATTGTCACTCAGTCTATAGAAGAGATATCCAAAGGATTTCTGCGGGTAGCCGATGAAAATACATCGCTCACTACGAGGTTCGAGCTTGTCGTGAGTTTCTCGTCTTACGAAAACTTCACAGCCCCAAACCTTGATATGTGCTAACGAGGGAGCTTTCCCTGTCCACATCTCGTGAGGAGTTTTGGCAACCTTCTTTGTAGGGACTCAGCTAAGGATATGGGCAACAGTCTCTAAAGCATACCCCCAGAATGAGATTGGTAGTGAAGCACGACTCATCATAGAACGAACCATGTCTAACAGGGTTCGATTACACCTTTCTGCCACACCATTCGACTGCGGTGTCCTAGGTGGTGTCAATTGCAAAACTATTCCGCATTCCTTGAGATAGTCGTGGAATTCAAGACTTAGGTACTCTCCTCCTCGATCGGATCGAAGCATCTTGATTTTCCTCCCCAATTGATTCTCCACTTCATGCTTGAAATCTTTGAACTTTTCAAACATTTCTGACCTATGCTTGATTAAGTAAATATACCCATATCTACTATAATCATCGGTGAAAGTCACATAGAAGTGGTTCCCATCCTTTGTGGTGGATCTAAAGGGATCACACACGTTGGTATGTATGAGATCTAATAAACCCTCACCCCTCTCACAAGTGCCAGTGAAGGGTAACTTGGTCATCTTTCCAAGTAAACAAGATTCGCATGTGTCATCTTCCCTAAGGTCGAATGACTCAAACACTCCATCCTTTTGGAGTTGGGCTATGCGCTTCTTGTTGACATGTCCAAGACGACAATGCCACAAGGATGCTCTATCCATACTATTGGAAGAATCCATACACAACACATCATTTCCTACGTTATCTACAACCATAACAGTTTCATAAATTCCATTACAAGGCATTGCTTCAAAATATAAAACGCCATTTAGATAAGCATAAATTGAACCATTCTCATTATTAAACGAATATCTAAATCCTTGTCTAAACAAACCATGAAAAGAAATGATGTTTCTTGCCATATTTGGCGAGTAGCAACAATTATTTAAATCTAAATTCAATCCATTACTAAGCACCAAAGAATACACTCCAATCTTGGTAACAGGCGACGATCTTCTGTTCCCCATGATTAGATTTATTCTTCCAACCTCCACATCCCTATTTCTTCCTAGTCCCTGCAAATCAGAACAAATGTGGTAACCACACCTTGTATCAAGAACCCAAGAAATAGCATGAGATGAATCATTAGATTTAATTGTGTATATACCTGCAAAAGATGGCTTGATCTTTCCATCCTTGATGGCTTGTAGATATTTCGGACAGCTTCTCTTCCAATGCCCTATTTTGTGGCAATGATGGCACTCTGCCTCTTTTGGGTTAGGGTTGGGCTTAGCAGGATCAACCTTGGTCCCACTAGAAGAGGAACCATCTTGGGACTTTCCCTTGCGGTGGTTCTTCGAAGAAGCCTTCCTCTTCTTGCCCTATCCCTGCCCAATAGCCAAAACAGGAGCAGCGGATGGATTGGGAGTTCGTGCAACAGACTTGTCCTTTAGGTTGCTCTCAGCAGTCCTTAGGAGCCCTTGAAGTTTTCTTAGGCTGACCTCTTCCTTGTTCATGTGGTAGGTCATCCTAAATTGGTTGTAGCACGAGGACAAGGAGTGAAGAACAATGTCGATAGCCAAATCTTCCCCAAAGTTGACATTCAACTTGCGAAGACGATCGACATATCTTTGCATCTTTTGCAAGTGCATGGTTAGAGACTCTCCACTTCCCATTTTAGAAGTGATCATATTCGTTTTGATCTCATAGCGCTCTTGCCTCGTGCTTTGGTGATATCTCTCTATCAAGTCTAGATGCATCTCATAAGGATACATGTCCTCATAGGACTTTTGGAATTTGGAGTTCATTGTGGCTATCATGATGCAATGGACTTTCGTTGCATCACGTTCATGTGTCTCAAACACAACCATTTCTTCGGGAGTAGCAGTTTCTGGATTGATCTTCTCGAGCTTCTCATCGGGAACATACTCCTTGTCCTCGTAACGCGCGATCGTGCGAATGTATCTTATCCATTCGCTAAAGTTCGGTCCATCGAAAGTCACATTTTGGCAAAGGCTCATTAGCGTGAATGAGCTAGCAGCAGCGTTGTTTGCGTTAGACATCTACAAATAGAAAGGAATAAAGTTGATTAGAATTAAGTCCCTAATTAACACCCAAAATGAAAATTTAGGGCTAGGACCCAACAACATTATTTACACATTAGAAAAGGGATACCGTGATCCAACATGCAAATAATTTGGAGGTAAGTGAATGACGATTCATTAATTCTTCACCATGAAAAACATAAGCTTTAAGTTTTAAATGTATTGAGAATTCCTAGATTCTTTGAGATTCATTGAACCTTTCAATGACATGTTTAAATCTCGATATGCCCCTCTAGTTTGTGACTGGGATACCGAGGATCATAAAGCGGGTGTGAATAACCATGCAAATCTACATGGTGCCTTCATTGTTACAATCACCTATTCGATGTGCCGGTGAACCACACGCGCTCCACCGAACTATGACAACAATGAATCACCCTTTGCCACCTTTGCTTAGAACCAATTAGTGTGCCGGTTAACCACACACGCTCCACTAACATCTAAACAAGGGTGCAAAGTGTAATTTCATGGGATTGCATCAATTCACTTTTCCTAAAGTAACTAAGATTGGGAATTTTATAAAACATTTTAGTTACTTTAAATAGATTCATTATACTTATTATTGAGAAGAGGTTTGCCCTATCTTACCCGTTCGGCTAACGACCCTCCACCAGTCAAGCAAGCGGTGGGTGTGAGTGTACACCCATTAAGCGCCATTTTATAGGCAACAACCTTATACCCACCTTATAGAATGGCTTCGTGAATGAGGCCTACTAACGGTAAGACTAGCATTTTAATCATATATATATATATATATATATATATATATATATATATATATATATTAAGCTTGTAATAATATATTAGTATAGTGTTGAATTTTAAACTTGTAAAATTCTAGGGTTTGAAATTTAAATTATTCAAATTAAACTTTTAATCACAAAACTTAAATTTCAAAACTTGAGGACAAGTTTTAAACTTTTCAAAACATAAGGATCAAATAGCAAATAATATAAATCAACTAATTAGATTATCTCAATTTGATCTTATTCAATATTACTTGCAAGACAATTCACCAATTTAATTCAAATGATCAATTATTATCATATAAGGAAATTATTATTCAACTAATTGGTAATTATCTTTTGTTTGGTCAAGAATATACTCATATATTTGATAAAAATTGGATTTTAATGACCCAAAACAGTTAAGGCAAGTATCCTCAAGTAAAACAGCAAGAAATCCCAAAACTTCCTCCTTCTGACGCTCGAACTCGCCGAGTTCCCACTATGGACTCGCCGAGTCCACAGTGGAACTCGCCGAGTTCATCAGGCAGAATCACAAAAATCGAATTTTTCAAGCAACAAGCAATCAACCAATGCATCAATTCAATAGAAATCAATCAAAGCTCTGATACCACTGATGGGTTTGAGCAATAAGAGCTTTCCTATGTGCACATGCAAACCATAATTGCTTGGATCTAGATTTCTCTAATTGAACATGCATTGTATCCAAGACTTTCAATACTAGATCTAATGTAAACAATTGATTCTAATCATATGAATTAGGATCTAGAACAATACCTTGGATTACTTGCTTGATACTTCTTCTTCTTGGATATTAGAGTCACAATTGTCACTCCTCTAATGCTTACAAACACCAACTAGCAAGAAGATGATTTGAGAGAGGGAGATAGGTAAGATATAAGCTCTAGGGTTTCCTCAAAGATAGATTGGCCAATTTCTCCAACCCTAAGGGTCTATTTATACTATGAGCTCCTAGGGTTTCACCTTAAACCCTAATTGGATAACTTAGCCTCAAAGCAATCCAAAGATCCTTCTAGATAAGGCCTTGGATGATTTTTAAGATATCCATATCCTTAAAATCGTCCCTTCCCATATCCATAAGGATTCATAGCCCTAAACACAACTATCACACATTTGACAGTTTTTGCCCATTTATTCAATTAATCTCTTTAAGTCACCAAATTAATTCCTAATTAATTTATGACTTATATAAATCAAATAATATTATTATTCCTTTAACATATTATTCTTATAATACATTAATAATAATAATATCTCTTCTCTCTATATAAATCACCTTGTCAAGTTGCTATGGTGAAGGCAACCCAAAAGGACCATGCACAATCGGGTCAAGCACTTACCAAATATAGTTACAGCCTTAGACACTAATCCAACAAAGTCGTGCAACAATATCGCAGATGTATACCTCGGCCAACTTCTCAGCCGATGAGCTCTCCCGAATGGCCAGAAAATGGGCACTCTTGGTCAGTCGATCCACGATGACCCATATGGTGTCGAAACCATTTGCCGTCTTCGGCAGCTTGCTGATAAAATCCATCGTGATCTGCTCCCATTTCCACATGAGAACCACTTGAGGCTGCAACTTTCCATGCAGCCTCTGGTGCTCATCCTTGACCATCCTGTAGTTTAGGCACCTCTCTACGTACCAAGCAATCTCTCGCTTCATGCACAACCATCAGTAACTCAATCTTAAATCCCGGTACATCTTGGTGGCCCCCGAGTGAATAGAGAAGTGAGACTTATGAGCCTCCTCCATAACAATCTGTCTGACCCCACCAGACATCGGAACCCAGACCCGACCACAACGAGTCAACAATTCTCAACTATCCTGCACAAATCGGGTGTTCTCACCCTTAATCCTCTCCAGTTTCCAGTTCTCCTGACGCATACCCTCTGCCTGAGCTTCCCTGATCATGCTCACAAGTGGGGAATCCACTGATATCCTCATGCATGTCACTGAAGTAGATGGTCTGTTTGACTTGCGTCTCAGAGTGTCCGCGACCACGTTCGCTTTACCAACGTGGTAAAGGATCTCCCAGTTGTAGTCCTTTACTACATCCAGCCACCTACGCTGCCTCATATTCAGGTTCGGCTGATCCATAATGTACCAAGCTCTCATGGTCTGTATAGATGGTATAGCGGACCCCATAGAGGTAATGTCTCCATATCTTGAGAGAGAATACCACCGCTCCCAACTCCAGATCATGCATGGGGTATCTCGTCTCGTGCGGTTTCAGCTGTCGCGATTCGTAGGTTATCACCTGTCCTCTCTGCATGAGGACCGCTCCCAGGCCTATGATGGATGCATCACAGTAAACCACAAAATCCACCACTCCCTCGAAGAGGGTCAAGACTGGAGCCTCGCACAATCAATGTCTGAGGATCTCTAACGGCCTCTGCTGCTTAGGACCCCACCGGAAATCCACCCCCTTCCTCGCCAGACGAGTGAGGGGTACTGAAATCTTGGAGAAATCCTGTATTAACCTCTGGTAGTACCTTGCCAATCCCAAAAAGCTCCTGATGTCTGAGCGAGATTTTGGAACCTCCCACCGTATAACCGTCTCGATTTTGGCCAGATCAACCAAAATCCCATCCTGGTTAACGAGATGCCCCAGGAATTGGACCTCTCGTAACCAAAAATCGCACTTCAAGAACTTGGAATAAAGCCGTTCTCGCCTCATAAAAACCCAATAACTCCCGCAGATGTGTTGGATTAGTGTCTAAGGCTGTAACTATATTTGGTAAGTTAGGTTGCCTTCACCATAGCAACTTGACAAGGTGATTTAGAGAGAAGAGATATTATAATTAATATATTATAATAATAATATATTAAAAGAATAGTATTGCTATTTGATTAATATAAGTCATAAAGTAATTAGGAATTAATTTGGTGACTTAAAGAGATTAATTGAATAAAAGGGTATAAACTGTCAAATGAATGAAAGTTGTATTTTATGCTGATAATCCTTATGGATATAGGGTTGGATGATTTTAGGGATATGGATCACCTAGAAATCATCCAAGGGCTTATGCAGGAAGGGATTTGGATTGCTTTGAGGCTAAGTTATCCAATTAGGGTTTAAGGGTGAAACCCTAGGAGCTCACAGTATAAATAGACCCATAGGGTTGAGGAAATCGGCCATTGTTGTGATTAGAGAAACCCCAGAGCCGATTTCCCTCTTCCTCATCTCTCTCAAGTCACCTTCTTGCTAGTTGGTGTTTGTAAGCCATTAGAGGAGTGACATTTGTGACTCTTAGCTCCAAGAAGAAGAAGGTTTCAAGCAAGTAACTCAAGGTATTATTCTAGATCTCTTTTCATATGTTTTTGTTCTTTGATCTAGCCATGAAAGTCTTGGAATTATTTCATGTTAAATTAGTGAAACCTAGATCCAAGCTATAGGGTTGTATGTGCACATAGGTAAAGTTCTTATGTCCAAAACCCATCAGTGGTATCAGAGCCATGATTGGTTTCAATTGAATATGATGCCTAACTGTTTTACTTGCTGAAAATCGTTTTTCTTGCCCTCTGCCGACTCAAATCGGCGAGTTAGTTTTTGGACTCGGCGAGTTGGCCCTACTCGGTGAGTCCCAAAGCTGGACTCGGCGAGTCCGAGCGTCAGACAGAGGATAATTCGGGATTTTGTTGCTGTTTTCTCTTGGATTGATACCTAAATCGTTTTATTATTTAAAAATCCAAATTTTAACTGAATTTAATGATTATCCTTGACATAAATTGTCACACCCCCGAACCAGATGGCGGAAACGTCCGAGGGCTATTGTGACTCAATTGAATACCATCACAATGAATATACATGAAACATAACATCATTCATCACCATACATTGAAATATCACAACCGGTATTGTTAACATTTAGTACATTGTTTCAAAACATTACATTTCTAAAACGTAAATTGTTCGATACTAATTAAACAAACAACAAGACATCACTGGGTACATTTTTCCTTGATTTACCTGTTACCTGAGAATACAAGTATTTTGGAAAACGTCAACATATGAAATGTTGGTGAGTTCATAAGTAATGTTTGAAAAGTAATGATTTGTATTGTTTTGAAAACCACCAGAAAATCTGATATTTTCTGAAAAGAGTATCTAAAAAAAAGTGTGAAGATCCGTAAGTATGCTTGTTGATTTCTATAAGCGTGAATAATTGTTAGACTTGGTATGCATCTCATAGGTGTAAGTGTTGAATTCCTTAGGAAAACCCGATGTTTTCCTAATACTTTAAATTACGTGTTTTATATATTGTTATGCCGTTGCGACATTTGTATTCGATAATTCCAGGTGACATTGGATTAATTATGGGTTGTGAGTCGTTATAATCACGCATTAATGAAAATGACTAGCTTACAACTATACAAACGATCCCTTAGGCGTCGTCCGTACTACTTACTTAATCCAACCACCCTGACTTCTCATAGCCCCACAACCTAGGAGAAAAGAGGGTGCGAAGCCCCCGCTATTTCCATAAGTCGTTCAAGGCTATCGTGAATGCGAAAGGCCCTTGGCCCGACTCGCATTTGACTTTCTCGACTTTACTAGCAGTACCAAAGGACCCTTAGGGCCCAACAACACAAAAGCTATTGAAAGTCCTTTTACACCGAATTAGGTCGTATAAGACCCAACAACATGTAAGCGCGTTTCCTTCGGGCCTAAAGATCATTTCATTTGGCTAGCTAGGCCCAACAAGCACGATTTGAAACTTTCGGGCCCAAAGATGGTGTATTGACTTCTTGTGAATTTCTGCGTGTGTATTGACTTCCCGTAAATTTCCGCGTGTGTATTGAAGTATCATTGTTTATTGATTTTTGATTCGTTATTGATTCGAGACCGAATCAATTCGTTTGGTAACGATTTTGGTGTTGAGGGTGTATTACGTTTCGCCGGTAGTCATGGTACTCGTATTTTATCTTAAAGGATTTATTGTTTTAAACATTAGAAATTTTCTTTTAGATGCCCCTTCTTGGATAAAATTTATACTTTTAACCCTTTATATAAAAGAATTTCCATTTTAGTCCTTAAACCATTTTTATTGATACTTTAATATCAAAACTTGTTGAAAAGACATTTTTCAGCCCAAATTTGCTTGATTAAACAGTTCAAGTCCCTCAAAATGAAATTTTCTTGGTTGAAACCTCCATTTTCGCAATTTTTACAATTTTGACCCAAAATGGAAAATTTTTGCAACTTTGGTCCCTTTTAAATTTGAAAAGCACTTTTGACCCTTGAAATAGATTTGGTACACTAGTAATCCTCTGTTTTGCAGAAATGTGCAGTTTCAGCCCCTCCAAATCAAAAATTTCGCAATTTGGGGCTTTATTGGGCCGAAAAGTCCATTTTTGGCCCATTATGTTTAAAAATTCACATTTTAACCCTTCAAAAGTTTAAATTTTCAGAAAATACATATTAGAAACTTTTTTGACTCATCTCAACCTTCAGAATTCATATTTTGTCATTTTGGGCCCTTTAGTTTTGTATTTTTAGCATTTTGAGCCCAAAATGGGTTTTAAGCCCAAAGATGTTCATATTAACCAACTTGGTTATTTTGCTAGACTTGATTTGTGTGAAATAATATAAGTTATACTTATTTCATTCAACATATTGTAGATCTCGGTTTCTAAGTTCTTTTTGACTAGTACCAACACCACAATCACATATGATCATATATATAAGCATAGAAATCACACAAAGCATACATATACTCATAGATCTACACATTTTCTTGTATTATCCCCCACAAAAACTTATAAAAACAGAAAAATAGGGGGTATGAAGCTCACCTTGAGTTGGGTTTCGGTTTTGGAGAAGATTGGAAGAAGTTTGATGTTGTTTTCAGCTCTAACAAGTCTTCCCTTGTTGATTTCGAACTTAGGGAGTTTCTAAGAGAGTGATCATGATTTTTGCATGGATTAGAAATAGATTTTTGATAAAACAAAGAATCTAGATCATAGATCCAAGCACAATCTTACCTTAGATGAAGAATTTGTGGAAATATCTTCTTGAAAAACCTTCTAAAATTCGAGATCTTGATGAAGAGTGCAGGGAGTTTCCTTGAGAGATTTGTGAGAGAATTGTGTGTGTGTGTGTGTGTGTTTGGAATCGGCCGAGAATGAGAGAGAGAGAGGGAGAAGAAGAGAGTGCTTGCATGGAAAGATGAGATTGCATGGATGTTTGAAGTGTAAAACATGGATATCCCCCATATAAAAGTGAGGTGTCATGCAATAAGTCAACTTCTTCCTTTCCTTTGGGCTTGGGCCGAGAATGGGGAGGGTGAGAGGAGGTTTTTTTTGGGCTTTTTGCCCTTAAGCCCATGTTATAGTTAGGTTGGGTGATTTTTGGCCCAATAAAAATATAAATGTGATTTTTATGCTTTATTAGGCTAGATTAGGTTAATTATGGTCCAAAATGGTTCATATAATTAATCTATTTCATTCTAGGCCCAATATGGCCCAAAATATTGAATTAATTGGAAATGGGTCCAATTAGAGCCCATTCAAGAGTTCTAAACCCAAGATAGCCAAATTTGGAAGCTTATTGGTCCATTGGGCCCAACAAGGAAGTCCTAGTCCAAAATGGACCTAAACAAGAACTTCCAGGGTTTCCAATTGCTTGTTGACTATTTGTAATACTTGTATGGTGTATTTGATTGCAATTTTGTTGTCATAGAGTAAGCATCATACATGCTCTTATGTTTTTGGATTCATAATTTGACTTAAGTGTTGTAGTTACAAGCCACAAAAATTCCTGATTGTGACATAAATAAAGATAATTTCAAATCTTTTAAATATTGATTATTTATATGATAAATATTGGACTATTTAAGATTATTTGGTAATTATCTAATGAATAAAATTGGATTAGGTCAAATATAGATAATTATGAAATTAATTGTTTAATTTGAATTATTTGTTATTTGATCCCTATTGTTTGAAAAGTTCAATTTCTATCCCGAAGTTTTGAAATTTGAATTTTGTGATTAATAGTTTAATTTAGAAGAATTTAAATTTCAACCCCTAGAGTTTTACAAGTTTAAAATTCAACCTTATAATATTATGTTATTAAAAGCTTAATAAATATATAAGTAAGATTAAAATGCTAGTCTTATCGTTAGTAGGCCTCATTCACGAAGTCGGTCTAAAAGGTGGGTATAAGGATGCTGCCTATAAAATGGCGCTTAATGGGTGTACACTCACACCCACCGCTTGCTTGATCGGTGGAGGGTCGTTAGCTGAACGGGTAGGATAGGGCAACTCTCTCTCCTCATTAATAAGTATAATGAATCTATAAAGTAACTAAACTATTTTATAAATTCCCAATCTTAGTTACTTTAGGAAAAGTGAATTGATGCAATCCCATGAAATTGCACTTTACACCCTTGCTAAGAAGTTAGTGGAGCGTGTGTGGTTTACCGACACACTAATTGGTTCTAAGAAAAGGTGGAAAAGGATGATTCATTGTTTATCATAGTTCGATGGAGCGTGTGTGGTTTACCAGCACATCAAATAGATGACTGTAACAATGAAGGCACCGTGTAGATTTGCATGGTAATTCACACCCGCTTTGTGATCCTCGGTATCCCAATCACAAACTAGAGGGGCATATCGAGATTTAAACATGCCATTGAAAGGTTCAATGAATCTCTAAAATCTAGGAATTCTCAATAAAACTTAAGGTTATGTTTTCATGGTGAAGAATTAGTGAATCGTCATTCACTTACCTCCAAATTATTTGCATGATTGGATTACGACATCCCTTTTCTAATATGTGAATAATGTTGTTAGGTTGTAGCCCTAATTTTTCATTTTGGGTGTTTAATTAGGGATCCAAATTCTAATCAAACTTTGTCCTTTCTATTTGTAGATGTCGAATGCAAACAACGCTGCTGCCAACTCATTCGCCTTAATGAGTCTTTGCCAAAAGGTGACCTTCGATGGTACCAAATTTAGCGAATGGATAAGATACATTCGCACCATTGCACGCTATGAGGACAAAGAGTATGTCCTCGATGAAAAGCTCGAGAAGGTCAACCCGAAAATCGCTACTCTCGAAGAGATGGCTGTCTTTGAGACACACAAACGTGATGCAACGAGAGTACATTGCATCATGATAGCCACTATGAACCAAGAATTCCAAAAGTCCTATCAGGACATGTATCCGTATGAAATGCATCAAGATTTGATGGAGAGGTACCACCAAAGCGTGAGGCAAGAGCGCTACGAGATCATCACTAATATGATCACCGCTAAGATGGGAAATGGAGAATCGTTGACTGTGCACTTGCAAAAGATGCAACGATATGTTGATCGTCTTGCAAGCTAAATGTTAACTTTGGGGAGGATTTGGCCATCGACATCATTCTTCATTCCTTGCCTTCATGCTACAACCAATTCAAGATGACCTACCACATGAACAAGGAAGAGGTCACCCTAAGCAAGCTCCAAGGACTCCTTAGGACTGCTGAGAGCAACCTAAAGGACAAGTCTGTTGCACCATCTCCCGCACCAACCGCTGCCCCTGTTTTGGCTATAGGGCAGGGAAGGGGTAAGAAGAGGAAGGCTCTGTCAAAGAGCCACCGCAAGGGAAAGTCCCAAGATGGTTCCTCCTCTAGTGGGACCAAAGTTGATCCTGCTAAGACCAACCCTAACCCAAAAGAGGCAGAGTGCCATCATTGCCACAAAATAGGGCATTGGAAGAGAAGCTGTCCGGAATACCTGCAAGCCATCAAGGAGGGAAAGATCAAGCCATATTTTATAGGTATATACACAATTAAATATAGTAATTCATCTCACACTATTTCTTGGGTTCTTGATACAGGATGTGGTTACCACATTTGTTCTGATTTGTAGGGACTAAGAAGAAATAGAGATGTGGAGCAAGGAAGAATAAATCTAATCATGGGAAATAGAAGATTGTCGCCTGTCACCAAGATTGGAGTGTATTCTTTAGTGCTTAGTAATGGATTAGGTCTAGATTTAAATAATTGTTGCTACTCGCCTGATATGGAAAGAAACATCATTTCATTTCATGGTTTGTTTAGACAAGGATTTAGATATTCGTTTAATAATATGAATGGTTCTTTTTATGCTTATCTAAATGGTGTTTTATACTTTGAAGCAATGCCTTGTAATGGAATTTATGAGACTGTTATGGTTGTAGATAACCTAGGAAATGATGTGTTGTGTATAGATTCTTCCAACAGTATGGATAAGGCATCTTTGTGGCATTGTCGTCTTGGACATGTCAACAAGAAGCGCATAGCCCAACTCCAAAAGGATGGAGTATTGGAGTCATTCGACCTTAGGTAAGATGACACATTCGAATCTTGTTTACTTGGAAAGATGACCAAGTCACCCTTCACTGGCACTTGTGAAAAGGGTGAGGGTTTATTGGATCTCATACATACCGATGTATGTGGGCCCTTTAGATCCACCTCAAAGGATGGAAACCGCTTCTACGTGACTTTTACCGATGATTATAGTAGATATGGGTATATTTACTTAATCAAGCACAAGTTTGAAACATTTGAAAAGTTCAAAGAGTTCAAGAATGAAGTGGAGAATCAATTGGGCAGGAAAATCAAGATGCTTCGATCCGATTGAGGAGGAGAGTACCTAAGTCTTGAATTCCACGACTATCTCAAGGAATGTGGAATAGTTTCGCAATTGACGCCACCTAAGACACCACAGTTAAATGGTGTGGCGGAAAGGCGCAATCAAACCTTGTTTAACATGGTTCATTCTATGATGAGTCGTGCTTCACTACTTATCTCATTTTGGGGGTATGCCTTAGAGACTGTCGCCCATATCCTTAATCGAGTCCTTACTAAGAAGGTTGCCAAAACACCTCACGAGATGTGGACAGGGAAAGCTCCCTCGTTGGCACATATCAAGGTTTGGGGTTGTGAAGTTTTCGTAAGACGAGAAACTCATGACAAGCTCGAACCTCGTAGTGAGCGATGTATTTTCATAGGCTACCCGCAGAAATCCTTTGGATATCTATTCTATAGACCGAGTGACAATGTGGTCTTCGTTGTGAGGAGAGGGGTTTTTTGAGAGAGAGAGAACTCATAAGCCAAGGAGACAGTGGGAGGCAAATCGATCTTGAAGAGATTCAAGAGTCGAATGATGAAGGAACCTCCACCGCTGGCGCTCAACCCGAGGAGGAAACTCCAGTTGAACCCATTGATGAGTCATTACCTCTTAGACGTTCCTAAAGAGTTAGAGTTCAACCCCAGTTTTATGGTTTTCATATTACTACTGAAGGGGACACGTATATTGGTGATGGTACACTAATAAATCTAGATGAACCTAATAGCTATAAGGAAGCCATGGCAGGCCCGAAGTCTGAAAAATGGAAAGAGGCAATGGACAGCGAGATTTAGTCCATGTATGACAACCAAGTTTGGAATTTGGTTGACAATGTGCCTGGACGTAAGACGGTTGGGTGCAAATGGATCTTCAAGAAGAAGACCGACATGGATGGGAATGTGCACACGTACAAGGCACGATTGGTTGCGAAGGGCTTTACTCAAACTCCTGGAGTTGACTATGATGAGACCTTCTCACCAGTTGTGAAGATAAAGTCTATTAGAGTGATGCTAGCTATTGCCGCCTTTCATGATTATGAAATATGGAAAATGGACGTCAAGACTGCTTTCCTTAATGGGAAGTTGGTTGAGGATGTTTATATGGCTCAGCTAGAGGGTTTTGTCGATCCGAAGCATCCGAATAGAGTGTGCAAGATTGAGAAGTCCATCTATGGACATAAGCAAGCGTCTCACATATGGAATCTTTGCTTTGATGAGAAAGTCAAAGAGTTTGGATTTGTACAAAGCGAAGACGAATCATGAGTATATGTCAAAGCCAGTGGGAACATAGTTATCTTTCTCGTTTTGTATGTCGATGACATACTGCTCATAGGAAACGACGTCCCGACTCTACAGGAGGTCAAGTCCTGGCTCGGGAAGTGTTTCGCTATGAAGGATCTCGGAGAGGCTTCCTATATTTTGGGAATAAAGATAGTGAGAGAAAGAAGTAAGAGACTAATAGGACTTAGTTAGAATACTTACTTAGATAACGTACTAAAACATTTTACTATGGAAAACTTGAAGAAGGGAGAACTACCGATACAGAGTAATACCAAATTGAGTAAGACTCAAAGTCTGAGTACCGAAGCTGAGATAGCTGAGATGAGCCGAGTACCTTACGCTTCCGCAGTTGGCTCGATCATGTATGCTATGACTTGTACTCGACCTGATGTGGCCTTCGCTTTGAGCATGGTCAGTAGATATCAAGGGAATCCTAGTAGAGCGCATTGGATTGCGGTCAAGAACATTCTTAAGTACCTTCGGAGGACCAAGGAATGGTTTCTAGTCCTCGGAGGGAGTGATGACTTAAAGGTGCGAGGGTATAGTGATGCCAGTTTCCAGACCGACAGAGACAACTACCGTTCACAGTCGGGATGGGTCTTTACCCTTAATGGAGGAGCGGTAACTTGGAAAAGTTCCGAACAGGAAACTGTAGTTGATTCAACGTGCGAATCAGAGTATATTGCAGCGAGCGAAGCATCAAAGGAGGCAATATGGTTGAAGAACTTCTTTGGCGATCTTGGAGTTGTTCCAGCCATTAAGGAGCCCATGAAGATTTTCTGTGATAATGAAGGAGCGGTTGCTTGACCATGGAACCGAGGGATCATGGTAGATCTCGGCATATCGACAGAAAATATCACTTTATTAGGCATCGAGTAGAAGAAGGACACCTCGTGGTTAAGAGGATATCATCAGAAGATAACCCAGCAGATCCGCTTACGAAGGGACTGAGCAGGGTCAAGCACTTGCAGCATGCTAGGAGTATTGGGCTGAGGGATGATATTAGTTTAGATTATATAGTATTAGAAACGTGTAATAGATAAATGTAATTGACATTTGATGATTAAATAAAGGGGTGTTATTTATAAGTATTGTTGCTATCTTATGTTAATTGTTTAGCTATTGTTTCACTTTGCATGTTTTGACTTCCAGAATAATTAAGTTTATTAAGAATAATCGAATTATTCAAACAGTCCACAATCGGAAGTAGGTATGAATGAAGATTGTCATGAATTGGTGTGTAGATTGTCTAAATGGTATTAGACATAGCAAAGGGTTGCTGCAACGTTCATGAGTGCTTATGAACAAGTTTTGAGCATTGGAATAAACCCACGCTTGCTGGAATCACTTTGGTTGTACATTGATAATGTGAAACCGCATCAGTAAATTGATGACATAAAACGCATTGTTGTGTATAGTTGGTTAATTGATAAGTACATGCATATAAGTCAAAGTTTATTTGTTACTTTTATCCTAAGAAGGTAAAAGCGATATCACAGCCGCTTGATGATTTGATTTGACTTATGTGTCGTGCCTGGTCAGGACTAAATTGATGTGTTCAATTAAGTTCTATGTCAAATAAATCTGAGATCAAGAAAAAGTTGTTGGACGATGAGAATGACTATGTCTCATGAAATCGTCTGCACGATATCAAAACAGAGGGCTATACGATCCCTTATCTATAGGACAGGGTACTGATAAGATCAGAGTTGACAGCGTCTTCGAGAGCTAAGATTGCTAATCGGATTGTGTTTACGTTTATAGTTACTAGACTTATCCAAGTGGGAGACTGTTGGATTAGTGTCTAAGGCTGTAACTATATTTGGTAAGTACTTGACCCGATTGTGCATAGTCCTTTTAGGTTGCCTTCACCATAGTAACTTGACAGGGTGATTTAAAGAAAAGAGATATTATAGTTAATATATTATAAGAATAATATATTAAAAGAATAATATTATTATTTGATTAATATAAGTCATAAATTAATTAGGAATTATTGGTGACTTAAAGAGATTAATTGAATAAAGGGGTATAAACTGTCAAATGTATGAAAGTTGTATTTTAAGCTGATAATCCTTATGGATATAGGGTTGGATGATTTTAGGGATATGGATCACCTAGAAATCGTCCAAGGGCTTATCCAGGAAGGGATTTGGATTGCTTTGAGGCTAAGTTATCCAATTAGGGTTTAAGGGTGAAACCCTAGGAGCTCACAGTATAAATAGACACATAGGTTGAGGAAATCAGCCATCATTGTGATTGGAGAAACCCTAGAGCCGATTTCCCTCTTCCTCATCTCTCTCAAGTCACCTTCTTGCTAGTTGGTGTTTGTAAGCCATTAGAGGAGTGACATTTGTGACTCTTAGATCCAAGAAGAAGAAGGTTTCAAGCAAGTAACTCAAGGTATTATTCTAGATCTCTTTTCATACGTTTTTGTTCTTAGATCTAGCCATGAAAGTCTTGGAATTATTGCATGTTCAATTAGTGAAACCTAGATCCAAGATATAGGGTTGTATGTGCACATAGGTAAAGTTATTATGTCCAAAACCCATCAAGATGCTCCTTGTGCTGTTCTTGAGTCTTGGAATACACCAAGATATCGTCAATGAGCACTAAGACCGAGCGATCGAGAATTGGTCAACAGAACCGATTCATCAGGTCCATAAATATCGCCCCATAAATATCGCCGACGCATTAGTGAGCCCAAACAACATCACCACAAACTCGTAACGTCCATAACGAGTCCTGAACGTAGTCTTTTCCACGTCCTCTTCCCTCACACTGACCTGATGGTACCCGAATCTCAAATCAATCTTGGAGAACCAAGAATGTCCAAGATGTTGCCTATAACTGATCAAATAGGTCATCTATCCTTGGGAGTGGATAACGGTTCTTCAAAATTAACTTGTTCAACTCCCAGTAGTCTATGCACATACGGTGTGACCCATCCGTCTTCTTCACGAAGAGTATCGGTGCTCCCCATGGAGAACTGCTCGGACGAATGAATTGCTTGCCTAGCAGTTCCTGCAGCTGTGATGACAGCTCCTGCATCTCCGGTGGTGCCAACCGGTACGGCGCCTTGGTGATAGGGGCTGCACCAGGCACTAGGTCGATCCTAAACTCGAACTGTCTCTCCGGAGGCACTCCGGGTAACTCCTCTGAAAACACGTTAGCAAACTCCCTGACTACTGGGACCTCTAAAACTAAAGGCTGATCCCTGACCCGCATATCCACCACGTATGCTAGATAACCCGCACACCCGTGCTGAATATACTATCGAGCCCTGGCATCTGAACAAAACCTGGAACCCAATCTGGTGCTCTCACCATAAATCACAAGTTCTCCCCCATTTGGGGTTCGAACTACAACTCGCTGACCCTCGCAATCGATCATGGCACCGAACCGACTCAACCAATCCATACCCACTATCACGCTGACATCCCCCATGGGGATAGGAATCAGGTCAATCGGGAAGGACACCCCGAATATCTCTAATGTGCAACCTTGGTAGACTGAAGAAGCAGAAACCCCATGTTTGTTGGCAATAGAAACTAGAAACGGACACTAGAGCTCCTCAACCGACAAACTGAACTCTCTACTGAAAGCCTGAGAGACGAACGACCAACTCGCACCCGAGTCGAATATTACCAAAGCAGGTAAGGAGCTCACTAAAAACGTACCTAATACAGGTATACACATACATAAGCATAAGACAGGTATAATCAATAGGATAAAAGGATAGAAGTATACCAACCACCACATCTGGTGCTGCCCTGGCCTCCTCGGCTGTGAGTTGGAAAGCGCGTCATCGAGCCCTCGGGGATCTGCTCCGCCATGCCTCCCATTAGTGATCCTTAATGTAGCCGACGCTGGATCCTGGGCCGGCCTGGCAGCTAGCTGCGTACAGTTGGTCTTCACATGACCAACCTGATGACAGTGAAAGCAAATCCTCATATTTGGGGTAGGGGCGGGCTGGCGGCACTCTTCGCATAATGCCCCTCCTTGGCACATTTGTGGCATCCGGTACTCGGTCGACATGCTCCAATATGAACCTTCTTACACTTTCCACAAGTGCGGGCACGTCCTAGAATCAGTGGCCTTGAACCGCTTCGGCGCCGGATGCGCCTGCCCTGGGGCCTGTCTCAACTCTCATAACTGTAACTCAATCTCCAACTCACGTCGCCTCGCAGCCTCCTGACGCTCCAACAAGGTATCACATCTCTGTGTCGCAACAAACTTTCTGATATCAGTCTTGAGCATGCTCAAATAACGAGTCATCTGAGCCTGCTTAGAAGGAAATTCTAAGCAGAACATCGCCCTCTCAGTAAACAACCGGGTGATCTCTGTCACCAACTCCGTGCCCTGACGCAGATCCAAGAACTCCTGTGCTAGCCTCTCCCTCTCCACTCGTGGAACATAATGGGTACTGAACATGTCCCTGAACTGATCCCAAGTAATCGTAACTCGCTACTCATCAGTGTATGATCCGGTAACCAATCTCCACCAATCCTTCGCCCAGGACCGTAACAGGTTCAGAGCACACCTCACCCTCAGACCAGCAGGGCATAAACACGTGAAAAAACATCCCTCCACGTCAGACAACCATCTCATAGTGACGATCGGATCCTAAACCCCGTCGAAAGTAGGGGGCTTTGTGTTGTCGAAGTCCCAGTATTGAAAAGCCCGAATGGCTCCCCCCCTTGTCGCTGTTACAGCCGAAGTCACTACAACGGAAACCGTCTCAACAAGGGTTGCATAACGCTCGTCAAAGTATTGTACCATGGTAGTCTTAATAGACCCAAACATCTCCGGTAACTGTGCCCGGAACAGAGTAGCAACCTCATCATGAAGGATCTCACAAATCTTGGCATCCAACTCATCTGTCCCCATCTGACCAATGACCTCGGGCGGTATTGATCCATCCTGACCACCAGCTCCTGATCCTGATCCTGATCCGGATTCAGCCCCAAAGCGTCTCGTAACCACTATACTGAAAATATACCAAGAAGAATATCAGATAATCCGCATAATAACTGGCAACCAACTCCCAACTAACCCTTGGGATTCTGACTTCCTTGACACGCGTATGGGTCCTATGCTTTCAATAGTATGGGCCAATACTACCTTCCACACCTACCCATATTTGTCTCAAGTATCATCATAACACCCTAATATACACATGCATAGCGATCGCTCAGCCCTCGCTCCTAGAGAAAGGCTAACTATTTCATAACTGGCCTACCGACCTCACACAACCTACCCATTAAACTTCCACCAACCCTGCAACACTCATGTATGGTAACCATACATAACGCTGGACCCTATAGACTTTCGAATACCTGATCCTACCCTAATCCCTTCATCAAACAAGAACATAAAATAAGGTCAAATAAAACATTCTCAGGCTATAAGATCTTTATTATGTACAACTATGATGCATACACTAGCGACTACAGTAATGATGTCAATTTCATATAAGGAAAACCCTAAGCTATCAGGCATCATACAATCAGGCAATTTTACCATGTAATTCCTGAAGATCCCTAGCCTATTACTAGCATGTTGTTCTAACATATCAAGATATCAAATAACTATATGGTATTTTGTGGCTTACTTATTGGCTCCGGATGACTGTACACATCACATCCTCTTTACTTATTTAGAAAATCATTTGAAAATCATTTTGAAAATCTTTTCCTTGATTTGAGACTGGATTCACACGAGTATTCCTCCAATTCACTCAAACCAAGTCTCTGATACCAAATCATAACAACCACAAAATTTACCAAAAATTTAAAGTTTTCAGAACCAATCCAGGTAAATAAAATTATTCAAACACCATCATAGTTCACAAATTTTTTTCAAAACAGTTTCCTATCAGAGTTCCCAGAAATTCCAAGTCATAAAATATGTGTACGTCACGCCTTCGCCTTTCCATGGTCACCTTAAGTACCTGAAACACTAATCAATAAATGTAAGCTCGAAGGATTAGTGAGTTACCCCCAAAATACAAACATATACAAACCAAATAATATAATAACAAACAATATGCATAATGAGCCATCAACATGACTGGACCGCCTTGCAGGGCCTACAGTCTATCTAGATCGCTCCCGAGCCTTCGGTATGACTGGACCGCCTCGCAAGGCCTACAACCTATCCGAACCTCTCGTCGGGCCTTCCGCATGACTGGACTACCTCGCAGGGCCTACAACTTATCTGGTCCGCCCCGGGTATGTTGGCATTCAGCACAAAGCATGATCGCCTCAACCCAACCACCAGACAAACAATCATGTGCACATAACTATATCAATTGACAGCTCCAATAAATCAATTAGCATAGCAACATCATATTACCAGGATACCAACATAACACGCCACTAAGCATACTATCATCCTAACTACTAGAGTGAAAAGCAATAAGCATAACATGCAATAAACCCGGATACAATCCGAAGGGCCGACATTGGTGCCTTAGACCCTGTTGATATAGTGAGAATAAATCACCTTGCAAGTAGTGCAGAACTGAACTAAGAGTCTCCAACCGCTACCTCACCGACAACCTCGACTGTCTGAAATGATGAATACTAAATTAATAAGTGGGATCTCAAAATTTCCAAAGGGTCCATATTGTCTATTTCTCTAAGTTGGGCCCAAGACCCAATATCAATTCACTACCCAAAGTCCATATACATAAACCCATCAATGGACCAATTTTCTCAATAGGGCCTAACTTCCTAATTGAGTCATACCATAGGACTCCTTATCAAAACATACCCAACTTCAATTATCCTGGGCCCAACAAGGCCAAAGTCTAACTAGTCTAAAATCGGCCCAAACCCGAAGCCCAAATGTGAAAAGCCCAACAAAGGACGTAAGCGGGGCGTACCCCTCCGCTACGCAAGGCGTACTCCTGCTCTATGTTGACCACCATCGGGTTGGTTGACCCCGTACGCTAGGCGTATAGGAAATACGTTGGGCGTAAGCGGGGTTTCACCAAAACCCTAATAAGTGCTTAATGGCTTAAGCACTTAAGCCCAAACTCCAGATCCATCGACCAAATGTGCCATAGGACTATAAAGTCTTGAACTTTATCACTTTGGACATCCAAAAAGTTCTTAACACATGGTATTAATCCATTAAGATCTTCCTACTTCATGCATGGGACTAATCTAGCTATTGGGACACCATTTTTTTTTATCACTTAGGACCTCTTCTAAGGTCTGAAAGGACAACTCATTTCGTCCAAATCATAACATGCACCATCTTGGGACTTTTGGGACAAGAATGCTTCCATAAAGCTAAAATGACTAGATCTATATCATACAAGTATAAAGTTCCACGCTTTTTACCTTCTGGAGCCTCTAGTTCACAACACAACTTCAGATCTATAGTCTTGTTCTCCTTCTCCAACTACTTGATGCAATGCCTTCACCTTCAAAGGTTCAAAATACACACCAGCTCACACTCTCACACAAAACTAGGGTTTGGAACGTTTTCTGGAATAAGGAGGCTAAGGATAACTAGATGAAATGAGCCGTAAGGGTGTTTATATAGTCCCAAACCCTAAATATTAGGGTTTTCACCTGACGTGAGTACGCCCAGCGTACTGGGGCGTGCCTAGTACGCTCAGTGTACCCTTATGTACACTTAGAGTACTCCTTCCTGAACCAAAGTTGCAACTTTAGCCCTTATACTTCTCATGGCCCAACTCATCCAACTCCAGGGACTACAAATGGCAAATTATAAAAAGAAGGGAGATTCGAAATAGACCTGCAAAGCTCGGGATGTTACAGTCATCACCACCAAAACCTTTGCCACATCTGAGTCGCAGCACCGCAAACTCACCGTCGCTAACCCCTTCCCTTTTAATTGTCAGACCCCCGAACCGTCAAAACAGACGGCGGAAATGTCCGGGGGCGGGTGACATCATGCGTAGTATCACAACAATCGTAACATTGCAATCAAAGTAAACACAACCATTACATTACCATATGAATATATAAACCTCTTTGAAAACATAATTCGTATACATCAAAAGCAGCAAAAGATAAAGACGAGACTCAAAAAAAATGCTCTGTCTTCTCCAAAAGCTGGCAAAGGTACCTGTCTATCGTTGTCGTGAGAATACCAGTTGTTTTTGTCACACCCCCAAACCAAGGATGGCGGAAACGTCCGGGGGTGGAGGACTTCATGTAGGGTATCACAACAACGAGTATAATAGTGCTCAAAGTAAATACAACCATCATAAATATAATTGAAAAAAAAGTTACACCAAAGTATATGTTTACATGATTCGAATCAATTACATTATGAATCAAAATGAACTGTTTGACGATTTATCGTCCCATCCTCAAAACGTTGTTGATTTCCTGTTTTCACTGAATTCCTGAGAATACAAGTAGTTTTGAAAAGTGTCAACACAAAGGTTGGTGAGTTCATAAGTCTTTGTATATAATTATGAAAAAGCTCGTCATGTAATTGTATAGTTGTTCCAGAAAAATCCGATATTTTCCTTAAAATGAATAATGTAGTCTTGTATCCAAAGACTGAAATGTATGAGTAATCTTTCTTATTTACAGAAAATAATGTGTGTTTATTTCAACACAAACGCGTATGATATCGATGAAACTCTCGTATATTCTTAAGTTTGTTAATACTTTCTTATTTACAGAAAATAATGTGTGTTTATTTCAACACAAACGCGTATGATATCGATGAAACTCTCGTATATTCTTAAGTTTGTTAATACTTTCTTATTTACAGAAAATAATGTGTGTTTATTTCAACACAAACGCGTATGATATCGATGAAACTCTCGTATATTCTTAAGTTTGTTAATACTTTCTGTGAGCTATTATAACCATACTATGACCTAGGTGGCCTGAATACGACGTTCTTCGGGCGTCGTAGAACTGAAATGACACTTGTCACCACAGACCTGCCGGTCTAGCTGTAGCGAGCAGCTCTGGTGTGGGTTGTCAAGCCCAATATAGATCTACATACAACTATCACGCTCTCCTTCCAGGAGAATCTGGTTACAATACAGGACTTATGATTTATGTGAAGAGGATGTCTATTATAACCATACTATGACCTAGGTGGCCTGAATACGACGTTCTTCGGGCGTCGTAGAACTGAAATGACACTTGTCACCACAGACCTGCCGGTCTAGCTGTTGCGAGCAGCTCTGGTGTGGGTTGTCAAGCCCAATATAGATCTATATACAACTATCACACTCTCCTTCCAGGAGACTCTGGTTACAATACAGGACTTATGATTTATGTGAAGAGGATGTCTCACAAAGTTATTAACGAATTTACACTTAATCATAATGAAAGTTTCCTTTTTGTAATGTATGCATTTTGAAATCCATCGTAAACTATACCTATTATAGTTTGGCAAAACGAAGGTAGTAACAGTAAAGTACGTAATTTTTACTTAACATAGTTTATTTAACGTTTGTGTGTAATGGGTATACTTCAATAATAACGCTTTGTGTAATCTATGCTTTGTCTAGTAAAAATCCATTTGTTAACAGGTTTATGTCTAGATACTAACACAAGAATGTCGTATATTGCAAATATACATGAACACGTAATAATATACACCTTGCTCAACATGTTACAAGGTGTTATGAAAATTATATGATGTTAACTAAATTAGACCTTCCTGCACTGTTTTAGAAAAGCCATAGAAAAATCATACGAAGTCGAAAACTAAATCCGTAAATTCTGAGAGTTCCCAAAATGTGTCTAGTTTACTCATAATTTTTATCATGATTTTTAATGACCTCCAACTTGGGTGAAAAAGTCCATAATCACAGACTGGTCCGGATTGGTGCTTGGAATGATAGGCAGTTTTGTAAAAATCACCATAAATTGTAGAAAAATCGTATGGAGATGTGCAAGTAGTCATTTTAAAGCTAAGAAGTGTAACTATATGCACCTAAAACAGTTTTGAAAACAAAAATGTTTAAGATGTCCAAAACAGTCCGTGAATGGAGTCCAACTTTTCTGATGAAAGCTGTTAGAAGAATTTATTTATGTTCTTGGTGTTTTAACTTGTATTCCCCCCCTAAAAACTTGAGAAAACATGAAAATGTAGGGGTATGAACTCACCTTGTGTGATTTCAGTAGATAAATATTGAAGAAGGGAAGTGTTCAACCCAAGAACACTTGAAGAATCGCTTGAAGATTCGAAGCTCTAACACAAATATAATGGAGTTTGTGTAAGATACTCATGATTTGAGTGGAAATAATTGAGATAATCATAAAGGAAATGGATTATGCTTACCAAAGGTGGAGGAAACTCTCAAGATCAGCCCTTTAATCTCGGATTTCTAGAGAGAGAAAGTGGGAGAGAAAGGAGTTTGATCTTCTTGTGAAATGAGAACGAATGAGAGAAAATGAGGAGAGAGGATGAATATCCAGCTCTCAAAAACGTGGGAATGAGTAATAATTGAGTGGAAAGGACATTGATGTGACCTAGGTAAGGTGGGGAGGTATGGCTGGTCATAGAGTGGGTGTGGGAGTGGTTGCTTGTGTCATAAAGTAAAGCAAAGTCAACACTCCACCTATTTGTACTTTTACCCACTTGCTTTTATTATTTAAATAGAGATTTTTATGAATTTATGATTAAATTGTGAATATTTAGGGTTTATTATGTTAAAATATGATTTTGGGTGAAAACCCCGCGTTAAAATAATTAAAAACGGGCTTAAAACGCAAATTTGGTTGAAAACCGGGAGAAAAAGGCTTCACAGCGAGGCCTCTCGGTCCTAGGCCGAGGTTCGGTCCCTAGGCCGAGGTTCGGTCAGGAGAATGCTGATTCGGAGGCGAGAGGCGCGAGCCAGAGGCGAGAAGCGAAGGGACGAGGGTTCGGTCCGAAGGCTAGGTCCGAAGGCTCGGTCCGAAGTCAGAAGGGAAGCTTCGGTCCTCGGTCTGGAGATAAGAGGCTAGAATGTCAAAACCGAACGAACTGTAGTGAACAGTAATGAACAGTACATTCGGTTCGGTTAGTGAACAGTACCTTCGGTTCGGATCAGCAGCCTTCTTCATCAGGAGGGTTCGGTTCCTAAGAGGGGTTTCGGTTCCGAAGAGGAGTTTCGGTTCCTAAGAGGGGTTTCGGTTCATAAGGTCCGTTTTTCGCGTAGACTTCCGTTTTTGGGCTGATTTCGCCAAATTCGAGGGTCGGGATGCCCCGAGTGATTATAGAAAGTTGGGAGAGATTTCGAGAGAGATTTGAGAGAGATTCCACATACTCAGAGAGATTTGGGAGAGATTTGACATTCTTGGAGAGATTTCACATACAGAGAGATATGTGGGAGAGATTTCACATACTTAGAGAGATTTGGGAGAGATTTGACATTCTTGGAGAGATTTCACATACAGAGAGATATATGGGAGAGATTTCTCATACTTAGAGAGATTTGGGAGAGATTTGACATTCTTGGAGAGATTTCACATACAGAGAGATATGTGGGAGAGATTTCACATACTTAGAGAGATTTGGGAGAGATTTGACATTCTTGGAGAGATTTCACATACAGAGAGATATGTGGGAGAGATTTCTCATACTTAGAGAGATTTGGGAGAGATTTGACATTCTTGGAGAGATTTCACATACAAAGAGATATGTGGGAGAGATTTCTCATACTTAGAGAGATTTGGGAGAGATTTGACATTCTTGGAGAGATTTCTCATACAAAGAGATATGTGGGAGAGATTTCACATACTTAGAGAGATTTGGGAGAGATTTCTGATACGAAGAAATGGAGTGAAAACGATTGAGAGAGGTTTCATTGGTGACCTTTTTGAGTGTCCGGCTACGCACTGCAAGGTCCGTAAACCCCGTTAAGCCTTGTTTAAGGATCTTGCATACTCCCGATGAGTATGTAACATTGTTTTATCGGTTTGGCTCTCCACGTACCACCGTTTTAGGTTAAGGAGATCTAGGTGAACGCACTTTTCGACTTATGATCTCTCATTAGAATAGAGAGTTGTTTAGAAAGTACATAACGTAAACTCTAGTACTCACGGCAAATTGAGTTGACCGGTTTGACTTGTTGACTTTAGTTGACTTCGACTTGACCGAAAATTGACGGTTGTCACATCATCCCCCCGTTAGAGGGAATTTCGTCCCGAAATTTGAATTAAGGAGTTTGTAAATGACTAGGGTCGGCTCTACATTATTTTGATTCTGACTAAGAGATGAGTTATTATACACGAAAACTTAGCTTATACACATTATGATATAACCAATACTGGGCGGATAGTAAAATGTGTGATTCTACTTCAGTTTCACATCCCAACGAGGAAAAGAAACTAAGTCAGAATTCTCACATTCTATTATCTACCAGGTATTCGTTATATATAACTGGGGAATGTATAAGTGAGGAAATCATAACAAATAACTTAGTAATCCTTCTTACTACAAGGGTAGATAAGCAAGTCACTTACAACGACAACGATGAACTGATCCTAGTAAGAATGGCACATCCTATGAATACTGCGAACGGGTTAGTCCTATCCGAGGGGTATCACTACGGACTTGCAGCGTCCGCATCGAATTTGGAGGGTTGTCCTCGGACATCCTTTTTCCAATACTCGCGACTGGTGATATTCAGATCTCAGGTCCGATTCCTAAAGGGTACCTCGTTCCTTGTGGTTGGTCGGCCTATTCGTTTATGTGAGGCAGATAGTAAAGGTTTCTACTGGAGATATTGTCAGGGCCTCTGAAGTTAATGGAACTATGAGAAATTTACCTTTCTATTTGAAGAATAAGAACAGAGCTTTCCAGGGTGAAAAGCTTGGTTCTTCAATTTTTATTGTTGAGTAGTTCGACAGGTTTGACCTAAGAGTTCTTGTAGCTCGGTAGGAAGCATGTGGGTTTGGTTTTTACGATTAGGCCTTCTTAGATGGTAGGACAATTACTCGCCCTCCTGGGCAACTTTGGCCCGAAGTTCATGGCAGAACTCGTACCATATCTTTCCCAGGCTTCTGTGCTTAGACCTTGTCTGCCACCTGCGTGACATTCCCAAGGGTCTCCTGTAAGCACTTGTGATAAGGTTTCGGAAGTATAACACTCCTCTGATGCGTGTTTTGGGGTTCCATAGCAAAAGATAATCCGTAGGTTCGAGCTGGATGTTTATGAGAGACGAAGGTTTCGATGTTTGGAGGGGTTAGGTGAAAGGTCCTTTTGTAGATGTTAAATTGGGAAGATGAGGGCTATATCAATGAAGATTGAATGACGACAGCAATATCTTTTTAGATAAAACTAGCTAAGCTGTATTCGCAAGAAGAGATCACTAGAGTGATAAAGTATCTTGTGTTTCTTTTTAGGGTGATAAACTTTGTTTGATGTTATCATTATCGTAGATGATTTATACCACAGTGCCTAGCACTGGCGGCAGGTGTGTTTCGAGAATTAGTAATGATATTTGACATCATGACCCCTGACAGGTCTCTCTATGATCGAATGGTATATGAACGTCGTATGTGATCTGATGTTTGGGGAATCGTCGAGTGGGTGGCCCCACTCAACTCTTACTATTAGACACGGCTTAGGAGTCGGGATGAAATTATTTGTTTCAAGACTTCAGTATTTCGATTATAATTAACCCCGATGTATGTACAAAGTCATCACATCTTAGAGGTAATGATCTTTAGATCATATATGAATGTATTTGGTTCGATTTGAACGAGAGAGTATTTTAACTACTTTTAGAAAGACGGTGACTTTAGCAAGCATAACAATTTCATTACAAACATTTGGTACTTAAACGTTTTTGACGTTGGAAACATTACAAAAGTCCTAATATGGTTCCCTATTACCCTTGCTGGTTCGTTTGTTATGCTCCTCCGCTTTCCCCGTCATTCCTCTCAGTTGGACAGTTTCTCTTGAAGTGTCCCGCTTCGCCACATAGGAAGCACACTGGAATTACCTTGGTACTGGGTGTTGAAGTGATGCACTGAGTCGGGGTCCTACAGAAACGGGCGGTATGTCCTTCCCTGTAGCAGTTATCACATTGTAAAATTCGGCAAGCTCCTGTGTGATGGTAATTACACTTGTTACACTTCGGGAGTGAACCCTTATATGGTCTGGCCGGCGTTTGGGTGGCAGACCCTGTGGCTAGTGTTGAGGCATGTGTTGTGACTGCTGTTGTGATGGTGGGGGTGGCCATAGGTTGTTGTCTCTTAGTGGATTTTTGAGATTGGTGGCGCTCTTTTATGTTCCAAAACTTTCTCTTCTTGTTCGTAGGTTTGAGACCTGAGGTATTTTTGCTGGCGGACACCCGCTGGTGTTCCTGAATATTACCATTATCTGTATTATCAGCACCACTTCCATTTCTGCTGGCGTTGTTAGCATCGAACTGTGCCAAGACGGCTGCCACGGCTGCCGTGACTGCAGCCTGAAAAGTAGCAGCGTCAATCTGCAGGGTTGGCGCCTTGCTAGTTGGTTGGTTCCCTCTTGGTGAAGACATAGTTCTGTTTCATGATGAAAAACATCTTTGTTAGTGGAAATGATTATCTTAAGTGCATCCTTACAATTTATATTAACGTATATAAATTTTTTCACATTACTGTACTACTCCTAGTGTTTCCGCTAACATTCTTGAAATAGGGTTACAGCAGTGGGTAGGGGTAGGTTTCATACGGGCGTCAAGCTTTACCCATCTTAGAATCATGTGTGTTCAAACACGCTTGGCTGGGGAGTTTTGATGGGATCCGGTGCATTAGTGCTGGTATGATCGCACCCGTGAGTCTATGATGAAGGAACTTCTCAACAAAATGATTAAGGGTGAGATGATATTGAGTTTTTAGAATGGCTACACGTCGTGAGTTTCTAACTAAGCTTTATCTTATATTGATTTGTAACGTAATTTGGTCGTTAGGGGCGTTCTGAAAATAATTCATAACGGGAGTCTTTTTATGGAAACCCATGAATTTTTAGTAGTTCTGCACCCAAGTGGTGCCTTATAGCTGACCCAGGCTAGGTCCTTATTATGATCAAATGGGAACATGTTCTCGAAGATTTGACCTGCATCCCTATGATGCAGTCCTAATACAGAGTAGAAGTAAGTTCAGGTGGTGATCCTTTGATGTTGGTTGTTTGAAACCGGGTTCCATTGGTTGGTGAATGACATGATCCAACCCTGGGAGAGAAGATCAGGAATGATTCCGGAGCTAGAATATTCTAGTCTTACAACTTGAATAGAGTGGGTTTTAGGCAGGCTCCTATGGCAGCATGATGGGAGTGTTTGAACAAAAGGTGACACAGAATTCGGCTGATTGATACGTCATTGATGTTTAAGATGTAACAAATTAGGGAAAATTGACCTTGTAGGGGGGGTCTTACATCATATCGAAGTAGGGGTGTCTTGGCCGCCTAAAGGCCTCACTAAAGGTACCTACAGTACAAGATAGTTTCATAGGAAATACCACATAGGGCATAGATAGGGAAAACGATTCCTTTTTAACATGAAATGAAGTAAGGCATTTACTACTGGCGGCGGTCATTTTTCTTGTGATCTCTCAGTTCAGCTAGCTGCCGCTCCATATCAGGCATCTGCCTTTCGTACACCCTCTGGCGTACTCGGAGTTTTATGACATCGGTTCGTGATTCAGCCAGTGCTTGCAGCATGGTTTCATAGTCTTCCGCAGACTTTTCACAAGTGTGCTCAAGGCAATTGGTGCGGATTGTATGTATTCTTGCATTTGCATCAACCTCTGCGATACTATGGAGAGTTGTTCTGCCCTGAATCTCGTCTCGGGCAACTCTACGGACCTGGATTGGAAAATTTTCTATCTGTTGGGGTTCCTTCGTTTATGTTGTAGAAGTTTCGATCTCCATCGAATGACATAGGTTGGTCTTGCTCTTCGCTCCAGATTTCCAAGCACTCTGCCCAAGGAGGCATCGGGCCTTGAAAAGCCGGTCGAGGATTGGGATTTGGAACACGGGTCATCGAGGATAGGTTCACCATTTCAGGTTCGGAGTCAGAACCGTCAGCAAGGCCTTCAACTTGGTGACCATCCACAGGGATTGGGTGATCATTCTCTGGCTCCTCTCCGATCCATTCAGTATTGTTGTGGTTAGGGTAGTACGGGTCGTCATGGGGATGAAATCCAGCCATGATATCTTTGCGAGAAATGGGGATATAAGGAATAACTAAGTAGATGTACTAATTAGATAATTATAAGATGATCTTTATCAGGTACTTCAATACATTGTTTAGTGCATACTAGTCATATGTATTTGGGACAGGATAGACCTTCGAATAAGCGATCCTAACTCTAAATCCCCAATCCAACGAGAACAGGAAGTAAAGCAAAGATCCACAGATTCTAAGTCTATGACGTCCTGGATACATATAATTTTAATGCATCCACTAAGCAATTATTGACCTATTGATAAAAATCTATTTAGTTCTCAGATAAGTAATTATAATAACACCAAATACCCCTATGGTATTTCATTGTGGCAGTGTTGGTAAGTTTTTAGACTTGTTGCCATATCACAACCATTCTTGGGCATGTGCTAATTACTCCTCGGACGGGCATAGTTGATCAGGCTATGCCAATCCCAAGACTGACCATACATCCCCGAGCTTACCTGTGATATCCAACAATCATTACTTTTGTTTTGTTCTAGAACGACGTGACCCTAGTATATATGCATGCGTGTATACTTTTAATAAGAAATTACTTATTTCTAAAAGTATAGTTGTTTTGAAAACATAAAATCAGAGACTCTAGTCCCAATGCATTTATAGTTTGTATATCTTATGTGGTTCGATATACTAAGTTCACTATAAACAATGCTCTGATACCAATCTGTCACACCCCCAAACCAAGGATGGCGGAAACGTCCGGGGGTGGAGGACTTCATGTAGGGTATCACAACAACGAGTATAATAGTGCTCAAAGTAAATACAACCATCATAAATATAATTGAAAAAAAAGTTACACCAAAGTATATGTTTACATGATTCGAATCAATTACATTATGAATCAAAATGAACTGTTTGACGATTTATCGTCCCATCCTCAAAACGTTGTTGATTTCCTGTTTTCACTGAATTCCTGAGAATACAAGTAGTTTTGAAAAGTGTCAACACAAAGGTTGGTGAGTTCATAAGTCTTTGTATATAATTATGAAAAAGCTCGTCATGTAATTGTATAGTTGTTCCAGAAAAATCCGATATTTTCCTTAAAATGAATAATGTAGTCTTGTATCCAAAGACTGAAATGTATGAGTAATCTTTCTTATTTACAGAAAATAATGTGTGTTTATTTCAACACAAACGCGTATGATATCGATGAAACTCTCGTATATTCTTAAGTTTGTTAATACTTTCTTATTTACAGAAAATAATGTGTGTTTATTTCAACACAAACGCGTATGATATCGATGAAACTCTCGTATATTCTTAAGTTTGTTAATACTTTCTTATTTACAGAAAATAATGTGTGTTTATTTCAACACAAACGCGTATGATATCGATGAAACTCTCGTATATTCTTAAGTTTGTTAATACTTTCTGTGAGCTATTATAACCATACTATGACCTAGGTGGCCTGAATACGACGTTCTTCGGGCGTCGTAGAACTGAAATGACACTTGTCACCACAGACCTGCCGGTCTAGCTGTAGCGAGCAGCTCTGGTGTGGGTTGTCAAGCCCAATATAGATCTACATACAACTATCACGCTCTCCTTCCAGGAGACTCTGGTTACAATACAGGACTTATGATTTATGTGAAGAGGATGTCTATTATAACCATACTATGACCTAGGTGGCCTGAATACGACGTTCTTCGGGCGTCGTAGAACTGAAATGACACTTGTCACCACAGACCTGCCGGTCTAGCTGTTGCGAGCAGCTCTGGTGTGGGTTGTCAAGCCCAATATAGATCTATATACAACTATCACACTCTCCTTCCAGGAGACTCTGGTTACAATACAGGACTTATGATTTATGTGAAGAGGATGTCTCACAAAGTTATTAACGAATTTACACTTAATCATAATGAAAGTTTCCTTTTTGTAATGTATGCATTTTGAAATCCATCGTAAACTATACCTATTATAGTTTGGCAAAACGAAGGTAGTAACAGTAAAGTACGTAATTTTTACTTAACATAGTTTATTTAACGTTTGTGTGTAATGGGTATACTTCAATAATAACGCTTTGTGTAATCTATGCTTTGTCTAGTAAAAATCCATTTGTTAACAGGTTTATGTCTAGATACTAACACAAGAATGTCGTATATTGCAAATATACATGAACACGTAATAATATACACCTTGCTCAACATGTTACAAGGTGTTATGAAAATTATATGATGTTAACTAAATTAGACCTTCCTGCACTGTTTTAGAAAAGCCATAGAAAAATCATACGAAGTCGAAAACTAAATCCGTAAATTCTGAGAGTTCCCAAAATGTGTCTAGTTTACTCATAATTTTTATCATGATTTTTAATGACCTCCAACTTGGGTGAAAAAGTCCATAATCACAGACTGGTCCGGATTGGTGCTTGGAATGATAGGCAGTTTTGTAAAAATCACCATAAGTTGTAGAAAAATCCTATGGAGATGTGCAAGTAGTCATTTTAAAGCTAAGAAGTGTAACTATATGCACCTAAAACAGTTTTGAAAACAAAAATGTTTAAGATGTCCAAAACAGTCCGTGAATGGAGTCCAACTTTTCTGATGAAAGCTGTTAGAAGAATTTATTTATGTTCTTGGTGTTTTAACTTGTATTCCCCCCCTAAAAACTTGAGAAAACATGAAAATGTAGGGGTATGAACTCACCTTGTGTGATTTCAGTAGATAAATATTGAAGAAGGGAAGTGTTCAACCCAAGAACACTTGAAGAATCGCTTGAAGATTCGAAGCTCTAACACAAATATAATGGAGTTTGTGTAAGATACTCATGATTTGAGTGGAAATAATTGAGATAATCATAAAGGAAATGGATTATGCTTACCAAAGGTGGAGGAAACTCTCAAGATCAGCCCTTTAATCTTGGATTTCTAGAGAGAGAAAGTGGGAGAGAAAGGAGTTTGATCTTCTTGTGAAATGAGAACAAATGAGAGAAAATGAGGAGAGAGGATGAATATCCAGCTCTCAAAAACGTGGGAATGAGTAATAATTGAGTGGAAAGGACATTGATGTGACCTAGGTAAGGTGGGGAGGTATGGCTGGTCATAGAGTGGGTGTGGGAGTGGTTGCTTGTGTCATAAAGTAAAGCAAAGTCAACACTCCACCTATTTGTACTTTTACCCACTTGCTTTTATTATTTAAATAGAGATTTTTATGAATTTATGATTAAATTGTGAATATTTAGGGTTTATTATGTTAAAATATGATTTTGGGTGAAAACACCGCGTTAAAATAATTAAAAACGGGCGTAAAACGCAAATTTGGTTGAAAACCGGGAGAAAAAGGCTTCACAGCGAGGCCTCTCGGTCCTAGGCCGAGGTTCGGTCCCTAGGCCGAGGTTCGGTCAGGAGAATGCTGATTCGGAGGCGAGAGGCGCGAGCCAGAGGCGAGAAGCGAAGGGACGAGGGTTCGGTCCGAAGGCTAGGTCCGAAGGCTCGGTCCGAAGTCAGAAGGGAAGCTTCGGTCCTCGGTCTGGAGATAAGAGGCTAGAATGTCAAAACCGAACGAACTGTAGTGAACAGTAATGAACAGTACATTCGGTTCGGTTAGTGAACAGTACCTTCGGTTCGGATCAGCAGCCTTCTTCATCAGGAGGGTTCGGTTCCTAAGAGGGGTTTCGGTTCCGAAGAGGAGTTTCGGTTCCTAAGAGGGGTTTCGGTTCCTAAGAGGGGTTTCGGTTCATAAGGTCCGTTTTTCGCGTAGACTTCCGTTTTTGGGCTGATTTCGCCAAATTCGAGGGTCGGGATGCCCCGAGTGATTATAGAAAGTTGGGAGAGATTTTGAGAGAGATTTGAGAGAGATTCCACATACTCAGAGAGATTTGGGAGAGATTTGACATTCTTGGAGAGATTTCACATACAGAGAGATATGTGGGAGAGATTTCACATACTTAGAGAGATTTGGGAGAGATTTGACATTCTTAAAGAGATTTCACATACAGAGAGATATGTGGGAGAGATTTCTCATACTTAGAGAGATTTGGGAGAGATTTGACATTCTTGGAGAGATTTCACATACAGAGAGATATGTGGGAGAGATTTCACATACTTAGAGAGATTTGGGAGAGATTTGACATTCTTGGAGAGATTTCACATACAGAGAGATATGTGGGAGAGATTTCTCATACTTAGAGAGATTTGGGAGAGATTTGACATTCTTGGAGAGATTTCACATACAAAGAGATATGTGGGAGAGATTTCTCATACTTAGAGAGATTTGGGAGAGATTTGACATTCTTGGAGAGATTTCTCATACAAAGAGATATGTGGGAGAGATTTCACATACTTAGAGAGATTTGGGAGAGATTTCTGATACGAAGAAATGGAGTGAAAACGATTGAGAGAGGTTTCATTGGTGACCTTTTTGAGTGTCCGGCTACGCACTGCAAGGTCCGTAAACCCCGTTAAGCCTTGTTTAAGGATCTTGCATACTCCCGATGAGTATGTAACATTGTTTTATCGGTTTGGCTCTCCACGTACCACCGTTTTAGGTTAAGGAGATCTAGGTGAACGCACTTTTCGACTTATGATCTCTCATTAGAATAGAGAGTTGTTTAGAAAGTACATAACGTAAACTCTAGTACTCACGGCAAATTGAGTTGACCGGTTTGACTTGTTGACTTTAGTTGACTTCGACTTGACCGAAAATTGACGGTTGTCACATCATCCCCCCGTTAGAGGGAATTTTGTCCCGAAATTTGAATTAAGGAGTTTGTAAATGACTAGGGTCGGCTCTACATTATTTTGATTCTGACTAAGAGATGAGTTATTATACACGAAAACTTAGCTTATACACATTATGATATAACCAATACTGGGCGGATAGTAAAATGTGTGATTCTACTTCAGTTTCACATCCCAACGAGGAAAAGAAACTAAGTCAGAATTCTCACATTCTATTATCTACCAGGTATTCGTTATATATAACTGGGGAATGTATAAGTGAGGAAATCATAACAAATAACTTAGTAATCCTTCTTACTACAAGGGTAGATAAGCAAGTCACTTACAACGACAACGATGAACTGATCCTAGTAAGAATGGCACATCCTATGAATACTGCGAACGGGTTAGTCCTATCCGAGGGGTATCACTACGGACTTGCAGCGTCCGCATCGAATTTGGAGGGTTGTCCTCGGACATCCTTTTTCCAATACTCGCGACTGGTGATATTCAGATCTCAGGTCCGATTCCTAAAGGGTACCTCGTTCCTTGTGGTTGGTCGGCCTATTCGTTTATGTGAGGCAGATAGTAAAGGTTTCTACTGGAGATATTGTCAGGGCCTCTGAAGTTAATGGAACTATGAGCAATTTACCTTTCTATTTGAAGAATAAGAACAGAGCTTTCCAGGGTGAAAAGCTTGGTTCTTCAATTTTTATTGTTGAGTAGTTCGACAGGTTTGACCTAAGAGTTCTTGTAGCTCGGTAGGAAGCATGTGGGTTTGGTTTTTACGATTAGGCCTTCTTAGATGGTAGGACAATTACTCGCCCTCCTGGGCAACTTTGGCCCGAAGTTCATGGCAGAACTCGTACCATATCTTTCCCAGGCTTCTGTGCTTAGACCTTGTCTGCCACCTGCGTGACATTCCCAAGGGTCTCCTGTAAGCACTTGTGATAAGGTTTCGGAAGTATAACACTCCTCTGATGCGTGTTTTGGGGTTCCATAGCAAAAGATAATCCGTAGGTTCGAGCTGGATGTTTATGAGAGACGAAGGTTTCGATGTTTGGAGGGGTTAGGTGAAAGGTCCTTTTGTAGATGTTAAATTGGGAAGATGAGGGCTATATCAATGAAGATTGAATGACGACAGCAATATCTTTTTAGATAAAACTAGCTAAGCTGTATTCGCAAGAAGAGATCACTAGAGTGATAAAGTATCTTGTGTTTCTTTTTAGGGTGATAAACTTTGTTTGATGTTATCATTATCGTAGATGATTTATACCACAGTGCCTAGCACTGGCGGCAGGTGTGTTTCGAGAATTAGTAATGATATTTGACATCATGACCCCTGACAGGTCTCTCTATGATCGAATGGTATATGAACGTCGTATGTGATCTGATGTTTGGGGAATCGTCGAGTGGGTGGCCCCACTCAACTCTTACTATTAGACACGGCTTAGGAGTCGGGATGAAATTATTTGTTTCAAGACTTCAGTATTTCGATTATAATTAACCCCGATGTATGTACAAAGTCATCACATCTTAGAGGTAATGATCTTTAGATCATATATGAATGTATTTGGTTCGATTTGAACGAGAGAGTATTTTAACTACTTTTAGAAAGACGGTGACTTTAGCAAGCATAACAATTTCATTACAAACATTTGGTACTTAAACGTTTTTGACGTTGGAAACATTACAAAAGTCCTAATATGGTTCCCTATTACCCTTGCTGGTTCGTTTGTTATGCTCCTCCGCTTTCCCCGTCATTCCTCTCAGTTGGACAGTTTCTCTTGAAGTGTCCCGCTTCGCCACATAGGAAGCACACTGGAATTACCTTGGTACTGGGTGTTGAAGTGATGCACTGAGTCGGGGTCCTACAGAAACGGGCGGTATGTCCTTCCCTGTAGCAGTTATCACATTGTAAAATTCGGCAAGCTCCTGTGTGATGGTAATTACACTTGTTACACTTCGGGAGTGAACCCTTATATGGTCTGGCCGGCGTTTGGGTGGCAGACCCTGTGGCTAGTGTTGAGGCATGTGTTGTGACTGCTGTTGTGATGGTGGGGGTGGCCATAGGTTGTTGTCTCTTAGTGGATTTTTGAGATTGGTGGCGCTCTTTTATGTTCCAAAACTTTCTCTTCTTGTTCGTAGGTTTGAGACCTGAGGTATTTTTGCTGGCGGACACCCGCTGGTGTTCCTGAATATTACCATTATCTGTATTATCAGCACCACTTCCATTTCTGCTGGCGTTGTTAGCATCGAACTGTGCCAAGACGGCTGCCACGGCTGCCGTGACTGCAGCCTGAAAAGTAGCAGCGTCAATCTGCAGGGTTGGCGCCTTGCTAGTTGGTTGGTTCCCTCTTGGTGAAGACATAGTTCTGTTTCATGATGAAAAACATCTTTGTTAGTGGAAATGATTATCTTAAGTGCATCCTTACAATTTATATTAACGTATATAAATTTTTTCACATTACTGTACTACTCCTAGTGTTTCCGCTAACATTCTTGAAATAGGGTTACAGCAGTGGGTAGGGGTAGGTTTCATACGGGCGTCAAGCTTTACCCATCTTAGAATCATGTGTGTTCAAACACGCTTGGCTGGGGAGTTTTGATGGGATCCGGTGCATTAGTGCTGGTATGATCGCACCCGTGAGTCTATGATGAAGGAACTTCTCAACAAAATGATTAAGGGTGAGATGATATTGAGTTTTTAGAATGGCTACACGTCGTGAGTTTCTAACTAAGCTTTATCTTATATTGATTTGTAACGTAATTTGGTCGTTAGGGGCGTTCTGAAAATAATTCATAACGGGAGTCTTTTTATGGAAACCCATGAATTTTTAGTAGTTCTGCACCCAAGTGGTGCCTTATAGCTGACCCAGGCTAGGTCCTTATTATGATCAAATGGGAACATGTTCTCGAAGATTTGACCTGCATCCCTATGATGCAGTCCTAATACAGAGTAGAAGTAAGTTCAGGTGGTGATCCTTTGATGTTGGTTGTTTGAAACCGGGTTCCATTGGTTGGTGAATGACATGATCCAACCCTGGGAGAGAAGATCAGGAATGATTCCGGAGCTAGAATATTCTAGTCTTACAACTTGAATAGAGTGGGTTTTAGGCAGGCTCCTATGGCAGCATGATGGGAGTGTTTGAACAAAAGGTGACACAGAATTCGGCTGATTGATACGTCATTGATGTTTAAGATGTAACAAATTAGGGAAAATTGACCTTGTAGGGGGGGTCTTACATCATATCGAAGTAGGGGTGTCTTGGCCGCCTAAAGGCCTCACTAAAGGTACCTACAGTACAAGATAGTTTCATAGGAAATACCACATAGGGCATAGATAGGGAAAACGATTCCTTTTTAACATGAAATGAAGTAAGGCATTTACTACTGGCGGCGGTCATTTTTCTTGTGATCTCTCAGTTCAGCTAGCTGCCGCTCCATATCAGGCATCTGCCTTTCGTACACCCTCTGGCGTACTCGGAGTTTTATGACATCGGTTCGTGATTCAGCCAGTGCTTGCAGCATGGTTTCATAGTCTTCCGCAGACTTTTCACAAGTGTGCTCAAGGCAATTGGTGCGGATTGTATGTATTCTTGCATTTGCATCAACCTCTGCGATACTATGGAGAGTTGTTCTGCCCTGAATCTCGTCTCGGGCAACTCTACGGACCTGGATTGGAAAATTTTCTATCTGTTGGGGTTCCTTCGTTTATGTTGTAGAAGTTTCGATCTCCATCGAATGACATAGGTTGGTCTTGCTCTTCGCTCCAGATTTCCAAGCACTCTGCCCAAGGAGGCATCGGGCCTTGAAAAGCCGGTCGAGGATTGGGATTTGGAACACGGGTCATCGAGGATAGGTTCACCATTTCAGGTTCGGAGTCAGAACCGTCAGCAAGGCCTTCAACTTGGTGACCATCCACAGGGATTGGGTGATCATTCTCTGGCTCCTCTCCGATCCATTCAGTATTGTTGTGGTTAGGGTAGTACGGGTCGTCATGGGGATGAAATCCAGCCATGATATCTTTGCGAGAAATGGGGATATAAGGAATAACTAAGTAGATGTACTAATTAGATAATTATAAGATGATCTTTATCAGGTACTTCAATACATTGTTTAGTGCATACTAGTCATATGTATTTGGGACAGGATAGACCTTCGAATAAGCGATCCTAACTCTAAATCCCCAATCCAACGAGAACAGGAAGTAAAGCAAAGATCCACAGATTCTAAGTCTATGACGTCCTGGATACATATAATTTTAATGCATCCACTAAGCAATTATTGACCTATTGATAAAAATCTATTTAGTTCTCAGATAAGTAATTATAATAACACCAAATACCCCTATGGTATTTCATTGTGGCAGTGTTGGTAAGTTTTTAGACTTGTTGCCATATCACAACCATTCTTGGGCATGTGCTAATTACTCCTCGGACGGGCATAGTTGATCAGGCTATGCCAATCCCAAGACTGACCATACATCCCCGAGCTTACCTGTGATATCCAACAATCATTACTTTTGTTTTGTTCTAGAACGACGTGACCCTAGTATATATGCATGCGTGTATACTTTTAATAAGAAATTACTTATTTCTAAAAGTATAGTTGTTTTGAAAACATAAAATCAGAGACTCTAGTCCCAATGCATTTATAGTTTGTATATCTTATGTGGTTCGATATACTAAGTTCACTATAAACAATGCTCTGATACCAATCTGTCACACCCCCAAACCAAGGATGGCGGAAACGTCCGGGGGTGGAGGACTTCATGTAGGGTATCACAACAACGAGTATAATAGTGCTCAAAGTAAATACAACCATCATAAATATAATTGAAAAAAAAGTTACACCAAAGTATATGTTTACATGATTCGAATCAATTACATTATGAATCAAAATGAACTGTTTGACGATTTATCGTCCCATCCTCAAAACGTTGTTGATTTCCTGTTTTCACTGAATTCCTGAGAATACAAGTAGTTTTGAAAAGTGTCAACACAAAGGTTGGTGAGTTCATAAGTCTTTGTATATAATTATGAAAAAGCTCGTCATGTAATTGTATAGTTGTTCCAGAAAAATCCGATATTTTCCTTAAAATGAATAATGTAGTCTTGTATCCAAAGACTGAAATGTATGAGTAATCTTTCTTATTTACAGAAAATAATGTGTGTTTATTTCAACACAAACGCGTATGATATCGATGAAACTCTCGTATATTCTTAAGTTTGTTAATACTTTCTTATTTACAGAAAATAATGTGTGTTTATTTCAACACAAACGCGTATGATATCGATGAAACTCTCGTATATTCTTAAGTTTGTTAATACTTTCTTATTTACAGAAAATAATGTGTGTTTATTTCAACACAAACGCGTATGATATCGATGAAACTCTCGTATATTCTTAAGTTTGTTAATACTTTCTGTGAGCTATTATAACCATACTATGACCTAGGTGGCCTGAATACGACGTTCTTCGGGCGTCGTAGAACTGAAATGACACTTGTCACCACAGACCTGCCGGTCTAGCTGTAGCGAGCAGCTCTGGTGTGGGTTGTCAAGCCCAATATAGATCTACATACAACTATCACGCTCTCCTTCCAGGAGACTCTGGTTACAATACAGGACTTATGATTTATGTGAAGAGGATGTCTATTATAACCATACTATGACCTAGGTGGCCTGAATACGACGTTCTTCGGGCGTCGTAGAACTGAAATGACACTTGTCACCACAGACCTGCCGGTCTAGCTGTTGCGAGCAGCTCTGGTGTGGGTTGTCAAGCCCAATATAGATCTATATACAACTATCACACTCTCCTTCCAGGAGACTCTGGTTACAATACAGGACTTATGATTTATGTGAAGAGGATGTCTCACAAAGTTATTAACGAATTTACACTTAATCATAATGAAAGTTTCCTTTTTGTAATGTATGCATTTTGAAATCCATCGTAAACTATACCTATTATAGTTTGGCAAAACGAAGGTAGTAACAGTAAAGTACGTAATTTTTACTTAACATAGTTTATTTAACGTTTGTGTGTAATGGGTATACTTCAATAATAACGCTTTGTGTAATCTATGCTTTGTCTAGTAAAAATCCATTTGTTAACAGGTTTATGTCTAGATACTAACACAAGAATGTCGTATATTGCAAATATACATGAACACGTAATAATATACACCTTGCTCAACATGTTACAAGGTGTTATGAAAATTATATGATGTTAACTAAATTAGACCTTCCTGCACTGTTTTAGAAAAGCCATAGAAAAATCATACGAAGTCGAAAACTAAATCCGTAAATTCTGAGAGTTCCCAAAATGTGTCTAGTTTACTCATAATTTTTATCATGATTTTTAATGACCTCCAACTTGGGTGAAAAAGTCCATAATCACAGACTGGTCCGGATTGGTGCTTGGAATGATAGGCAGTTTTGTAAAAATCACCATAAATTGTAGAAAAATCCTATGGAGATGTGCAAGTAGTCATTTTAAAGCTAAGAAGTGTAACTATATGCACCTAAAACAGTTTTGAAAACAAAAATGTTTAAGATGTCCAAAACAGTCCGTGAATGGAGTCCAACTTTTCTGATGAAAGCTGTTAGAAGAATTTATTTATGTTCTTGGTGTTTTAACTTGTATTCCCCCCCTAAAAACTTGAGAAAACATGAAAATGTAGGGGTATGAACTCACCTTGTGTGATTTCAGTAGATAAATATTAAAGAAGGGAAGTGTTCAACCCAAGAACACTTGAAGAATCGCTTGAAGATTCGAAGCTCTAACACAAATATAATGGAGTTTGTGTAAGATACTCATGATTTGAGTGGAAATAATTGAGATAATCATAAAGGAAATGGATTATGCTTACCAAAGGTGGAGGAAACTCTCAAGATCAGCCCTTTAATCTTGGATTTCTAGAGAGAGAAAGTGGGAGAGAAAGGAGTTTGATCTTCTTGTGAAATGAGAACAAATGAGAGAAAATGAGGAGAGAGGATGAATATCCAGCTCTCAAAAACGTGGGAATGAGTAATAATTGAGTGGAAAGGACATTGATGTGACCTAGGTAAGGTGGGGAGGTATGGCTGGTCATAGAGTGGGTGTGGGAGTGGTTGCTTGTGTCATAAAGTAAAGCAAAGTCAACACTCCACCTATTTGTACTTTTACCCACTTGCTTTTATTATTTAAATAGAGATTTTTATGAATTTATGATTAAATTGTGAATATTTAGGGTTTATTATGTTAAAATATGATTTTGGGTGAAAACACCGCGTTAAAATAATTAAAAACGGGCGTAAAACGCAAATTTGGTTGAAAACCGGGAGAAAAAGGCTTCACAGCGAGGCCTCTCGGTCCTAGGCCGAGGTTCGGTCCCTAGGCCGAGGTTCGGTCAGGAGAATGCTGATTCGGAGGCGAGAGGCGCGAGCCAGAGGCGAGAAGCGAAGGGACGAGGGTTCGGTCCGAAGGCTAGGTCCGAAGGCTCGGTCCGAAGTCAGAAGGGAAGCTTCGGTCCTCGGTCTGGAGATAAGAGGCTAGAATGTCAAAACCGAACGAACTGTAGTGAACAGTAATGAACAGTACATTCGGTTCGGTTAGTGAACAGTACCTTCGGTTCGGATCAGCAGCCTTCTTCATCAGGAGGGTTCGGTTCCTAAGAGGGGTTTCGGTTCCGAAGAGGAGTTTCGGTTCCTAAGAGGGGTTTCGGTTCCTAAGAGGGGTTTCGGTTCATAAGGTCCGTTTTTCGCGTAGACTTCCGTTTTTGGGCTGATTTCGCCAAATTCGAGGGTCGGGATGCCCCGAGTGATTATAGAAAGTTGGGAGAGATTTTGAGAGAGATTTGAGAGAGATTCCACATACTCAGAGAGATTTGGGAGAGATTTGACATTCTTGGAGAGATTTCACATACAGAGAGATATGTGGGAGAGATTTCACATACTTAGAGAGATTTGGGAGAGATTTGACATTCTTAAAGAGATTTCACATACAGAGAGATATGTGGGAGAGATTTCTCATACTTAGAGAGATTTGGGAGAGATTTGACATTCTTGGAGAGATTTCACATACAGAGAGATATGTGGGAGAGATTTCACATACTTAGAGAGATTTGGGAGAGATTTGACATTCTTGGAGAGATTTCACATACAGAGAGATATGTGGGAGAGATTTCTCATACTTAGAGAGATTTGGGAGAGATTTGACATTCTTGGAGAGATTTCACATACAAAGAGATATGTGGGAGAGATTTCTCATACTTAGAGAGATTTGGGAGAGATTTGACATTCTTGGAGAGATTTCTCATACAAAGAGATATGTGGGAGAGATTTCACATACTTAGAGAGATTTGGGAGAGATTTCTGATACGAAGAAATGGAGTGAAAACGATTGAGAGAGGTTTCATTGGTGACCTTTTTGAGTGTCCGGCTACGCACTGCAAGGTCCGTAAACCCCGTTAAGCCTTGTTTAAGGATCTTGCATACTCCCGATGAGTATGTAACATTGTTTTATCGGTTTGGCTCTCCACGTACCACCGTTTTAGGTTAAGGAGATCTAGGTGAACGCACTTTTCGACTTATGATCTCTCATTAGAATAGAGAGTTGTTTAGAAAGTACATAACGTAAACTCTAGTACTCACGGCAAATTGAGTTGACCGGTTTGACTTGTTGACTTTAGTTGACTTCGACTTGACCGAAAATTGACGGTTGTCACATCATCCCCCCGTTAGAGGGAATTTCGTCCCGAAATTTGAATTAAGGAGTTTGTAAATGACTAGGGTCGGCTCTACATTATTTTGATTCTGACTAAGAGATGAGTTATTATACACGAAAACTTAGCTTATACACATTATGATATAACCAATACTGGGCGGATAGTAAAATGTGTGATTCTACTTCAGTTTCACATCCCAACGAGGAAAAGAAACTAAGTCAGAATTCTCACATTCTATTATCTACCAGGTATTCGTTATATATAACTGGGGAATGTATAAGTGAGGAAATCATAACAAATAACTTAGTAATCCTTCTTACTACAAGGGTAGATAAGCAAGTCACTTACAACGACAACGATGAACTGATCCTAGTAAGAATGGCACATCCTATGAATACTGCGAACGGGTTAGTCCTATCCGAGGGGTATCACTACGGACTTGCAGCGTCCGCATCGAATTTGGAGGGTTGTCCTCGGACATCCTTTTTCCAATACTCGCGACTGGTGATATTCAGATCTCAGGTCCGATTCCTAAAGGGTACCTCGTTCCTTGTGGTTGGTCGGCCTATTCGTTTATGTGAGGCAGATAGTAAAGGTTTCTACTGGAGATATTGTCAGGGCCTCTGAAGTTAATGGAACTATGAGCAATTTACCTTTCTATTTGAAGAATAAGAACAGAGCTTTCCAGGGTGAAAAGCTTGGTTCTTCAATTTTTATTGTTGAGTAGTTCGACAGGTTTGACCTAAGAGTTCTTGTAGCTCGGTAGGAAGCATGTGGGTTTGGTTTTTACGATTAGGCCTTCTTAGATGGTAGGACAATTACTCGCCCTCCTGGGCAACTTTGGCCCGAAGTTCATGGCAGAACTCGTACCATATCTTTCCCAGGCTTCTGTGCTTAGACCTTGTCTGCCACCTGCGTGACATTCCCAAGGGTCTCCTGTAAGCACTTGTGATAAGGTTTCGGAAGTATAACACTCCTCTGATGCGTGTTTTGGGGTTCCATAGCAAAAGATAATCCGTAGGTTCGAGCTGGATGTTTATGAGAGACGAAGGTTTCGATGTTTGGAGGGGTTAGGTGAAAGGTCCTTTTGTAGATGTTAAATTGGGAAGATGAGGGCTATATCAATGAAGATTGAATGACGACAGCAATATCTTTTTAGATAAAACTAGCTAAGCTGTATTCGCAAGAAGAGATCACTAGAGTGATAAAGTATCTTGTGTTTCTTTTTAGGGTGATAAACTTTGTTTGATGTTATCATTATCGTAGATGATTTATACCACAGTGCCTAGCACTGGCGGCAGGTGTGTTTCGAGAATTAGTAATGATATTTGACATCATGACCCCTGACAGGTCTCTCTATGATCGAATGGTATATGAACGTCGTATGTGATCTGATGTTTGGGGAATCGTCGAGTGGGTGGCCCCACTCAACTCTTACTATTAGACACGGCTTAGGAGTCGGGATGAAATTATTTGTTTCAAGACTTCAGTATTTCGATTATAATTAACCCCGATGTATGTACAAAGTCATCACATCTTAGAGGTAATGATCTTTAGATCATATATGAATGTATTTGGTTCGATTTGAACGAGAGAGTATTTTAACTACTTTTAGAAAGACGGTGACTTTAGCAAGCATAACAATTTCATTACAAACATTTGGTACTTAAACGTTTTTGACGTTGGAAACATTACAAAAGTCCTAATATGGTTCCCTATTACCCTTGCTGGTTCGTTTGTTATGCTCCTCCGCTTTCCCCGTCATTCCTCTCAGTTGGACAGTTTCTCTTGAAGTGTCCCGCTTCGCCACATAGGAAGCACACTGGAATTACCTTGGTACTGGGTGTTGAAGTGATGTACTGAGTCGGGGTCCTACAGAAACGGGCGGTATGTCCTTCCCTGTAGCAGTTATCACATTGTAAAATTCGGCAAGCTCCTGTGTGATGGTAATTACACTTGTTACACTTCGGGAGTGAACCCTTATATGGTCTGGCCGGCGTTTGGGTGGCAGACCCTGTGGCTAGTGTTGAGGCATGTGTTGTGACTGCTGTTGTGATGGTGGGGGTGGCCATAGGTTGTTGTCTCTTAGTGGATTTTTGAGATTGGTGGCGCTCTTTTATGTTCCAAAACTTTCTCTTCTTGTTCGTAGGTTTGAGACCTGAGGTATTTTTGCTGGCGGACACCCGCTGGTGTTCCTGAATATTACCATTATCTGTATTATCAGCACCACTTCCATTTCTGCTGGCGTTGTTAGCATCGAACTGTGCCAAGACGGCTGCCACGGCTGCCGTGACTGCAGCCTGAAAAGTAGCAGCGTCAATCTGCAGGGTTGGCGCCTTGCTAGTTGGTTGGTTCCCTCTTGGTGAAGACATAGTTCTGTTTCATGATGAAAAACATCTTTGTTAGTGGAAATGATTATCTTAAGTGCATCCTTACAATTTATATTAACGTATATAAATTTTTTCACATTACTGTACTACTCCTAGTGTTTCCGCTAACATTCTTGAAATAGGGTTACAGCAGTGGGTAGGGGTAGGTTTCATACGGGCGTCAAGCTTTACCCATCTTAGAATCATGTGTGTTCAAACACGCTTGGCTGGGGAGTTTTGATGGGATCCGGTGCATTAGTGCTGGTATGATCGCACCCGTGAGTCTATGATGAAGGAACTTCTCAACAAAATGATTAAGGGTGAGATGATATTGAGTTTTTAGAATGGCTACACGTCGTGAGTTTCTAACTAAGCTTTATCTTATATTGATTTGTAACGTAATTTGGTCGTTAGGGGCGTTCTGAAAATAATTCATAACGGGAGTCTTTTTATGGAAACCCATGAATTTTTAGTAGTTCTGCACCCAAGTGGTGCCTTATAGCTGACCCAGGCTAGGTCCTTATTATGATCAAATGGGAACATGTTCTCGAAGATTTGACCTGCATCCCTATGATGCAGTCCTAATACAGAGTAGAAGTAAGTTCAGGTGGTGATCCTTTGATGTTGGTTGTTTGAAACCGGGTTCCATTGGTTGGTGAATGACATGATCCAACCCTGGGAGAGAAGATCAGGAATGATTCCGGAGCTAGAATATTCTAGTCTTACAACTTGAATAGAGTGGGTTTTAGGCAGGCTCCTATGGCAGCATGATGGGAGTGTTTGAACAAAAGGTGACACAGAATTCGGCTGATTGATACGTCATTGATGTTTAAGATGTAACAAATTAGGGAAAATTGACCTTGTAGGGGGGGTCTTACATCATATCGAAGTAGGGGTGTCTTGGCCGCCTAAAGGCCTCACTAAAGGTACCTACAGTACAAGATAGTTTCATAGGAAATACCACATAGGGCATAGATAGGGAAAACGATTCCTTTTTAACATGAAATGAAGTAAGGCATTTACTACTGGCGGCGGTCATTTTTCTTGTGATCTCTCAGTTCAGCTAGCTGCCGCTCCATATCAGGCATCTGCCTTTCGTACACCCTCTGGCGTACTCGGAGTTTTATGACATCGGTTCGTGATTCAGCCAGTGCTTGCAGCATGGTTTCATAGTCTTCCGCAGACTTTTCACAAGTGTGCTCAAGGCAATTGGTGCGGATTGTATGTATTCTTGCATTTGCATCAACCTCTGCGATACTATGGAGAGTTGTTCTGCCCTGAATCTCGTCTCGGGCAACTCTACGGACCTGGATTGGAAAATTTTCTATCTGTTGGGGTTCCTTCGTTTATGTTGTAGAAGTTTCGATCTCCATCGAATGACATAGGTTGGTCTTGCTCTTCGCTCCAGATTTCCAAGCACTCTGCCCAAGGAGGCATCGGGCCTTGAAAAGCCGGTCGAGGATTGGGATTTGGAACACGGGTCATCGAGGATAGGTTCACCATTTCAGGTTCGGAGTCAGAACCGTCAGCAAGGCCTTCAACTTGGTGACCATCCACAGGGATTGGGTGATCATTCTCTGGCTCCTCTCCGATCCATTCAGTATTGTTGTGGTTAGGGTAGTACGGGTCGTCATGGGGATGAAATCCAGCCATGATATCTTTGCGAGAAATGGGGATATAAGGAATAACTAAGTAGATGTACTAATTAGATAATTATAAGATGATCTTTATCAGGTACTTCAATACATTGTTTAGTGCATACTAGTCATATGTATTTGGGACAGGATAGACCTTCGAATAAGCGATCCTAACTCTAAATCCCCAATCCAACGAGAACAGGAAGTAAAGCAAAGATCCACAGATTCTAAGTCTATGACGTCCTGGATACATATAATTTTAATGAATCCACTAAGCAATTATTGACCTATTGATAAAAATCTATTTAGTTCTCAGATAAGTAATTATAATAACACCAAATACCCCTATGGTATTTCATTGTGGCAGTGTTGGTAAGTTTTTAGACTTGTTGCCATATCACAACCATTCTTGGGCATGTGCTAATTACTCCTCGGACGGGCATAGTTGATCAGGCTATGCCAATCCCAAGACTGACCATACATCCCCGAGCTTACCTGTGATATCCAACAATCATTACTTTTGTTTTGTTCTAGAACGACGTGACCCTAGTATATATGCATGCGTGTATACTTTTAATAAGAAATTACTTATTTCTAAAAGTATAGTTGTTTTGAAAACATAAAATCAGAGACTCTAGTCCCAATGCATTTATAGTTTGTATATCTTATGTGGTTCGATATACTAAGTTCACTATAAACAATGCTCTGATACCAATCTGTCACACCCCCAAACCAAGGATGGCGGAAACGTCCGGGGGTGGAGGACTTCATGTAGGGTATCACAACAACGAGTATAATAGTGCTCAAAGTAAATACAACCATCATAAATATAATTGAAAAAAAAGTTACACCAAAGTATATGTTTACATGATTCGAATCAATTACATTATGAATCAAAATGAACTGTTTGACGATTTATCGTCCCATCCTCAAAACGTTGTTGATTTCCTGTTTTCACTGAATTCCTGAGAATACAAGTAGTTTTGAAAAGTGTCAACACAAAGGTTGGTGAGTTCATAAGTCTTTGTATATAATTATGAAAAAGCTCGTCATGTAATTGTATAGTTGTTCCAGAAAAATCCGATATTTTCCTTAAAATGAATAATGTAGTCTTGTATCCAAAGACTGAAATGTATGAGTAATCTTTCTTATTTACAGAAAATAATGTGTGTTTATTTCAACACAAACGCGTATGATATCGATGAAACTCTCGTATATTCTTAAGTTTGTTAATACTTTCTTATTTACAGAAAATAATGTGTGTTTATTTCAACACAAACGCGTATGATATCGATGAAACTCTCGTATATTCTTAAGTTTGTTAATACTTTCTTATTTACAGAAAATAATGTGTGTTTATTTCAACACAAACGCGTATGATATCGATGAAACTCTCGTATATTCTTAAGTTTGTTAATACTTTCTGTGAGCTATTATAACCATACTATGACCTAGGTGGCCTGAATACGACGTTCTTCGGGCGTCGTAGAACTGAAATGACACTTGTCACCACAGACCTGCCGGTCTAGCTGTAGCGAGCAGCTCTGGTGTGGGTTGTCAAGCCCAATATAGATCTACATACAACTATCACGCTCTCCTTCCAGGAGACTCTGGTTACAATACAGGACTTATGATTTATGTGAAGAGGATGTCTATTATAACCATACTATGACCTAGGTGGCCTGAATACGACGTTCTTCGGGCGTCGTAGAACTGAAATGACACTTGTCACCACAGACCTGCCGGTCTAGCTGTTGCGAGCAGCTCTGGTGTGGGTTGTCAAGCCCAATATAGATCTATATACAACTATCACACTCTCCTTCCAGGAGACTCTGGTTACAATACAGGACTTATGATTTATGTGAAGAGGATGTCTCACAAAGTTATTAACGAATTTACACTTAATCATAATGAAAGTTTCCTTTTTGTAATGTATGCATTTTGAAATCCATCGTAAACTATACCTATTATAGTTTGGCAAAACGAAGGTAGTAACAGTAAAGTACGTAATTTTTACTTAACATAGTTTATTTAACGTTTGTGTGTAATGGGTATACTTCAATAATAACGCTTTGTGTAATCTATGCTTTGTCTAGTAAAAATCCATTTGTTAACAGGTTTATGTCTAGATACTAACACAAGAATGTCGTATATTGCAAATATACATGAACACGTAATAATATACACCTTGCTCAACATGTTACAAGGTGTTATGAAAATTATATGATGTTAACTAAATTAGACCTTCCTGCACTGTTTTAGAAAAGCCATAGAAAAATCATACGAAGTCGAAAACTAAATCCGTAAATTCTGAGAGTTCCCAAAATGTGTCTAGTTTACTCATAATTTTTATCATGATTTTTAATGACCTCCAACTTGGGTGAAAAAGTCCATAATCACAGACTGGTCCGGATTGGTGCTTGGAATGATAGGCAGTTTTGTAAAAATCACCATAAATTGTAGAAAAATCCTATGGAGATGTGCAAGTAGTCATTTTAAAGCTAAGAAGTGTAACTATATGCACCTAAAACAGTTTTGAAAACAAAAATGTTTAAGATGTCCAAAACAGTCCGTGAATGGAGTCCAACTTTTCTGATGAAAGCTGTTAGAAGAATTTATTTATGTTCTTGGTGTTTTAACTTGTATTCCCCCCCTAAAAACTTGAGAAAACATGAAAATGTAGGGGTATGAACTCACCTTGTGTGATTTCAGTAGATAAATATTGAAGAAGGGAAGTGTTCAACCCAAGAACACTTGAAGAATCGCTTGAAGATTCGAAGCTCTAACACAAATATAATGGAGTTTGTGTAAGATACTCATGATTTGAGTGGAAATAATTGAGATAATCATAAAGGAAATGGATTATGCTTACCAAAGGTGGAGGAAACTCTCAAGATCAGCCCTTTAATCTCGGATTTCTAGAGAGAGAAAGTGGGAGAGAAAGGAGTTTGATCTTCTTGTGAAATGAGAACGAATGAGAGAAAATGAGGAGAGAGGATGAATATCCAGCTCTCAAAAACGTGGGAATGAGTAATAATTGAGTGGAAAGGACATTGATGTGACCTAGGTAAGGTGGGGAGGTATGGCTGGTCATAGAGTGGGTGTGGGAGTGGTTGCTTGTGTCATAAAGTAAAGCAAAGTCAACACTCCACCTATTTGTACTTTTACCCACTTGCTTTTATTATTTAAATAGAGATTTTTATGAATTTATGATTAAATTGTGAATATTTAGGGTTTATTATGTTAAAATATGATTTTGGGTGAAAACCCCGCGTTAAAATAATTAAAAACGGGCTTAAAACGCAAATTTGGTTGAAAACCGGGAGAAAAAGGCTTCACAGCGAGGCCTCTCGGTCCTAGGCCGAGGTTCGGTCCCTAGGCCGAGGTTCGGTCAGGAGAATGCTGATTCGGAGGCGAGAGGCGCGAGCCAGAGGCGAGAAGCGAAGGGACGAGGGTTCGGTCCGAAGGCTAGGTCCGAAGGCTCGGTCCGAAGTCAGAAGGGAAGCTTCGGTCCTCGGTCTGGAGATAAGAGGCTAGAATGTCAAAACCGAACGAACTGTAGTGAACAGTAATGAACAGTACATTCGGTTCGGTTAGTGAACAGTACCTTCGGTTCGGATCAGCAGCCTTCTTCATCAGGAGGGTTCGGTTCCTAAGAGGGGTTTCGGTTCCGAAGAGGAGTTTCGGTTCCTAAGAGGGGTTTCGGTTCCTAAGAGGGGTTTCGGTTCATAAGGTCCGTTTTTCGCGTAGACTTCCGTTTTTGGGCTGATTTCGCCAAATTCGAGGGTCGGGATGCCCCGAGTGATTATAGAAAGTTGGGAGAGATTTCGAGAGAGATTTGAGAGAGATTCCACATACTCAGAGAGATTTGGGAGAGATTTGACATTCTTGGAGAGATTTCACATACAGAGAGATATGTGGGAGAGATTTCACATACTTAGAGAGATTTGGGAGAGATTTGACATTCTTGGAGAGATTTCACATACAGAGAGATATATGGGAGAGATTTCTCATACTTAGAGAGATTTGGGAGAGATTTGACATTCTTGGAGAGATTTCACATACAGAGAGATATGTGGGAGAGATTTCACATACTTAGAGAGATTTGGGAGAGATTTGACATTCTTGGAGAGATTTCACATACAGAGAGATATGTGGGAGAGATTTCTCATACTTAGAGAGATTTGGGAGAGATTTGACATTCTTGGAGAGATTTCACATACAAAGAGATATGTGGGAGAGATTTCTCATACTTAGAGAGATTTGGGAGAGATTTGACATTCTTGGAGAGATTTCTCATACAAAGAGATATGTGGGAGAGATTTCACATACTTAGAGAGATTTGGGAGAGATTTCTGATACGAAGAAATGGAGTGAAAACGATTGAGAGAGGTTTCATTGGTGACCTTTTTGAGTGTCCGGCTACGCACTGCAAGGTCCGTAAACCCCGTTAAGCCTTGTTTAAGGATCTTGCATACTCCCGATGAGTATGTAACATTGTTTTATCGGTTTGGCTCTCCACGTACCACCGTTTTAGGTTAAGGAGATCTAGGTGAACGCACTTTTCGACTTATGATCTCTCATTAGAATAGAGAGTTGTTTAGAAAGTACATAACGTAAACTCTAGTACTCACGGCAAATTGAGTTGACCGGTTTGACTTGTTGACTTTAGTTGACTTCGACTTGACCGAAAATTGACGGTTGTCACATCATCCCCCCGTTAGAGGGAATTTCGTCCCGAAATTTGAATTAAGGAGTTTGTAAATGACTAGGGTCGGCTCTACATTATTTTGATTCTGACTAAGAGATGAGTTATTATACACGAAAACTTAGCTTATACACATTATGATATAACCAATACTGGGCGGATAGTAAAATGTGTGATTCTACTTCAGTTTCACATCCCAACGAGGAAAAGAAACTAAGTCAGAATTCTCACATTCTATTATCTACCAGGTATTCGTTATATATAACTGGGGAATGTATAAGTGAGGAAATCATAACAAATAACTTAGTAATCCTTCTTACTACAAGGGTAGATAAGCAAGTCACTTACAACGACAACGATGAACTGATCCTAGTAAGAATGGCACATCCTATGAATACTGCGAACGGGTTAGTCCTATCCGAGGGGTATCACTACGGACTTGCAGCGTCCGCATCGAATTTGGAGGGTTGTCCTCGGACATCCTTTTTCCAATACTCGCGACTGGTGATATTCAGATCTCAGGTCCGATTCCTAAAGGGTACCTCGTTCCTTGTGGTTGGTCGGCCTATTCGTTTATGTGAGGCAGATAGTAAAGGTTTCTACTGGAGATATTGTCAGGGCCTCTGAAGTTAATGGAACTATGAGCAATTTACCTTTCTATTTGAAGAATAAGAACAGAGCTTTCCAGGGTGAAAAGCTTGGTTCTTCAATTTTTATTGTTGAGTAGTTCGACAGGTTTGACCTAAGAGTTCTTGTAGCTCGGTAGGAAGCATGTGGGTTTGGTTTTTACGATTAGGCCTTCTTAGATGGTAGGACAATTACTCGCCCTCCTGGGCAACTTTGGCCCGAAGTTCATGGCAGAACTCGTACCATATATTTCCCAGGCTTCTGTGCTTGGACCTTGTCTGCCACCTGCGTGACATTCCCAAGGGTCTCCTGTAAGCACTTGTGATAAGGTTTCGGAAGTATAACACTCCTCTGATGCGAGTTTTGGGGTTCCATAGCAAAAGATAATCCGTAGGTTCGAGCTGGATGTTTATGAGAGATGAAGGTTTCGATGTTTGGAGGGGTTAGGTGAAAGGTCCTTTTGTAGATGTTAAATTGGGAAGATGAGGGCTATATCAATGAAGATTGAATGACGACAGCAATATCTTTTTAGATAAAACTAGCTAAGCTGTATTCGCAAGAAGAGATCACTAGAGTGATAAAGTATCTTGTGTTTCTTTTTAGGGTGATAAACTTTGTTTGATGTTATCATTATCGTAGATGATTTATACCACAGTGCCTAGCACTGGCGGCAGGTGTGTTTCGAGAATTAGTAATGATATTTGACATCATGACCCCTGACAGGTCTCTCTATGATCGAATGGTATATGAACGTCGTATGTGATCTGATGTTTGGGGAATCGTCGAGTGGGTGGCCCCACTCAACTCTTACTATTAGACACTGCTTAGGAGTCGGGATGAAATTATTTGTTTCAAGACTTCAGTATTTCGATTATAATTAACCCCGATGTATGTACAAAGTCATCACATCTTAGAGGTAATGATCTTTAGATCATATATGAATGTATTTGGTTCGATTTGAACGAGAGAGTATTTTAACTACTTTTAGAAAGACGGTGACTTTAGCAAGCATAACAATTTCATTACAAACATTTGGTACTTAAACGTTTTTGACGTTGGAAACATTACAAAAGTCCTAATATGGTTCCCTATTACCCTTGCTGGTTCGTTTGTTATGCTCCTCCGCTTTCCCCGTCATTCCTCTCAGTTGGACAGTTTCTCTTGAAGTGTCCCGCTTCGCCACATAGGAAGCACACTGGAATTACCTTGGTACTGGGTGTTGAAGTGATGTACTGAGTCGGGGTCCTACAGAAATGGGCGGTATGTCCTTCCCTGTAGCAGTTATCACATTGTAAAATTCGGCAAGCTCCTATGTGATGGTAATTACACTTGTTACACTTCGGGAGTGAACCCTTATATGGTCTGGCCGGCGTTTGGGTGGCAGACCCTGTGGCTAGTGTTGTGGCATGTGTTGTGATGGTGGGGGTGGCCATAGGTTGTTGTCTCTTAGTGGATTTTTGAGATTGGTGGCGCTCTTTTATGTTCCAAAACTTTCTCTTCTTGTTCGTAGGTTTGAGACCTGAGGTATTTTTGCTGGCGGACACCCGCTGGTGTTCCTGAATATTACCATTATCTGTATTGTCAGCACCACTTCCATTTCTGCTGGCGTTGTTAGCATCGAACTGTGCCAAGACGGCTGCCACGGCTGCCGTGACTGCAGCCTGAAAAGTAGCAGCGTCAATCTGCAGGGTTGGCGCCTTGCTAGTTGGTTGGTTCCCTCTTGGTGAAGACATAGTTCTGTTTCATGATGAAAAACATCTTTGTTAGTGGAAATGATTATCTTAAGTGCATCCTTACAATTTATATTAACGTATATAAATTTTTTCACATTACTGTACTACTCCTAGTGTTTCCGCTAACATTCTTGAAATAGGGTTACAGCAGTGGGTAGGGGTAGGTTTCATACGGGCGTCAAGCTTTACCCATCTTAGAATCATGTGTGTTCAAACACGCTTGGCTGGGGAGTTTTGATGGGATCCGGTGCATTAGTGCTGGTATGATCGCACCCGTGAGTCTATGATGAAGGAACTTCTCAACAAAATGATTAAGGGTGAGATGATATTGAGTTTTTAGAATGGCTACACGTCGTGAGTTTCTAACTAAGCTTTATCTTATATTGATTTGTAACGTAATTTGGTCGTTAGGGGCGTTCTGAAAATAATTCATAACGGGAGTCTTTTTATGGAAACCCATGAATTTTTAGTAGTTCTGCACCCAAGTGGTGCCTTATAGCTGACCCAGGCTAGGTCCTTATTATGATCAAATGGGAACATGTTCTCGAAGATTTGACCTGCATCCCTATGATGCAGTCCTAATACAGAGTAGAAGTAAGTTCAGGTGGTGATCCTTTGATGTTGGTTGTTTGAAACCGGGTTCCATTGGTTGGTGAATGACATGATCCAACCCTGGGAGAGAAGATCAGGAATGATTCCGGAGCTAGAATATTCTAGTCTTACAACTTGAATAGAGTGGGTTTTAGGCAGGCTCCTATGGCAGCATGATGGGAGTGTTTGAACAAAAGGTGACACAGAATTCGGCTGATTGATACGTCATTGATGTTTAAGATGTAACAAATTAGGGAAAATTGACCTTGTAGGGGGGGTCTTACATCATATCGAAGTAGGGGTGTCTTGGCCGCCTAAAGGCCTCACTAAAGGTACCTACAGTACAAGATAGTTTCATAGGAAATACCACATAGGGCATAGATAGGGAAAACGATTCCTTTTTAACATGAAATGAAGTAAGGCATTTACTACTGGCGGCGGTCATTTTTCTTGTGATCTCTCAGTTCAGCTAGCTGCCGCTCCATATCAGGCATCTGCCTTTCGTACACCCTCTGGCGTACTCGGAGTTTTATGACATCGGTTCGTGATTCAGCCAGTGCTTGCAGCATGGTTTCATAGTCTTCCGCAGACTTTTCACAAGTGTGCTCAAGGCAATTGGTGCGGATTGTATGTATTCTTGCATTTGCATCAACCTCTGCGATACTATGGAGAGTTGTTCTGCCCTGAATCTCGTCTCGGGCAACTCTACGGACCTGGATTGGAAAATTTTCTATCTGTTGGGGTTCCTTCGTTTATGTTGTAGAAGTTTCGATCTCCATCGAATGACATAGGTTGGTCTTGCTCTTCGCTCCAGATTTCCAAGCACTCTGCCCAAGGAGGCATCGGGCCTTGAAAAGCCGGTCGAGGATTGGGATTTGGAACACGGGTCATCGAGGATAGGTTCACCATTTCAGGTTCGGAGTCAGAACCGTCAGCAAGGCCTTCAACTTGGTGACCATCCACAGGGATTGGGTGATCATTCTCTGGCTCCTCTCCGATCCATTCAGTATTGTTGTGGTTAGGGTAGTACGGGTCGTCATGGGGATGAAATCCAGCCATGATATCTTTGCGAGAAATGGGGATATAAGGAATAACTAAGTAGATGTACTAATTAGATAATTATAAGATGATCTTTATCAGGTACTTCAATACATTGTTTAGTGCATACTAGTCATATGTATTTGGGACAGGATAGACCTTCGAATAAGCGATCCTAACTCTAAATCCCCAATCCAACGAGAACAGGAAGTAAAGCAAAGATCCACAGATTCTAAGTCTATGACGTCCTGGATACATATAATTTTAATGAATCCACTAAGCAATTATTGACCTATTGATAAAAATCTATTTAGTTCTCAGATAAGTAATTATAATAACACCAAATACCCCTATGGTATTTCATTGTGGCAGTGTTGGTAAGTTTTTAGACTTGTTGCCATATCACAACCATTCTTGGGCATGTGCTAATTACTCCTCGGACGGGCATAGTTGATCAGGCTATGCCAATCCCAAGACTGACCATACATCCCCGAGCTTACCTGTGATATCCAACAATCATTACTTTTGTTTTGTTCTAGAACGACGTGACCCTAGTATATATGCATGCGTGTATACTTTTAATAAGAAATTACTTATTTCTAAAAGTATAGTTGTTTTGAAAACATAAAATCAGAGACTCTAGTCCCAATGCATTTATAGTTTGTATATCTTATGTGGTTCGATATACTAAGTTCACTATAAACAATGCTCTGATACCAATCTGTCACACCCCCAAACCAAGGATGGCGGAAACGTCCGGGGGTGGAGGACTTCATGTAGGGTATCACAACAACGAGTATAATAGTGCTCAAAGTAAATACAACCATCATAAATATAATTGAAAAAAAAGTTACACCAAAGTATATGTTTACATGATTCGAATCAATTACATTATGAATCAAAATGAACTGTTTGACGATTTATCGTCCCATCCTCAAAACGTTGTTGATTTCCTGTTTTCACTGAATTCCTGAGAATACAAGTAGTTTTGAAAAGTGTCAACACAAAGGTTGGTGAGTTCATAAGTCTTTGTATATAATTATGAAAAAGCTCGTCATGTAATTGTATAGTTGTTCCAGAAAAATCCGATATTTTCCTTAAAATGAATAATGTAGTCTTGTATCCAAAGACTGAAATGTATGAGTAATCTTTCTTATTTACAGAAAATAATGTGTGTTTATTTCAACACAAACGCGTATGATATCGATGAAACTCTCGTATATTCTTAAGTTTGTTAATACTTTCTTATTTACAGAAAATAATGTGTGTTTATTTCAACACAAACGCGTATGATATCGATGAAACTCTCGTATATTCTTAAGTTTGTTAATACTTTCTTATTTACAGAAAATAATGTGTGTTTATTTCAACACAAACGCGTATGATATCGATGAAACTCTCGTATATTCTTAAGTTTGTTAATACTTTCTGTGAGCTATTATAACCATACTATGACCTAGGTGGCCTGAATACGACGTTCTTCGGGCGTCGTAGAACTGAAATGACACTTGTCACCACAGACCTGCCGGTCTAGCTGTAGCGAGCAGCTCTGGTGTGGGTTGTCAAGCCCAATATAGATCTACATACAACTATCACGCTCTCCTTCCAGGAGACTCTGGTTACAATACAGGACTTATGATTTATGTGAAGAGGATGTCTATTATAACCATACTATGACCTAGGTGGCCTGAATACGACGTTCTTCGGGCGTCGTAGAACTGAAATGACACTTGTCACCACAGACCTGCCGGTCTAGCTGTTGCGAGCAGCTCTGGTGTGGGTTGTCAAGCCCAATATAGATCTATATACAACTATCACACTCTCCTTCCAGGAGACTCTGGTTACAATACAGGACTTATGATTTATGTGAAGAGGATGTCTCACAAAGTTATTAACGAATTTACACTTAATCATAATGAAAGTTTCCTTTTTGTAATGTATGCATTTTGAAATCCATCGTAAACTATACCTATTATAGTTTGGCAAAACGAAGGTAGTAACAGTAAAGTACGTAATTTTTACTTAACATAGTTTATTTAACGTTTGTGTGTAATGGGTATACTTCAATAATAACGCTTTGTGTAATCTATGCTTTGTCTAGTAAAAATCCATTTGTTAACAGGTTTATGTCTAGATACTAACACAAGAATGTCGTATATTGCAAATATACATGAACACGTAATAATATACACCTTGCTCAACATGTTACAAGGTGTTATGAAAATTATATGATGTTAACTAAATTAGACCTTCCTGCACTGTTTTAGAAAAGCCATAGAAAAATCATACGAAGTCGAAAACTAAATCCGTAAATTCTGAGAGTTCCCAAAATGTGTCTAGTTTACTCATAATTTTTATCATGATTTTTAATGACCTCCAACTTGGGTGAAAAAGTCCATAATCACAGACTGGTCCGGATTGGTGCTTGGAATGATAGGCAGTTTTGTAAAAATCACCATAAATTGTAGAAAAATCCTATGGAGATGTGCAAGTAGTCATTTTAAAGCTAAGAAGTGTAACTATATGCACCTAAAACAGTTTTGAAAACAAAAATGTTTAAGATGTCCAAAACAGTCCGTGAATGGAGTCCAACTTTTCTGATGAAAGCTGTTAGAAGAATTTATTTATGTTCTTGGTGTTTTAACTTGTATTCCCCCCCTAAAAACTTGAGAAAACATGAAAATGTAGGGGTATGAACTCACCTTGTGTGATTTCAGTAGATAAATATTGAAGAAGGGAAGTGTTCAACCCAAGAACACTTGAAGAATCGCTTGAAGATTCGAAGCTCTAACACAAATATAATGGAGTTTGTGTAAGATACTCATGATTTGAGTGGAAATAATTGAGATAATCATAAAGGAAATGGATTATGCTTACCAAAGGTGGAGGAAACTCTCAAGATCAGCCCTTTAATCTCGGATTTCTAGAGAGAGAAAGTGGGAGAGAAAGGAGTTTGATCTTCTTGTGAAATGAGAACGAATGAGAGAAAATGAGGAGAGAGGATGAATATCCAGCTCTCAAAAACGTGGGAATGAGTAATAATTGAGTGGAAAGGACATTGATGTGACCTAGGTAAGGTGGGGAGGTATGGCTGGTCATAGAGTGGGTGTGGGAGTGGTTGCTTGTGTCATAAAGTAAAGCAAAGTCAACACTCCACCTATTTGTACTTTTACCCACTTGCTTTTATTATTTAAATAGAGATTTTTATGAATTTATGATTAAATTGTGAATATTTAGGGTTTATTATGTTAAAATATGATTTTGGGTGAAAACCCCGCGTTAAAATAATTAAAAACGGGCTTAAAACGCAAATTTGGTTGAAAACCGGGAGAAAAAGGCTTCACAGCGAGGCCTCTCGGTCCTAGGCCGAGGTTCGGTCCCTAGGCCGAGGTTCGGTCAGGAGAATGCTGATTCGGAGGCGAGAGGCGCGAGCCAGAGGCGAGAAGCGAAGGGACGAGGGTTCGGTCCGAAGGCTAGGTCCGAAGGCTCGGTCCGAAGTCAGAAGGGAAGCTTCGGTCCTCGGTCTGGAGATAAGAGGCTAGAATGTCAAAACCGAACGAACTGTAGTGAACAGTAATGAACAGTACATTCGGTTCGGTTAGTGAACAGTACCTTCGGTTCGGATCAGCAGCCTTCTTCATCAGGAGGGTTCGGTTCCTAAGAGGGGTTTCGGTTCCGAAGAGGAGTTTCGGTTCCTAAGAGGGGTTTCGGTTCATAAGGTCCGTTTTTCGCGTAGACTTCCGTTTTTGGGCTGATTTCGCCAAATTCGAGGGTCGGGATGCCCCGAGTGATTATAGAAAGTTGGGAGAGATTTCGAGAGAGATTTGAGAGAGATTCCACATACTCAGAGAGATTTGGGAGAGATTTGACATTCTTGGAGAGATTTCACATACAGAGAGATATGTGGGAGAGATTTCACATACTTAGAGAGATTTGGGAGAGATTTGACATTCTTGGAGAGATTTCACATACAGAGAGATATATGGGAGAGATTTCTCATACTTAGAGAGATTTGGGAGAGATTTGACATTCTTGGAGAGATTTCACATACAGAGAGATATGTGGGAGAGATTTCACATACTTAGAGAGATTTGGGAGAGATTTGACATTCTTGGAGAGATTTCACATACAGAGAGATATGTGGGAGAGATTTCTCATACTTAGAGAGATTTGGGAGAGATTTGACATTCTTGGAGAGATTTCACATACAAAGAGATATGTGGGAGAGATTTCTCATACTTAGAGAGATTTGGGAGAGATTTGACATTCTTGGAGAGATTTCTCATACAAAGAGATATGTGGGAGAGATTTCACATACTTAGAGAGATTTGGGAGAGATTTCTGATACGAAGAAATGGAGTGAAAACGATTGAGAGAGGTTTCATTGGTGACCTTTTTGAGTGTCCGGCTACGCACTGCAAGGTCCGTAAACCCCGTTAAGCCTTGTTTAAGGATCTTGCATACTCCCGATGAGTATGTAACATTGTTTTATCGGTTTGGCTCTCCACGTACCACCGTTTTAGGTTAAGGAGATCTAGGTGAACGCACTTTTCGACTTATGATCTCTCATTAGAATAGAGAGTTGTTTAGAAAGTACATAACGTAAACTCTAGTACTCACGGCAAATTGAGTTGACCGGTTTGACTTGTTGACTTTAGTTGACTTCGACTTGACCGAAAATTGACGGTTGTCACATCATCCCCCCGTTAGAGGGAATTTCGTCCCGAAATTTGAATTAAGGAGTTTGTAAATGACTAGGGTCGGCTCTACATTATTTTGATTCTGACTAAGAGATGAGTTATTATACACGAAAACTTAGCTTATACACATTATGATATAACCAATACTGGGCGGATAGTAAAATGTGTGATTCTACTTCAGTTTCACATCCCAACGAGGAAAAGAAACTAAGTCAGAATTCTCACATTCTATTATCTACCAGGTATTCGTTATATATAACTGGGGAATGTATAAGTGAGGAAATCATAACAAATAACTTAGTAATCCTTCTTACTACAAGGGTAGATAAGCAAGTCACTTACAACGACAACGATGAACTGATCCTAGTAAGAATGGCACATCCTATGAATACTGCGAACGGGTTAGTCCTATCCGAGGGGTATCACTACGGACTTGCAGCGTCCGCATCGAATTTGGAGGGTTGTCCTCGGACATCCTTTTTCCAATACTCGCGACTGGTGATATTCAGATCTCAGGTCCGATTCCTAAAGGGTACCTCGTTCCTTGTGGTTGGTCGGCCTATTCGTTTATGTGAGGCAGATAGTAAAGGTTTCTACTGGAGATATTGTCAGGGCCTCTGAAGTTAATGGAACTATGAGCAATTTACCTTTCTATTTGAAGAATAAGAACAGAGCTTTCCAGGGTGAAAAGCTTGGTTCTTCAATTTTTATTGTTGAGTAGTTCGACAGGTTTGACCTAAGAGTTCTTGTAGCTCGGTAGGAAGCATGTGGGTTTGGTTTTTACGATTAGGCCTTCTTAGATGGTAGGACAATTACTCGCCCTCCTGGGCAACTTTGGCCCGAAGTTCATGGCAGAACTCGTACCATATCTTTCCCAGGCTTCTGTGCTTGGACCTTGTCTGCCACCTGCGTGACATTCCCAAGGGTCTCCTGTAAGCACTTGTGATAAGGTTTCGGAAGTATAACACTCCTCTGATGCGAGTTTTGGGGTTCCATAGCAAAAGATAATCCGTAGGTTCGAGCTGGATGTTTATGAGAGATGAAGGTTTCGATGTTTGGAGGGGTTAGGTGAAAGGTCCTTTTGTAGATGTTAAATTGGGAAGATGAGGGCTATATCAATGAAGATTGAATGACGACAGCAATATCTTTTTAGATAAAACTAGCTAAGCTGTATTCGCAAGAAGAGATCACTAGAGTGATAAAGTATCTTGTGTTTCTTTTTATGGTGATAAACTTTGTTTGATGTTATCATTATCGTAGATGATTTATACCACAGTGCCTAGCACTGGCGGCAGGTGTGTTTCGAGAATTAGTAATGATATTTGACATCATGACCCCTGACAGGTCTCTCTATGATCGAATGGTATATGAACGTCGTATGTGATCTGATGTTTGGGGAATCGTCGAGTGGGTGGCCCCACTCAACTCTTACTATTAGACACGGCTTAGGAGTCGGGATGAAATTATTTGTTTCAAGACTTCAGTATTTCGATTATAATTAACCCCGATGTATGTACAAAGTCATCACATCTTAGAGGTAATGATCTTTAGATCATATATGAATGTATTTGGTTCGATTTGAACGAGAGAGTATTTTAACTACTTTTAGAAAGACGGTGACTTTAGCAAGCATAACAATTTCATTACAAACATTTGGTACTTAAACGTTTTTGACGTTGGAAACATTACAAAAGTCCTAATATGGTTCCCTATTACCCTTGCTGGTTCGTTTGTTATGCTCCTCCGCTTTCCCCGTCATTCCTCTCAGTTGGACAGTTTCTCTTGAAGTGTCCCGCTTCGCCACATAGGAAGCACACTGGAATTACCTTGGTACTGGGTGTTGAAGTGATGTACTGAGTCGGGGTCCTACAGAAATGGGCGGTATGTCCTTCCCTGTAGCAGTTATCACATTGTAAAATTCGGCAAGCTCCTATGTGATGGTAATTACACTTGTTACACTTCGGGAGTGAACCCTTATATGGTCTGGCCGGCGTTTGGGTGGCAGACCCTGTGGCTAGTGTTGTGGCATGTGTTGTGATGGTGGGGGTGGCCATAGGTTGTTGTCTCTTAGTGGATTTTTGAGATTGGTGGCGCTCTTTTATGTTCCAAAACTTTCTCTTCTTGTTCGTAGGTTTGAGACCTGAGGTATTTTTGCTGGCGGACACCCGCTGGTGTTCCTGAATATTACCATTATCTGTATTGTCAGCACCACTTCCATTTCTGCTGGCGTTGTTAGCATCGAACTGTGCCAAGACGGCTGCCACGGCTGCCGTGACTGCAGCCTGAAAAGTAGCAGCGTCAATCTGCAGGGTTGGCGCCTTGCTAGTTGGTTGGTTCCCTCTTGGTGAAGACATAGTTCTGTTTCATGATGAAAAACATCTTTGTTAGTGGAAATGATTATCTTAAGTGCATCCTTACAATTTATATTAACGTATATAAATTTTTTCACATTACTGTACTACTCCTAGTGTTTCCGCTAACATTCTTGAAATAGGGTTACAGCAGTGGGTAGGGGTAGGTTTCATACGGGCGTCAAGCTTTACCCATCTTAGAATCATGTGTGTTCAAACACGCTTGGCTGGGGAGTTTTGATGGGATCCGGTGCATTAGTGCTGGTATGATCGCACCCGTGAGTCTATGATGAAGGAACTTCTCAACAAAATGATTAAGGGTGAGATGATATTGAGTTTTTAGAATGGCTACACGTCGTGAGTTTCTAACTAAGCTTTATCTTATATTGATTTGTAACGTAATTTGGTCGTTAGGGGCGTTCTGAAAATAATTCATAACGGGAGTCTTTTTATGGAAACCCATGAATTTTTAGTAGTTCTGCACCCAAGTGGTGCCTTATAGCTGACCCAGGCTAGGTCCTTATTATGATCAAATGGGAACATGTTCTCGAAGATTTGACCTGCATCCCTATGATGCAGTCCTAATACAGAGTAGAAGTAAGTTCAGGTGGTGATCCTTTGATGTTGGTTGTTTGAAACCGGGTTCCATTGGTTGGTGAATGACATGATCCAACCCTGGGAGAGAAGATCAGGAATGATTCCGGAGCTAGAATATTCTAGTCTTACAACTTGAATAGAGTGGGTTTTAGGCAGGCTCCTATGGCAGCATGATGGGAGTGTTTGAACAAAAGGTGACACAGAATTCGGCTGATTGATACGTCATTGATGTTTAAGATGTAACAAATTAGGGAAAATTGACCTTGTAGGGGGGGTCTTACATCATATCGAAGTAGGGGTGTCTTGGCCGCCTAAAGGCCTCACTAAAGGTACCTACAGTACAAGATAGTTTCATAGGAAATACCACATAGGGCATAGATAGGGAAAACGATTCCTTTTTAACATGAAATGAAGTAAGGCATTTACTACTGGCGGCGGTCATTTTTCTTGTGATCTCTCAGTTCAGCTAGCTGCTGCTCCATATCAGGCATCTGCCTTTCGTACACCCTCTGGCGTACTCGGAGTTTTATGACATCGGTTCGTGATTCAGCCAGTGCTTGCAGCATGGTTTCATAGTCTTCCGCAGACTTTTCACAAGTGTGCTCAAGGCAATTGGTGCGGATTGTATGTATTCTTGCATTTGCATCAACCTCTGCGATACTATGGAGAGTTGTTCTGCCCTGAATCTCGTCTCGGGCAACTCTACGGACCTGGATTGGAAAATTTTCTATCTGTTGGGGTTCCTTCGTTTATGTTGTAGAAGTTTCGATCTCCATCGAATGACATAGGTTGGTCTTGCTCTTCGCTCCAGATTTCCAAGCACTCTGCCCAAGGAGGCATCGGGCCTTGAAAAGCCGGTCGAGGATTGGGATTTGGAACACGGGTCATCGAGGATAGGTTCACCATTTCAGGTTCGGAGTCAGAACCGTCAGCAAGGCCTTCAACTTGGTGACCATCCACAGGGATTGGGTGATCATTCTCTGGCTCCTCTCCGATCCATTCAGTATTGTTGTGGTTAGGGTAGTACGGGTCGTCATGGGGATGAAATCCAGCCATGATATCTTTGCGAGAATGGGGATATAAGGAATAACTAAGTAGATGTACTAATTAGATAATTATAAGATGATCTTTATCAGGTACTTCAATACATTGTTTAGTGCATACTAGTCATATGTATTTGGGACAGGATAGACCTTCGAATAAGCGATCCTAACTCTAAATCCCCAATCCAACGAGAACAGGAAGTAAAGCAAAGATCCACAGATTCTAAGTCTATGACGTCCTGGATACATATAATTTTAATGAATCCACTAAGCAATTATTGACCTATTGATAAAAATCTATTTAGTTCTCAGATAAGTAATTATAATAACACCAAATACCCCTATGGTATTTCATTGTGGCAGTGTTGGTAAGTTTTTAGACTTGTTGCCATATCACAACCATTCTTGGGCATGTGCTAATTACTCCTCGGACGGGCATAGTTGATCAGGCTATGCCAATCCCAAGACTGACCATACATCCCCGAGCTTACCTGTGATATCCAACAATCATTACTTTTGTTTTGTTCTAGAACGACGTGACCCTAGTATATATGCATGCGTGTATACTTTTAATAAGAAATTACTTATTTCTAAAAGTATAGTTGTTTTGAAAACATAAAATCAGAGACTCTAGTCCCAATGCATTTATAGTTTGTATATCTTATGTGGTTCGATATACTAAGTTCACTATAAACAATGCTCTGATACCAATCTGTCACACCCCCAAACCAAGGATGGCGGAAACGTCCGGGGGTGGAGGACTTCATGTAGGGTATCACAACAACGAGTATAATAGTGCTCAAAGTAAATACAACCATCATAAATATAATTGAAAAAAAAGTTACACCAAAGTATATGTTTACATGATTCGAATCAATTACATTATGAATCAAAATGAACTGTTTGACGATTTATCGTCCCATCCTCAAAACGTTGTTGATTTCCTGTTTTCACTGAATTCCTGAGAATACAAGTAGTTTTGAAAAGTGTCAACACAAAGGTTGGTGAGTTCATAAGTCTTTGTATATAATTATGAAAAAGCTCGTCATGTAATTGTATAGTTGTTCCAGAAAAATCCGATATTTTCCTTAAAATGAATAATGTAGTCTTGTATCCAAAGACTGAAATGTATGAGTAATCTTTCTTATTTACAGAAAATAATGTGTGTTTATTTCAACACAAACGCGTATGATATCGATGAAACTCTCGTATATTCTTAAGTTTGTTAATACTTTCTTATTTACAGAAAATAATGTGTGTTTATTTCAACACAAACGCGTATGATATCGATGAAACTCTCGTATATTCTTAAGTTTGTTAATACTTTCTTATTTACAGAAAATAATGTGTGTTTATTTCAACACAAACGCGTATGATATCGATGAAACTCTCGTATATTCTTAAGTTTGTTAATACTTTCTGTGAGCTATTATAACCATACTATGACCTAGGTGGCCTGAATACGACGTTCTTCGGGCGTCGTAGAACTGAAATGACACTTGTCACCACAGACCTGCCGGTCTAGCTGTAGCGAGCAGCTCTGGTGTGGGTTGTCAAGCCCAATATAGATCTACATACAACTATCACGCTCTCCTTCCAGGAGACTCTGGTTACAATACAGGACTTATGATTTATGTGAAGAGGATGTCTATTATAACCATACTATGACCTAGGTGGCCTGAATACGACGTTCTTCGGGCGTCGTAGAACTGAAATGACACTTGTCACCACAGACCTGCCGGTCTAGCTGTTGCGAGCAGCTCTGGTGTGGGTTGTCAAGCCCAATATAGATCTATATACAACTATCACACTCTCCTTCCAGGAGACTCTGGTTACAATACAGGACTTATGATTTATGTGAAGAGGATGTCTCACAAAGTTATTAACGAATTTACACTTAATCATAATGAAAGTTTCCTTTTTGTAATGTATGCATTTTGAAATCCATCGTAAACTATACCTATTATAGTTTGGCAAAACGAAGGTAGTAACAGTAAAGTACGTAATTTTTACTTAACATAGTTTATTTAACGTTTGTGTGTAATGGGTATACTTCAATAATAACGCTTTGTGTAATCTATGCTTTGTCTAGTAAAAATCCATTTGTTAACAGGTTTATGTCTAGATACTAACACAAGAATGTCGTATATTGCAAATATACATGAACACGTAATAATATACACCTTGCTCAACATGTTACAAGGTGTTATGAAAATTATATGATGTTAACTAAATTAGACCTTCCTGCACTGTTTTAGAAAAGCCATAGAAAAATCATACGAAGTCGAAAACTAAATCCGTAAATTCTGAGAGTTCCCAAAATGTGTCTAGTTTACTCATAATTTTTATCATGATTTTTAATGACCTCCAACTTGGGTGAAAAAGTCCATAATCACAGACTGGTCCGGATTGGTGCTTGGAATGATAGGCAGTTTTGTAAAAATCACCATAAATTGTAGAAAAATCCTATGGAGATGTGCAAGTAGTCATTTTAAAGCTAAGAAGTGTAACTATATGCACCTAAAACAGTTTTGAAAACAAAAATGTTTAAGATGTCCAAAACAGTCCGTGAATGGAGTCCAACTTTTCTGATGAAAGCTGTTAGAAGAATTTATTTATGTTCTTGGTGTTTTAACTTGTATTCCCCCCCTAAAAACTTGAGAAAACATGAAAATGTAGGGGTATGAACTCACCTTGTGTGATTTCAGTAGATAAATATTGAAGAAGGGAAGTGTTCAACCCAAGAACACTTGAAGAATCGCTTGAAGATTCGAAGCTCTAACACAAATATAATGGAGTTTGTGTAAGATACTCATGATTTGAGTGGAAATAATTGAGATAATCATAAAGGAAATGGATTATGCTTACCAAAGGTGGAGGAAACTCTCAAGATCAGCCCTTTAATCTCGGATTTCTAGAGAGAGAAAGTGGGAGAGAAAGGAGTTTGATCTTCTTGTGAAATGAGAACGAATGAGAGAAAATGAGGAGAGAGGATGAATATCCAGCTCTCAAAAACGTGGGAATGAGTAATAATTGAGTGGAAAGGACATTGATGTGACCTAGGTAAGGTGGGGAGGTATGGCTGGTCATAGAGTGGGTGTGGGAGTGGTTGCTTGTGTCATAAAGTAAAGCAAAGTCAACACTCCACCTATTTGTACTTTTACCCACTTGCTTTTATTATTTAAATAGAGATTTTTATGAATTTATGATTAAATTGTGAATATTTAGGGTTTATTATGTTAAAATATGATTTTGGGTGAAAACCCCGCGTTAAAATAATTAAAAACGGGCTTAAAACGCAAATTTGGTTGAAAACCGGGAGAAAAAGGCTTCACAGCGAGGCCTCTCGGTCCTAGGCCGAGGTTCGGTCCCTAGGCCGAGGTTCGGTCAGGAGAATGCTGATTCGGAGGCGAGAGGCGCGAGCCAGAGGCGAGAAGCGAAGGGACGAGGGTTCGGTCCGAAGGCTAGGTCCGAAGGCTCGGTCCGAAGTCAGAAGGGAAGCTTCGGTCCTCGGTCTGGAGATAAGAGGCTAGAATGTCAAAACCGAACGAACTGTAGTGAACAGTAATGAACAGTACATTCGGTTCGGTTAGTGAACAGTACCTTCGGTTCGGATCAGCAGCCTTCTTCATCAGGAGGGTTCGGTTCCTAAGAGGGGTTTCGGTTCCTAAGAGGAGTTTCGGTTCCTAAGAGGGGTTTCGGTTCCTAAGGTCCGTTTTTCGCGTAGACTTCCGTTTTTGGGCTGATTTCGCCAAATTCGAGGGTCGGGATGCCCCGAGTGATTATATAAAGTTGGGAGAGATTTCGAGAGAGATTTGAGAGAGATTCCACATACTCAGAGAGATTTGGGAGAGATTTGACATTCTTGGAGAGATTTCACATACAGAGAGATATGTGGGAGAGATTTCACATACTTAGAGAGATTTGGGAGAGATTTGACATTCTTGGAGAGATTTCACATACAGAGAGATATATGGGAGAGATTTCTCATACTTAGAGAGATTTGGGAGAGATTTGACATTCTTGGAGAGATTTCACATACAGAGAGATATGTGGGAGAGATTTCACATACTTAGAGAGATTTGGGAGAGATTTGACATTCTTGGAGAGATTTCACATACAGAGAGATATGTGGGAGAGATTTCTCATACTTAGAGAGATTTGGGAGAGATTTGACATTCTTGGAGAGATTTCACATACAAAGAGATATGTGGGAGAGATTTCTCATACTTAGAGAGATTTGGGAGAGATTTGACACTCTTGGAGAGATTTCTCATACAAAGAGATATGTGGGAGAGATTTCACATACTTAGAGAGATTTGGGAGAGATTTCTGATACGAAGAAATGGAGTGAAAACGATTGAGAGAGGTTTCATTGGTGACCTTTTTGAGTGTCCGGCTACGCACTGCAAGGTCCGTAAACCCCGTTAAGCCTTGTTTAAGGATCTTGCATACTCCCGATGAGTATGTAACATTGTTTTATCGGTTTGGCTCTCCACGTACCACCGTTTTAGGTTAAGGAGATCTAGGTGAACGCACTTTTCGACTTATGATCTCTCATTAGAATAGAGAGTTGTTTAGAAAGTACATAACGTAAACTCTAGTACTCACGGCAAATTGAGTTGACCGGTTTGACTTGTTGACTTTAGTTGACTTCGACTTGACCGAAAATTGACGGTTGTCACAGTTTTGAAAACGTATCAACATAAAGCTGGTGAGTTCATAAGCATGTTTTTGTATTGAAAACTAGTCACCGAATTTGTACGAATAATTTCTTTTCATTATAGGTAAAATATCATTGATATCGACACCCTGGTCAATTACCAGTAAAATGTATTTCATTTGAAAGCCCTGGCTATATCCAGTAAGTGATATGTGTTACGTTTGAAAACCCTGGTTACCACCAGTAAGTGATGTATGTTCTGTTGAAAACCCTGGCTACCACCAGTAAATGATGTATGTTCTATTGAAAACCCTGGCTACCACCAGTAAATGATGTATGTTCTGTTGAAAACCCTGGCTACCACTAGTAAATGATGTATGTTCTGTTGAAAACCCTGGCTACCACCAGTTTGTGAGGTAGTTTTACTACTTAAAATAAAACCATTGAAGAAGGAAAATCCCGTAAAAAAAGGTTAGTTGATACTATTGTGAGTTCGTATAACCATGCTAATATAACTGATGACCTCCATGACGTTTCTTCAGGCGCCACATGTTACAAAATTTGTCACCCTAGGCATGCCTGCCTAATTGTAGCTAACAGTTCAGGTGTGGGATTGTCGGTCCCGAATAGATCTATTCACAAATTTCACGCTCTCCCTCCAGGAGACTCTGGTTATACTAAAAATAGAGGATTTACTAGTACCTCGAAGGGTACTATGAAGAAAGTTGCACAATCCTATATTAACTAGTTTACATGTTGTTCTGTTGTTTTCGTGTTCGAAGACGTTTATATATGGTGTAGAGTATAAATAATTATACGCAAAATAATTATTTAGTGAGTTACTCCTGTTATCTGTATGTAATAATGGATAAACTAAATCTTTCATAGTTTATATGTTTGAATTGGTATGTAGTTTGAATCTATGAAACTGATAATGTATTCTCCAAACTATACCTATTATAGTTTGACTGATAAGTTGTGTTCATGTACTGTTCTGAAAAACTATGCAATTATGTTTAGAAAACGTCTCTTATGCTCTGCATATTACAAAAGGGGTAAAGTATCTAAATGTTTAATGTAAAACCATGGTAACTGCATCAGTTTTTAAGTTGTGAAAACCTTTATGTTTGACTTGTATTCCCCCTGAAAACGTCTTAAAAACTATAAAAGTGTAGGGGTATGAACTCACAGTTTGATGTAGGATTCGAGCGTAAGATCGGTGTGGATTCTGAGTGTCAACTGATGTTTCGTACGCAAGTGGATCCTATTAACATATGTAACACATATATGTATTAGATTAGGGTATTTCATGACTAAATATGACGGGAAACCACCCTAAGGACCTGGAAATGCTTGAACTAAGTGTCGGAACCATACATGATCGAATGAGGGAGGTGTACGGCCACCCTTTGGGGGTGTACAACCATGTGTGTATGACCCATGAGTGTACGACCATATACTCATGATGGGGAGTGCTTTTGAGGTGCCTCCAAGGTCCTGCAGGCATCCAAGGAGTGTATCTAGGCCTCATACTTAGTGGTTTTGTGAGTTTAAGGCCAAATATGGACATCAAGTGGGTGTACGGCCCTGAGGATGTGTGTGCGGTTGTACAAAGGGGTGTGCGGCCGTACACTCTCCAAGTTCATGCCCAAGATGTCGATTTTGAGGTGGTTCAAGGCTAATACCATGTCCAGCTAGCAGATAGGGGCCAAATTCTCACTTTGGAGATCCTTTTTAAGGTGTGTACGGCCACCTTATGAAGGTGTGCAGTCGTACACACCTTAAAACTTTTTTTCGTTATCTATTTGCCACTGAACTATTAAAACTGTTCACATTTTACCCTTATGACCGGCAACAGCCGGTCATAAGGGTAAAATGTGAACAATTTCAATAGTTCAATGGCAAATAGATAATGAAAAAAAGTTTAGTGACTAAATGTGACATAAGTCAAAAGTTCGTTACCCTTTCAAGTTATTATCCCACTGTACTTTTTGGTAATCGATGGCAATAAGAAATGTTGGTTGTTGGTATACATATGGAAGACCTTTTGAGGATTGCAAAGATTTGTTTTATGATGACGTGTAGCATGTAGGAATATTGATAAGCATTCATGTTAAATAAAATATTAAATTTATTTTTTAGCATAAATTGTTCATATATTGTTATTTTAGTTTATTACTATACTATTCTGTCTCAGTTTATATTTGAAAAATGATTTGGACGAGGAGTATGAGCTTATAATTTTTGAATGTCCATCGTATTCTTTTAGAACGTATAGTTTTGTTCTTTTAGAATTTAAAGTTTTATTCTTTTATAATAAACTAAATTTAGAATGTGTGTGACCAATATATAGTTTAATTCTTTTCCTATTTTTTTTATAGGTGGTTAGAATCTCACCATGTGATATGTATTATGTCTGAATTACTAAAGTTTATTTTATTATTTTTATATAAAAGCATTCTCATTGAATTTTATTCTCACCTAATTCAATTTTATGACAATTACTCTCATAGAATGCTTGATTTCATCGTAATTTTTGTAACACCCCGGTTTTCAGGTATTTTCAAATCTCTCATTTGGTTTTAAATTATGTCATTTTGGTCCCTGGATTGTAAGGAATTATCCCTAAGAAGACCTAGTGACGAAATGGTCATTTTGGGAAAAAAAAGGTGTATGCTAAGCGTACTAGGTCACGCCCTAGTACACTGGGCGTACTAATGTCCGAGTGAAACCCTAATTTTTAGGGTTTGTGGGGGTATTTAAGCACCTTTATTGATCATTTTCCCTCATCTTTTCAGCCTCCAAGCCCTTGAGTCGTTTTTGGCAAACCATAACCCGTAAGAGAGTGTTTTGAGCTAAAAGTGTGTTCTTTGTGTGTTTAAGGAAGAAGGAGTTGTATCAAGGAGACTATAAGTTGAAGCAAGCTTGTGGATCTTAGATCATCACCTTCTTGGGAAGCTCCAGAAGGTAAAAAGTTTCTACCTTGATGCTTTGTTTGCTTGGATCTCATTTTGGTAGCTTTATGATATTCTTTTTGTCCCAAAAGTCCCATTTTTATGCATGTTTGGTTTTGGACGTTTTGGGCTATCCTTTCAGACCCTAGGAAGGGTTATAAGCCATAAAAATAAGGTCCCTTTAGCTAGTTTAGCTCCATGCTTCTTCTAGAGGATCTTAATGGATTAAGACCTTGCACTAAGGACTTTTTGGGCGTGGAAAGTCATAAAGTTGAGAACTTTATGACCCTAGTATGCATTTGGACCTTGGTTCTGAATTATGAGGTCAAGTGCTTAAGCCATTAAGCACTTAAGGAAGGAAATGGATTTACGATGGTACGCCCCGCGTACCCGGTTATCCACCCCGATGGTGGTTTCTGCAAAGCCTTGTGTACATTGCACGTACCTCCGTATTACGCCTCGCGTACTCGCATGGATCAGCCATTTTCAAGTTAACTCGGTTAGGTTGACTCGGCTGAGTTGACTCAGTGGGTTTATTAACTTTGACCAATTGACTTTGAGTTTGACCAAGTTTGACCATGTTTGACTAAGTTTGACTTTTAAGGGTATTTTGGGTATTGTTGGGATTTTGATGGAATTGGTCACTTGGTGCTTGTAGGCATTTGAGTTGAGAGTTGAGATTCGAAGCCCAGCCTTATCAGTTCTGCTCAGCTATGAGGTAAGTTTTCCTCACTATACTTTCGGGTCGGTGGCGCCAAGGTCGGCCCATTGGTTTGATAACCTAATATTATTGATATGCTGAGTATGGAATAGATATGCATGCTAGTTTTGGTATGCTAGTATGGTAGATCTATAGGACTACCTGTGATACTGACTGTTTATCTGTATATGATATTATATGTTATATGTCGACATATTGTGTGGGTTAGGTAGAGGTTGTACTACTCCATGTTGTAGTTAACAAACCGTGGAGCACACCAGATATGAGTTGAGGGCTAAGGAGGGCTTGCCAGACTCATACTTAGGGCTCATGAGCATTCCAGATACAAGCTGAGGGTCGGGAAAGGTATGTCGGACTGGTACTAAGGGCTTAGTGGTATTTAATTCGAGGACTGATCATGCTGAGGAGCAAGCCAGACATATGTTGTAAACCCAGGGGGCTAGCCAGACTTATGTTGTGGACTCAGGGGTAATACAGTCTGTTATTTGTGGACCCATTGCATGTTGTTATTATATTTGTGCTATTTGTTTGTGTATTGGTATTTTGGGGGAACTCACTAAGTTTTGGGATTACAGTTTTGGATTATGTTTAAGGTACCTTAAAGGATCGCGGGAAGGCGATGGCGTGATCGTGCACCTCCTTATATTTTGTTTCATGATTTTGGTATTACTCTGACATTGAACATGTTTTGGAAAACTATTTGTAAACAATGATGATTTTTGCATTGTTTTAAAAGTTTAAATTTTTCATGAATTTTATGGATGTTACAAGTTTGTATAAGAGCATTGCTTTGAGTGAATTGGAGGAACACTTGTGTGAATCCAGTCTCAAACTAAGAAAAAAGACTTTTAAAATGATTTTTTTTCAAATGGTTTTCAAAATAATCAAGGCGGATGCGATGTGTACGATCAGTCAGAGCCAGTATGTAGACCCCAAAATACCATATTGTTATTTGATATTGTGATATGTTACAACAACATGCTAGTGATAGGCTAGGGATCTTCATGATTTTGCATGATAGAATTGCCTGATTATATGATGTCTGATAGCCTAGGGTTCTTCTTTAATGGAATTGACATCATTACTGTAGTTGCTTAGTGTATGTGTCACACCCCCAAACCAGAACGGCGGAAACGTTCGGGGGCGGAGGACGTCATGTCAAATATCATAACAATTGAATAGTAAAGAAAGTACACACCACCATAATATAAATATATTTGAAAAGTTTACATGATTGTATATGTTACATGTTTGCAAAAGAAATCAAATACAATATGGTGATCCAAAATGTTACTAACGCCAGCGCGTTAGTCTTCAAAAGTAGTTGCTACCTGGTCTAGCGGTTTCCTGAGAATACAAGTTATTTCAAAGAAAAAGTGTCAACATTTAAGTTGGTGAGTTCATAAGTGGTGTTTTGAGAAAATGTATGCCATTCGAAAGTGCTTGTATGTTTTCCAGAAAATCCCTTATTGTCTATTAGATGTATGAAATGAGTTTGAAAGATTGTTGTATGTACTATATGTATTTGAACCAGGAAAATCCCTTATTTTCCTAAAAGTGAAATGCAGTCTCAAATGACCAAGACTATAAGCTATAAGAAACTATGACATGCTCAAAAGAATGATGTTGTAAATCGTTATTGTACAAAATGAATGTATTTGAACCAGGAAAAATCCCTTATTTTCCTATAAGTATGAAATGTAGTCTTCTACCAAGACCCGAATGTTCTGTACGTATGAAGTGTAGTCTTCTACCAAGACCCGAATGTTTTGTAAGAATGAAGTGTAGTCTTCTACCAAGACCCGAATGTTTTGTAAGTATGAAGTGTAGTCTTATTGTTAAGTAAAACTAGTTATGGAAGTGTTTTAACCTGAGTTTTGATCATGCCGATAATACCCTAGAATATAGTTATTACCCCTCGAGCATGATTGAGTTAAGTATTACTACGTGCATGAGTCATTGTTTCCGCGTGTTGTGAGTTCCTCATAACCATACTAGACGCAGTACCTAATGTTGACGTTTGTCACCCCAAATGACGGACTATAGCTAACAGTCAGGGTGTGGAGTTGTCAGCCCCGTATAGATCTATACACACTTGTCACACTCTCCCTCCAGGAGACTCTGGTTATAGGTGAGGACTTTCGTTTGGTACAAACAAAGCCATATGCCATCACATGATTGCTAACAACAAGTTGACGAGTAATATGATGAAAATCGTTCGTATGAAATGATTTCGTTTTCTACCGTGTTACAAAAACGTGATGATGAGTTGAGTTTTCTTGTAAAAGCATCATGCTATAGTTGAAATGGTTACTCTTGACATGATGTAGTATGCAAACGTATAAATAAAACCTATTTCTATTTATAAAACATATTGTACCCCAAGAGGGTAAAGTTGTGTTGTGAGGTGTTTTGCATGATAATAACTTCATAAGATAGTTTAAAACAACAGTATGAAAAGTATATAAAAAGATCGATGTTTCACACGATTTTAGTTGTGTGTTTACTTGTATTCCTCCCCTAAAAGTGTTTCAAAAGCATTTAAAAAGCATTTAAAGTGTGGTTGTAGGGGTATGAACTCACTTGATTGAAGTGGTTGATTTGAAGTAGTCGAGAGGAGAATCGAGCAGAACTTCGACAGGAAGAGTTGGAAACACGGGAAAATATCGGGATTCTCGGGAATCTCGGGAATCTCGAGAACACAAAACCTTCCTTCGGGACTTGAAGGTGAAAACCGGGGCTTTGGGAGGGTCTCGGGGGCTTAAACGCAGAGTTTCGGCGCGAGAAAGAAAGGAACTGAACAATGGAACTCGAAGCCCTTGAAATCTACTTATAGGGGCATTTTTGGGGTGTGCCACGTCGTGGCAAGTGATGGCCACGTTGTGGGGAGTCAAACCTATCCTCTTCCATTGATTGGACGCCCTCAGTCACTTGCCGGGTCGCGACAAGCTTGTGCCACGTCGTGGGGCCTGACAGCCTCGGATTTTGGACCCCGAACTTGTAAAATCCATAACTTTCGCATACGAGCTCCGTTTTCGACGTTCTTTATATGCACGCGTAGCTAAAAATATGATCTACAACTCTCGTTTAGACTTCATCGGCAAATTTTGAATTTATTTTGAATTATTTATTTTTAACGGGCCGGGACACGAAAAGTCCGTTAAAATTCCATAACTTCTTCATCCGATGTCCGTTTTCGTCAGACTTTTCGCCGTTGCGCTACTAATGTTGAGACCTTCGATTCTCATTTAGGTTGTTTTGGTCAAAAGTATCTCGATCTCTATTTCGAGTTTTTAGCTGTCTACTGCAGTACCCAAATCTTAGAAAAATCATAACTTCCTCATACGAAGTCAGATTTGGACGTTCTTTTTATGTACGCTCACGGTTTGATGTTATCTATAACTTTTATTTAGATACTTAAGGCTAAAAACTATTGTATTGAAACTTCGCGTTTTTCGTTTAATCGGTGTTGCCGGTTTTGTCGGGAATTTTAGAATGGTTATAACTTCCTCGTTATAACTCGGATTTTTGTGTTCTTTATATGTATGAAAACCTTGTTACAATATTTACCACTTAGTATAATCAATTACGGTTTTATAAAAGTTTAAATTTTGACCTGAATTTTGCTGTTGTTACATTATCCCCCCGTTAGAGAGAATTTCGTCCCGAAATTCGCATTTTGACTGGGACTCCAATTCTTGCGGGCAGGCGTGAGTGCTTCTGGTCGATTTGTTCCTCTTGTTCCTTTATGAATCTAGATCCTAACATGCGTGTTTCAGCGGACCTTCATTACTCCGCCTATCACTTCGATCGATCGGGATGGTGTGGTTTTGGGTTTATTTACTTATGTTCTTCTAAATGTTAGCATATTCACTCGATGCATTAGGGCAGCTACGTTCTGAAGTTCATGGTTGAATTCACTCCTAGTTTCTGAGCTTGGATTTGACTTGTTGTATGTGTGGTATTTCTAAATGATCTGTTGGGGGATACTACGGGAAGGTTGTAAAGATATAGCACTCCTCACATGAGTACCTCGGGGTTTTGAAACTTGAAACCAATTGGGTTTAGTGTCGGGTTTGTCATGATAAATCGATCGAGTTTCGTTAGTCGATGGTTAAAGTGAAAGGGTCTACTGGTATGGGTAGTAGGGGTCTCCTGCTAGGTGGAAATCCAACCATTGTGTTTGTACGAGAATAGGGAGATAAGGATTGTCTAGAACTAAGGCACACAAGGTTGACATCAACGTTAAACTATCGTATTCATAAAATACTCCTATAGTATTCTAAATGTTATGTTTGATTCTAAAGTTTATAAGTTTGGTAAGTTTTAGACTTGTTGTCCATTGTAGCTATCCCCTGGCATACACAGTTCGGCTCTCAGACAAATATAGTTGATCAGGCTATATTTATCCCAGTCCCGATTACATATCCCAAGGCATACCTATATTGCACAACTCATCTATAATACTTCTATATTGTTTTAATTATGACACTGACCCTGTTATTAATATGAAATGAATGCATGCCTACTTTACAAAAACTAAATAAATTTAATTTTAAAAGTATGACTCTTACTCAGAGTGTTTTTGCCCAGTTGTGTTTATAGTTGTATATCAAAAATGGTTTTGATATACTTAGTTCACTATAAACAATGCTCTGATACCAATCTGTCACACCCCCAAACCAGAACGGCGGAAACGTTCGGGGGCGGAGGACGTCATCTCAAATATCATAACAATTGAATAGTAAAGAAAGTACACACCACCATAATATAAATATATTTGAAAAGTTTACATGATTGTATATGTTACATGTTTGCAAAAGAAATCAAATACAATATGGTGATCCAAAATGTTACTAACGCCAGCGCGTTAGTCTTCAAAAGTAGTTGCTACCTGGTCTAGCGGTTTCCTGAGAATACAAGTTATTTCAAAGAAAAAGTGTCAACATTTAAGTTGGTGAGTTCATAAGTGGTGTTTTGAGAAAATGTATGCCATTCGAAAGTGCTTGTATGTTTTCCAGAAAATCCCTTATTGTCTATTAGATGTATGAAATGAGTTTGAAAGATTGTTGTATGTACTATATGTATTTGAACCAGGAAAATCCCTTATTTTCCTAAAAGTGAAATGCAGTCTCAAATGACCAAGACTGTAAGCTATAAGAAACTATGACATGCTCAAAAGAATGATGTTGTAAATCGTTATTGTACAAAATGAATGTATTTGAACCAGGAAAAATCCCTTATTTTCCTATAAGTATGAAATGTAGTCTTCTACCAAGACCCGAATGTTTTGTAAGTATGAAGTGTAGTCTTATTGTTAAGTAAAACTAGTTATGGAAGTGTTTTAACCTGAGTTTTGATCATGCCGATAATACCCTAGAATATAGTTATTACCCCTCGAGCATGATTGAGTTAAGTATTACTACGTGCATGAGTCATTGTTTCTGCGTGTTGTGAGTTCCTCATAACCATACTAGATGCAGTACCTAATGTTGACGTTTGTCACCCCAAATGACGGACTGTAGCTAACAGTCAGGGTGTGGAGTTGTCATCCCCGTATAGATCTATACACACTTGTCACGCTCTCCCTCCAGGAGACTCTGGTTATAGGTGAGGACTTTCGTTTGGTACAAACAAAGCCATATGCCATCACATGATTGCTAACAACAAGTTCACGAGTAATATGATGAAAATCGTTCGTATGAAATGATTTCATTTTCTACCGTGTTACAAAAACGTGATGATGAGTTGAGTTTTCTTGTAAAAGCATCATGCTATAGTTGAAATGGTTACTCTTGACGTGATGTAGTATGCAAACGTATAAATAAAACCTATTTCTATTTATAAAACATATTGTACCCCAAGAGGGTAAAGTTGTGTTGTGAGGTGTTTTGCATGATAATAACTTCATAAGATAGTTTAAAACAACAGTATGAAAAGTATATAAAAAGATCGATGTTTCACACGATTTTAGTTGTGTGTTTACTTGTATTCCCCCCTAAAAGTGTTTCAAAAGCATTTAAAAAGCATTTAAAGTGTGGTTGTAGGGGTATGAACTCACTTGATTGAAGTGGTTGATTTGAAGTAGTCGAGAGGAGAATCGAGCAGAACTTCGACAGGAAGAGTTGGAAACGCGGGAAAATATCGGGATTCTCGGGAATCTCGGGAATCTCGAGAACACAAAACCTTCCTTCGGGACTTGAAGGTGAAAACCGGGGCTTTGGGAGGGTCTCGGGGGCTTAAACGCAGAGTTTCGGCGCGAGAAAGAAAGGAACTGAACAATGGAACTCGGAGCCCTTGAAATCTACTTATAGGGGCATTTTTGGGGTGTGCCACGTCGTGGAAAGTGATGGCCACGTCGTGGGGAGTCAAACCTATCCTCTTCCATTGATTGGACGCCCTCAGTCACTTGCCGGGTCGCGGCAAGCTTGTGCCACGTCGTGGGGCCTGACAGCCTCGGATTTTGGACCCCGAACTTGTAAAATCCATAACTTTCGCATACGAGCTCCGTTTTCGACGTTCTTTATATGCACGTGTAGCTAAAAATATGATCTACAACTCTCGTTTAGACTTCATCGGCAAATTTTGAATTTATTTTGAATTATTTATTTTTAACGGGCCGGGACACGAAAAGTCCGTTAAAATTCCATAACTTCTTCATCCGATGTCCGTTTTCGTCAGACTTTTCACCGTTGCGCTACTAATGTTGAGACCTTCGATTCTCATTTAGGTTGTTTTGGTCAAAAGTATCTCGATCTCTATTTCGAGTTTTTAGCTGTCTACTGCAGTACCCAAATCTTAGAAAAATCATAACTTCCTCATACGAAGTCAGATTTGGACGTTCTTTTTATGTACGCTCACGGTTTGATGTTATCTATAACTTTTATTTAGATACTTAAGGCTAAAAACTATTGTATTGAAACTTCGCGTTTTTCGTTTAATTGGTGTTGCCGGTTTTGTCGGGAATTTTAGAATGGTTATAACTTCCTCGTTATAACTCGGATTTTTGTGTTCTTTATATGTATGAAAACCTTGTTACAATATTTACCACTTAGTATAATCAATTACGGTTTTATAAAAGTTTAAATTTTGACCTGAATTTTGCTGTTGTTACAGTATGCATCATGGTCATGCATAACTAAGATTTTATAGCCTGATAATGTTTGGTCTGGCCTTATTTCCTATTCTTGTTTGATGAAGGACTTGTTGGATTAATGTCTAAGTCCATAACTATATTTGGTAAGACTTGACTCGACCCGGCATGGTCCATTTGGGTTGCATACCATCATGCACTTGGATGAGAGAAATAAGACACTTATGGTTATTAATATATTATAAGTTCTAGTATATTAATAATAAGAATAATGAGATTATTTAATTAGTATTGATCAAGAATTAATCTAGGATTAATTAAGTGATCAAAAGAAGACTAATTAAATATATGGGTTGATTGTGTAAATCATCCATACTTGTATAGTGGGCTAATGCTCCATGGATAATCAAGTTGGGCTAAAACCCATAGGATGGTCCATGGATGCTCCATGGTGTATTTGAACCCATGGATCCAAGGAAATGGAAAGTCATGACAATTAGGGTTTGCCCTAATTGTAACACTATATAAAGATCTTATTCTTGACAAAATTGGCGACTAGTATTATTCTAGTGAGGGCTAGCCAATTTCATGAAGTGTAGAATTCTCTCAAGTCATTCCATGTGTATTTGGTGTTGTGTGAACCATTTGAGGTGTCACACTTGGGGCACTAGGCACTCAAGCTTCATGAAGACTTTCTACATCAAGAGGTATGTATTCTATCTTGTTGCATTCATTGTTTTGTATGCTAGATTAGGATAATACCTTGGATGTTCTTATTTGCATGTATAATAGAGAAAACATAGATCCAAGGTATTTAGGGTTGCATGTACACTTAGGAGTGTTAGAATGCTCAAAACCCAACAGTGGTATCAGAGCCTAGGCTTGTTTTCTTGTTATACCTGCAATAGAAGCTGAAAAAACGAATCTGGTGCTGTCTGGCCATCAGACTCGGCGAGTCCATCAGGAGACTCGACGAGTCCATGCCTAAAAAGTGATGAATTCGATCCAACTCGCCGAGTTTGTTCATGCACTCGACGAGTTGGACCCCCAGACAGCATATTTTCGAGTTTTTTGGCTAGAAATGGACTAGGAACATTACCCTAAGTTGTTTTTGAACTTATAAACTTGTTTTTGATGTGGTAATGTTCATGCTAATCCATTTTCAAAGATAATTGTCAATAGATTCATGTTTTGTATTAGTTTAAGGTTTAGACTAATTACATGAAAAAGTTTGATTTGAATTATCTTGTTCTTATGAGTTGCTTAGATTAATAGAAATGTTGAGTGAAATAGTTGTTTTCAATCCATTTTAATCTAAGAGTTGAGTATAAAATGTGTTTGTGTAACTTGTCCTCAAGTTACATGAAGAGTCACATTAAAGACTCATAAAATTCATAAGAGTTGACAATGGTTACAAAATGAAGAGTCTTGTGTCATTGAATAATTTTTATGACTCCATAACTTGTCCTCAAGTTATGAAAGTTCAAGAGTCACTTCATTAAAGAAAAAAATATGTAACCATAATTAAATCCATAAGTTATAAAATAAAGAAAAGTTAATTCTTTTATTAGTTTAAAGTCTTCCATAACTTGTCCTCAAGTTATGGAACTTGAAGAGTTTTTGGATTAAAACTACTTTAAACACATAAGTTATGGAATTAATTAGTTTTGAATAGTTTCAAAACTTGCCCTCAAGTTTTGGAATTTGTAAAGTTTTCACTTATGAATACTTTAATTCCAAGTTAGCCCTTAGAATTTTAAAAGTTAAAATTCAACCCTTATACTTTATAATATTATAAGTTAATAATATATATATGTATAAGAGTAAAGTCAGTCTTACCGCTAGTACGCCTCATTCACGAAGCCGGTCTATAAGGTGGGTATAAGGTTGTTGCCTATAAAATGGCAACTTAATGGGTGTCCACTCTCACCCACCGCTTGCTTGACTGGTGGAGGGTCGTTAGCCGAACGGGTTTGACAAGACTCTAATTCTCCTTTCATTAAAAGTATTAATGATAAATACTAAGTAACTAAACTCTTAATAATACCCAATCTTAGTTACTTAGGAAAAATGTGAATAAGGTGCTAATCCATGAAATTACACTTTACACTTTGTTTAAGTCGTTAGTGGAGCGTGTGTGGTTAACCGGCACACTAACTTGGACTTAACAAGGTAGGTAAAGGGTGACTTAATATTTATCATAGTATCGATGGAGCGTGTGTGGTTAACCGGCACATCGATTGAGGGGTAATTTATTAAGGGTACCAAGTGATTTGCATGGTTACTTCACACCTTGTTTTGTGATCCTCGGCATCCCAGTCACAAAACTTGAAGGGCACACTCGAGATTGAAACATGCCTTTGAACAGTTCAATGAATCTCAAAGATCTAGGAGTTTCAAAACCAATTAAAACCTAATAATACATTTCGTTTATCTTGGTGGAAATTGGTGAATCTTCATTCACCTACCTTCAAATATTTTATAGCTTGGATTACGGCATACCTCTTCTAAGTTATAAAATAGTTTGTTGGGTCCTAGCCTTAATATTTCATATTGGGTGTCATATTAAGGACTTTAAATCAACTATCTTGAATATCTGCCAAAAGATGTCTGTAATAGACACCTATGATCTTCCCAAATCTCTTGAAACAAGCTTTCCTAAATGAAGATGATGTCCCTTGGAAATCATACTTCTTTCACATCCTCCAATTATTCTCCCCAACCCACAAGTTCTTGAAAAGTTTAAGGTCACTCAGGCCCTATTGGCAAGGCAAGGTCTAGGTGTGGTCACATCTTGGAGATGTAGTCACATATTGACAAGCCGGGAGAGTTGGGTGTCAAAGTCTTGAGAAAGTTGGTGGTTCAATCACTTTCTAATTCACATAGTGAGTTCCTTTGGGACACCTATGAAACATACTATGACAAGACCCTTAATGATCTTATCTATTTGTTAAGATCAACTTCCTTAAAACTTGATGGACATTGACAATAGTGACACAGGAAATCCAGAAAAGCATTCTCTTCCCAATGGTAAAGGGATCGGCCATAGTCAACTCGGTTGACCAAATGGTAAAGAGAAAAGCTAAGTCTGTGATAGTCCCTTGTACCATTATCAAAGGGTCCATATGTTTATATTGCCAAAGGAAGGGGCATTGGTTGCGAAGCTGCCAAATTTACCTAAGGATGTTAAAGTCAATAAGTTTGACTCTACTTCAGGTAAATTCCACTATCTAACTCTGCTAAGTTTCTATTCTGAGATTCCTCATACATGATGTGACTGGGTCACATGGTGATGTTTTAAGAATCAAAGAAAAGTGAAGAAACTTAAAGAAAGAATATGCTGAATCTGATCGCGTAGATGGATTTCTATCGCGTAGCTTGAAAAATCGGATTCGTGAGCTACTTCTTAGGAGTTATGAGATATTGCTTAGGAATAGATAACAACAAGTTTTCATATGGATTGTAAGGATAAGTTTTTCCGCAAAGTTTTAAAATAAAAAGAAAATTTTTGATTTTATTTATTTTAAAATATCCTTACAATGGCATTTGGAAAGAAAATTGTTGCTTATAAGATTCCATTAACAGCAAGAGTGGAAACATGAAATTGATTCTTTCATTTGTGGTAATGTCTAAATTTACCAAATAAGGAAAGATTCTCATCACCCAAGTTTCAAGTGGACCGGAACTTGGAATCATGCAAGTTGTATAGCATGATGAATGAGAACTTTCAAGTTTTGGAAAAATTAAGACTAATTACTTGTTCACATGGATGTGTGAGTCAAGTAAAGGACTAAGGGATCGAGTACACATTCTTGTGCACTGATTAAGTCCACCACAAAAGATCGATAAGAAGAATCAAATAAGGCAGAAGGATAAAAGTTTCTCAAATCTGAAAAGATGGGAGAGTACTTTAGTATCAGTTTTGTGATCATCTTAATGATTAAGAAACCATATCAAAATTAGTTCTCTAAGGAAATCTTAGTGCATTCTTATGACTAAGAAGAGGAACTTGAATTGTTGAAATGGTTAAATCAAGAAGATGAGTCATACTTCGTTCCAATACAAGTCTTAGAGTCATACTCCAAGATTGTAACTTGAGTGACATGTCTCAAAAGAAGGTTTAAAACACTTGTCAAATGTAAGAGTAAAAGTTTTCTACTCTTGTACATTTGAAATTGGTAAGTTGTGATGTTTTGGATAAAACAAAGACCAACTTAGGCCAATTGTGTGAAGTGTTTGTCTTGATTAGAATCCACACTGTCTCTTGGATGTTTGACAAGGGAGTCTTATAGGTCAAGAGGACAGTGGGAGTCTTTAAGGTCTTGAAGGTCTCAAGAACTAATCGAGAATAAAACCTAAAGTTCTTCTCTAGCACACAATTTGAGGTTTATAATCTATTGTGTTGACATATTCTGTGCCCATTCCAGTTAAAGTTGGTTTTGCATATGAGTTCTTAGAGTTCTCAATTTGTTGCACAACAACTTGGAAGCAATGGTAGGCCCTTGAGCTGCCAGGTGGCAAGAAATTAAGATTGAGTTCAGTCCATATGAGTTTGGATTTGTCATTATCCTTGTCTTGTGACTATGATTTTGACAATTCACGTGGATAAGAACACATACACCAGTAAATCTAAGTGTCATAAGGTTTCTCTCCGATTCATGAAAATGATGGTGAGGAAACACTTTCACTAAGTAGATTTTAGCTAGATAGCAATTGTGATATTTGCATTCTCAAAGTCGTTAGTGGAGCGCGTGTGGTTAACCGGCACACTAACCTGGACTTGTGAGAAGTGGCAAAAAGGTCTAACCATTATGATTACGGCATACCTCTTCATAATTGTTTAGACACACAAGTGTGCTATCTAAGGGAAGGTGTATGATTTTGATAAAGTTTTATCAAAACAATCTAGCATCAGAAATCTGAACTTTGGTAAGAAAGTCAATGAAGTATTGATTTCTAGAAGTCCAACTGATTTCTGAGTACATGTCAAAGCTAGTGGGAGCATAAGTGTTATGCTAATAATCATCATGTTAGTGGGAGCATGATAATTATGATAAGTATTGGAAGTTAGCAATGTTAATTATAGAAAACAAAAAATTTCAATTGGGAAAAAGTTGTTTTGCTATAATTAAGGGAGAGGAAATTATGCTTCATCTCAAATCTATAAGCTTAGATCGTGAGGTTTTAATCATTTAGTCAAGGATATATATGAATTTCATGTTGGAATGGCTCAACATAAGGAAATTTTGTATATGGGTCCATTATTTGCGTTCTAAAATTCGATTATGATTACGGCATCCCTTTTCATAATCTGAATTATGAGAACTTGGCAAATTGAAATGGAAATATTATAGCAAAAGACTGGTTTAGTCTTTATGTAAGACATCATGAATCGTGTCCCATATGCTTCGGATATAGGATCGATTACATGTGCTATATTCATCCGTTCTAAAATTTTCCAAATGCCTGGGGCATTAAGAAGGGAAAAGGTTTAGAACTGGATATGACTAAAAGGATTAAACAATTGTCGAGGACAATCTAAGGTTTACCAAAGATTGGTTGCTCAAGGACAATTGGAAGTATAGTGATAATTCTGGAAGGACCATATTGACATAGTCTGTAAGGAGGCAACTCTTGTTCAGAAGTGATAGTCAAAATGGAATCTGGAAATGTTTCAAAGTTAGAATTTTCAATCTGTTTAAGATTAGGAAACTTAATGCAAGAAGGATGTTTCCAAGGAGCTGATCTCCTTTGGAATACTCTGTAATGATTGTTGTCAAGTCTTTCTGACTTTGTGCATAATCATTACGAGAGGATCAATGCATATAAGTTTAGAATCTAACAGATTTCAGTAAATGGCATGAATTTGGAATTCCTGCATTTGCGGTAAGGATTTGGGAGTGTGAAAAGAGAATCATTGAAGTTATGTTCAATGGATCTAGTTCACAAAGTAAAGATCATAGACAAACATAGTATGCATACTTGGTGTATGGCATAACTAGTGTTTAAGAAAACATAGTGTACATGCTTGGAGCATGGGACAACTATTGTTTTAAATTCAAGATTAAAGTTGATAGCTGAAACAGTATACAATGAATAATGTGTAATCATATGGTGATAAATAAAAGGTGTTTATTTATGTTCAAAGAGTTGATACCATATTGGATTCAATTATTATTGTGTTTCACTTTGCATGTTTTGACTTCCCGAATAAACTGGGTTATTCTTTCGGAATGACTAAGTTATTCAAACTATCCACAGTCGGTCATATGTTGGAAGTAGATATGAATTAAGACTGTCATGATGGGTTGTAGAGGTCTAAGGTGTTGGACAAGGCTACAACAATCATGAGTGCTCATAAGTTCTGAGTATTGGATTCAACCCGCGCTCATTGGAATCACTTCATGGATTTTATCACGAGTGATCATGAGACGATAATATCTTATATTCTTCAAACCTAGAGATATGAGTTGTTACTATGAGTTGATAGTACATTGATTGCACGAAACCGCATTTGGTAACTCGGTGCTATAAAACGTGCTTTTGTGTATGATTCAACAAGTAGTAGAACAAGCCATATGAGTCGAAGTTTATCCGTTCCTTTTACCTTCGGGATAAAAGTGATATCTGTGGGCCCCTCGATGATTTGATGATGACAAATGGAAGTGCTCGGCCGGGCCAGGACTGATTTGATTTGTTCAATTAGTCAGTTGTCATAAATCGGAAATCGGGAAACAACAAATGGACAGAGAGAATGATTATAATCCATGTCTCAGTCCATATGATATCTAGAATGGAGGAATATATGATCCCTTATCTAATGGACAAGTCACTGACAAAGGTCAGAGTTCATCTACAAGGTCAGAGTTCGACAGAAGCTTTTGAGAGCTACGATTGCCGGTTGGTTCCTGAAGTCATACGCAATAATAGTTTTAGACTTATCCAAGTGGGAGACTGTTGGATTAATGTCTAAGTCCATAACTATATTTGGTAAGACTTGACTCGACCCGGCATGGTCCATTTGGGTTGCATACCATCATGCACTTGGATGAGAGAAATAAGACACTTATGGTTATTAATATATTATAAGTTCTAGTATATTAATAATAAGAATAATGAGATTATTTAATTAGTATTGATCAAGAATTAATCTAGGATTAATTAAGTGATCAAAAGAAGACTAATTAAATATATGGGTTGATTGTGTAAATCATCCATACTTGTATAGTGGGCTAATGCTCCATGGATAATCAAGTTGGGCTAAAACCCATAGGATGGTCCATGGATGCTCCATGGTGTATTTGAACCCATGGATCCAAGGAAATGGAAAGTCATGACAATTAGGGTTTGCCCTAATTGTAACACTATATAAAGATCTTATTCTTGACAAAATTGGCGACTAGTATTATTCTAGTGAGGGCTAGCCAATTTCATGAAGTGTAGAATTCTCTCAAGTCATTCCATGTGTATTTGGTGTTGTGTGAACCATTTGAGGTGTCACACTTGGGGCACTAGGCACTCAAGCTTCATGAAGACTTTCTACATCAAGAGGTATGTATTCTATCTTGTTGCATTCATTGTTTTGTATGCTAGATTAGGATAATACCTTGGATGTTCTTATTTGCATGTATAATAGAGAAAACATAGATCCAAGGTATTTAGGGTTGCATGTACACTTAGGAGTGTTAGAATGCTCAAAACCCAACAGGACTTAGGGTAGGATCAAATATTTAACTATCAATAGGGTCCAATGTTATGTATGGCTAGCATACACGAGTGTTGTAGGGTTGGTGGAAGTTTCATGGATGAGTGGTGTGGGGTCAGTCAACTAGTTTTGCGATATATAGCCTTCCTCTAGGGTGTGAGTATTAAGCGTATGAGTATGCTAGCAAGTACTGTTAGGGTGTTATGATGATCCTCTAAGACAAATACGGGTAGGTTTGGAAGGTAGTATGGGCAGGTACTACCGGAAACATAGGACCCGTACGCGTAACAAGGAAGTCACAACCCCTAGGGCTATGTTGGGAGTTGTTTCCCTGCTATGATATGTGTGTTATCCGATATCCTCCTGGTTTATTTTTATTATGGTGACTACGCATCGAGTTGAGGCAGGATCCGGTTCGGAATAAGGAGCTGGCCGTTAGGGTGAGTCAGTTGCGTTGGATGACATGATCAGGAAGATCCTGCAGGAGGAGGTTGTTCTTCGAGCTCAGTTGCCAGAGATGTTTGGTTCTATCAAGACCGCCATGATTGAGTACTTTGATGAGCGTTATGTTGCTTTGTCTGAAGTTGCTACTGCTGCTGTAGCCATTGCAACCGTTGCAGCTGCAGGGGTTGGATCGGGTCGGGTTTTTCAGTATCGGGATTTCGACAATACGAAGCCCCCGACTTTTAATGGGGTACATGACCCGATCATCGCCCATGTGGTGGTTATCTGATGTGGACGGATGTTTCTTCACTTGTTCTTGTCCAGTTGACCAAAAGGTCAAGTGCGCTCTGAACCTTCTCAGAACCGGAGCGAAGGATTGGTGGAGGCTTGCTACTAGTTCATATTCTGCTAAGCATAGAGATGTTGTATCTTGGGAGCAGTTCTCTGAGATGTTCTGCTCCCGATATGTGCCGCTGTTGGAGCATGAGAGGTTGGCCCAGGAGTACTTGGATTTGAGGCAGGGTTCTAAGACGGCGACGGAGATGACCAAGATGTTTATGGAGAGGGCTATGTTCTGTCCTGCGTTTGCTGCATCTGAGCAGGCCCACATGACCCGTTACTTGAGCATGCTCAAGACGGAGATCAGACAGCTTGTTTTTACTCAGCGCTATGGTACATTGTTGGAGATACAGGAGGCCGCCATGCAGCGTGAGATTGAGATTGATTTGTAGAAGAAGGAGCAGAGGTCGTCCCCGATGCAGTTGCAGCCTATGCCAAAGCGGTTTAAGGCCGTTGATGTCAGATCTGGGGAAAGGGAAGGGTCGCACTTGTGTGAAGTGAAGCAAGGTGCATGAGGGTGCTTGTCGATCATCATCTGGCTGCCACAAATGTGGCCGACAGGTCCATATGGCGAGGGATTGCCGCCAGCAGGCCCCAGGACTTAGCTCCAGGATTCTTTATCATTGGTACCAGGTTGGCTATATGAAGGCCAACTACCCATCGCTTGTTGCTAGGTCGGTGTAGGCTCCAACGCCGGCTACTTTGAGGATCATGGATGGGAGTCAGGGCAGGGTGGAACCCCCAAGGGCTCGAGGTTGTGCTTTCCAACTTACTGCGGAGGAGGCCAGATCAGCTCCATATGTTGTGACTGGTATGTTTCTATCCATTATTCTATTGATTATGTTTTGTTTTATGCTTATGTTTGTACCTCTATTAGGTACGTTCCTAGTGAACTCTTTGCCTACTCTAGTGTTTTTTGACTCGGTTGCGAGTCAGTATTTTGTCTCTCGATCGTCTAGTAGGGAGTTTGATATGCCCATTGGGAGTTAGAGTGTCCATTGCGAGTCTCTATCGCCAACAAACACGGGATTTATGCATCATTAGTATAGCAGGGTTGTATTCTGGAGATTTTTGGGATGCCTTATCTGATCGATTTGATCCCAATCCCCATGGGGGATGTCTGCATGATTGTGGGTATGGATTGGTTGAGCCGTTTCGGTGCTATGATTGATTGTGAGGGCCAACGCATGGTAGTTCGAACCCCGAGTGGGGGAGAACTGGTTATCTATGGAGAGGGCACCATGATGGGTTCAGGGTTTTGTTTTGTAGCTAGGGCTCGACAGTATATTCAGCATAGGTGTACGGGTATTTAGCTTATGTGGTGGATACGCGTGTTGGGGATCAGCTTTCAGTTTTAGAGGTCTCGGTTGTCAGGGAGTTTGTCGATGTATTTTCGGATCGGAGGAGTTACCCGGTGTGCTTCCTGAGAGGTAGGTCGAGTTCAAGATTGACCTCGTGCTAGGTTCAGCACCGATTGCCAAGGCACTGTACCGCTTGGCACCACCTGAGATGTAGGAGTTGTCATCTCAGTTGCAGGAGCTATTAGGCAAGCAATTTATCAAACCGAGTAGTTCTCTGTGGGGAGCGCCAATTTTATTCGTCAAGAAGAAGGATGGTTCACACTCGATCTGTATTGATTACCGGGAGTTAAACAAGCTAACAATGAAGAACCCTTATCCCATTCCATGGAATGATGATCTCTTTGATCAGTTGTAGGTTGCATCTTGGTTCTCTATGATAGATCTAAGGTCCGGGTACCATCAGGTCAGGGTGAGAGAGGAGTACGTGGAGAAGACCGCGTTCCAAACTCGTTATGGGTATTACAAGTTCATGGTGATGCCATTCGGGCTTACCAATGTGCTTGCGGTATTCATGGATTTGATGAATCGGGTATGCATGCTGATGCTCGATCGTTCGGTTATTGTGTTTATTGATGATATCTTGGTATATTCCAAGACTAGAGAGCAGCATGAGGAGCATCTTCATGAGTTTCTGGGGGTTTTGAGGCGAGAACGGCTTTATGCTGCGTTCTCGAAGTGCAAGTTTTGGTTACGAGAGGTTCGGTTCCTTGGACACCTCGTTAACCGAGACAGGATATTGGTCGATCCGGCCAAGATCTAGACGGTGATGTAGTGGGAGGTTCTAAAATCTCCTTTAGATATAAGGAGTTTCTTGGGGTTGCTAGGGTACTATAGCAGATTCATTCAGGATTTCTCCAAGATTGTGGTACCCTTCACTCGTCTGATGAGGAAGGGGCTAGATTTACGGTGGGCCCCTGGGCAACAGACAACATTTGAGACGCTTCGGCAGAGATTATGTGAAGCCTCAATTTTGACGCTCCCAGAGGGAATTGAGGATTTCATGGTATTCTGTGATGCTTCCATCACTGGTTTAGGGGCGGTCCTCATGCAGAGAGGATGGGTGATAGCATATGCTTCGCGACAGCTGAAGTCGCACGAGACGAGGTATCGAAGTTGGGGGTAGTGGTTTTTGCCCTCAAATTTTGGAGGCATTATCTTTATGGGGTCCTCTGGACTATCTACACGGATCACAAGAGTTTGAGGCATATTATGGATCGGCCGAACCAAAACATGAGGCAGCACAGGTGGCTTGACGTAGTAAAGGATTATGATTGTGAGATCCTTTACCATCCGGGTAAAGAGAATGTGGTGGTGGATGCTTTGAGCCACAAGTCGGTTGGATCTTCAGATGGGGTATCATGTATGAAGATATCAGTGAATGCTCTGCTTTTTGGATTGATTAGGGAGGCTCAGGGCGAGGGTGTCCAGGAAGAGAACTGGAAGATAGAGAGGATCAAGGGTGAGATCACCATATTTGTTCCGGATAGTCATGGATTGTTGACCCGTTGTGGTCGGGTATGGGTTCCTATGTTTGGTTGGGTCAGACAGATTGTGTTGGAGGAGTCTCATAAGTCTCACTTTTCTATCCATCCTGGGGCCACCAAGATGTATCGGGATCTAAGATTGAGCTATTGGTGAACGTGTATGAAGAGGGAGATCGCCTGGTACGTGGAGAGGTGCTTGATTTGCAGGATGGTAAAGGCCAAGCATTAGAGGCCACATGGAAAGTTGCACCCTCTTGAGGTTCCCATGTAGAAATAGGAGCATGTTCCCATGTAGAAATAGGAGCATGTTTCGATGGACTTCATCACCCTCTTGAAAGTAAAGGTTTTGTGTAGCAAGGAAGTACCTTTGGTAAAGGTACAATAACAACATCAGAGGGGCTCCGAGTGCACCTAGGAGCCGGAGGATGAGACGCGAGAGAATTATCCAGATTAGTTCTCTACCACAGACTTCGAGGACAAAGTCTAGTTCAAGTGGGAGAGAGTTGTAACACGCCAGTTTTCAGGTGTTTTCAAATCTCTCCTTCGGTTTTAAATTATGTCATATTGGTCCTTGGATTGTAAGGAAGTGGCCCTAAGAAGCCCTAGTGGCAAAATGGTAATTTTAGGAAAAAAGGTGTACGCTAAGTGTACATGTTAGTACGTTAAGCGTACTAGGGCGTGCCCTAGTATGATAGGCATACACATATGTATGATGGGTATAGTAATATCCGAGTGAAACCCTACTTTTTAGGGTTTGTGGGGTATTTAAGCACCTTTATGGATCATTCTCCCTCATCTTTTCAACCTCCAAGACCTTGAGTCGTTTTTGGCAAATCCTAACCCTATAAAAGAGTGTTTTGAGCTAAAGTGTGTTCTTTGTGTGCTTAAGGAAGAAGGATTTGCATCAAGGAGACTAGAAGTTGAAGCAAGCTTGAGGATCTTGGATCATCAGCTTCTTGGGAAGCTCCAGAAGGTAAAAAGTTTCTACGTTGATGCTGTTGGGTTTTGAGCAATCTAACACTTCCTAAGTGTGCATGCAACCCTAATAAACCTTGGATCTATGTTTGTCTAAATACATGCAAAATAATAATTTTGCAAGGTTTATAACCTATCTAACATGGCATGGAGAACATTTCAACATAAAAGAGTTAGAAGAGATTACATACCTTTTTGATGAGTTTGGTTCTTGAGGAGTTTGAGGGCCAAGCACCAATAGTGTGAATGCCTCAAATGGAATCACAAAACACCACAAACTCATGGAAAACTTTGAGAGAGAATATACACTTGTATATTTCGGCCACACACACTAGTTCACTAGTTACACTAGGCCACCATTTCATGCTCCATAAGCATGCTTATATAGTGTGCATGGTTAGGGTGAAACCCTAATAACCCATGTCTTTTCCTTTCAAAGGATCCATGGGTTAAAAGCTCCATGGATCATCCATGGACTTCCATATAAGCCTAGCCCATTAACAAATGAGTATTAGCCCACACTATATAAAACCAATAGCCCATAATCTAATTAGTCTTCCTTTTAATCTCTAAATTAATTCATAATTAATTTAAGACTAAAAATAATTAAATAACATGACTTGATATTAATATATTATAACTTATAATATATTAATAAACATATGTGTATAACTCTCATAAAATTATCCATAAATAGTTTGGATGAGATGCAACCCAAATGGACCATGCCGGTCGGGTCAAGTATATACCAAATAAGTTATGGACTTAGACACCTTATCCAACAGATGCTTGGTTTTCTTGGATCTCATTTTGGTAGCCTTATGATGTTCTTTTTGTCACAAAAGTCCCATTTTTATGCATGTTTGGTTTTGGATGTTTTGGGTTGAGCTTTCAAACCATAGGAAGGGTTCTAAGCCATAAAAATGAGGTCCCTTTAGCTAGTTTGGCTCTATGGTTCTTGTAGAAGGTCCTAATTGATTAAGACCTTGCATTAAGGAGTTTTTAGACGTGGAATGTCATAAAGTCGGGAAATTTATGACCCTAGTATGCCTTTGGACCTTGGATCTGAAGTATGAGCTCAAGTGCTTAAGCCATTAAGCACTTAAGGAAGGAAATGGATATGCGAGGGTGCACCCTGCGTAGACTGGCGTACACCCTGCATACCCGGTCAGCCACCCCAATGGTGGTTTCTGCGAAGCCTTGTGTACATTATGCATACCTCCAGAGTACACCCTGCGTACTCACATGGATCAACCATTTTTGAGTTAACTCGGTTGGGTTGACTCTGTAGGTTTATGGACTTTGACCATTTGACTTTGAGTTTGACTATCTTTGACCAAGTTTGACCATGTTTAACAAATTTTGACTTTTAAGGGTATTTTGGGTATTGTTGGGATTTTGATGGAATTGGTCACTTGGTGGTTGTAGGCATTTGAGTTGAGAGCTGAGATTCATAGTCGGGCCTTATCAGCTCTGTTTAGTTGTCAGGTGAGTTTTCCTCACTATACTTTCGGGTCGAAGGCACCAAGGCCGGCCCATTGGTTTGACACTTTGATATTATTGATATGCTGAGTATGGAATAGATATGCATGCTAGTTTTGAAATGCTAGTCTGGTAGATCTGTAGGATTACCTGTGATACTGTATGTTTATCTGTATATGATATTATCTGTTATATGTCGACATATTGTGTGGGTTGGGTTGACGTTGTACTGCTCCATGTTGTAGTTAACCAACCCTAGAGCATACCAAATATGAGCTGAGGGCCAGGGAGGGCATGTCAAACTCATACTGAGGGCTTATGAGCATTCCAGATACGAGCTGAGGGTCGGGAAGGGCATGCCAGACTCGTATTGAGTGCTTAATGATATTCAGTTCAAGGACTGATCAGGTCGGGGAGATGGCCAGACATAAGTTGTGGTCCCAGGGGGAGCCAGACTTATGCTGTGGGCTTAGGGGTAATCCAATATGTTAGTTGTAGACCCTTTGTATGTTGTTATAATATTTGTGCTATTTGTTTGTGTATTGGTATTTTGGGAGAACTCACTAAGCTTTGAGCTTATAGTTTTGGATTATGTTTCAGATACCTCAGAGGATCGCGGGAAGGCGACTGTGTGATCATGCACCTCCTCATGTTTTGTTTCATGATTTTGGGATAACTCTGATATTGAAACTCCTTTGAAAAACTATTTGTAAACAATGATGATTTTTGGATTGTTTTAAAAGTTTAAATTTTTTATGAATTTTATGGATGTTACAATTTTCTCATAGAATGTGTAAATGGAACATGATGATCAAAGACTTGAAGGTTGAATGATGGTGTGTATGATGGAGATTAACAATGATCACCGACACATAGAGTGTGAGAAAGAGATAAACAATAGTCGTCACATGGATATTTTCAAGAATGTCATTGAATTCTTATAGGTTGGAGATTATAAGAATTAGTAACTCTAAAAAATTATATTATTATAGAATGTGATTGTAATGTTTTTTTTTTTTTTGACCTTGATTCTTGACTATTGTTAAAAATAAATTAGTATTTTGTAAAAATGTTGTTATTTTTTAATAAATGGTCCAATAATTTGTTATATTTTTAAGAAGTTTATTAAATAAAAATATATATTCGGTCAGAATATCTTTTACGAATGTTGTTATCATTCAAACATAAATATATTTATTAAGAATGTATTCTTTTATAAATATCTATAATACAACGTAATTTCGAAAATATGTCTTACTTCAAACCCATCATAATATTCTTTTATAAATATTTATAATACAACGTAATTTCGAAAATATTTCTTGTTTCAAACCCATCGTAATGCTCATATGGTGCACCTTTTATGACAATAACAGATTTTAACTCACAACCATTTCATGATACCAAAACACATTCTAGAGATCTCCACAGTAAGAAAGTTTTTTCTATCAATTTATTTATAACAACTAATTTTATTTATATTATTTTATTATTTTTTAAACAAGTTACAATTGATTGAGCATATATAAAATCTAATACAATCCTCGTAAAATATATTAATATAATGACAAATACTACCAATCTATATATCTTAAAAAGTCCCAAGAAAATAATGTTGATGTGGACATAAAACCAATGTAAGAGGATCTGGATGGATACAGACACCGAGACACGTGGATAGGTATACGTTATACCAATGGGAATTGAGAGGAAGATAACCTTATCAAAATTGTGATCCCAAACACACTCGGGGTGGAATCAACCGGCACGTGCCGGTCTGCCTATAGCCAACTAAAAAAAAAGACAAGATTGGACCCATGAAGAATAAGGTCAAAGTTTGTGTCCAAAAAGCGCAAAAGATGGACGGTGCTACATGTGATTTTATCTTAATTAATATCATATATGAAGAATTATTATATACTAAAAAAGATAACAAGATAACAATGATTTTTATTGCCATAGAGGGGTGAAGGAAACTATACATAACAACTTTTATATGGTGTTTAACTAAATTTTATTTTTAAAACTAATATATATATATATATATATATATATATATATATATATATATATATATATATATTTGAACAGCCAAATTTTTAAAACTAATATTAAAATTAGAAATAAAATATATGTTTATAATTAAACAAATAACTTGATTTTTTAAAATAAAAACTCAACTTTGAAAGTGGATTTTTTAGATGTTAATCGGATTATTTATATATAAACTTATTATTATTATTATTTTTGGAACGATGGAAGATTTTATTAAAAAACTAGCAAGAAGCTAGAAAAAGAAAACAACAATTACATCAAATAGAAGCTAAAACCGGATTATGAAGCCAAGAAGTCCATCTAATCCTAGATTTGCTAGACCTATTAGAAATCTGAAAAATGTCTTCTCCACAATAGCATCAAAGAGGTCGGATTTCCTACGAATAGTCGTGCCAAAAACAAAATTATTTCTAAAAATTCTAAGGACACCAACAAGCCGAGGTAATCACCGTGACAAAAGCTTTTCTTTGGCCAGCCCTCAAACTTGTAGAATCAGCTCACCTCATGATATCATTAATAACAAACCTATTCGGAAGACGAACATCCCACCAAATAGCAATACGGTTCCAAATCTCCAACAATTCTCTACATCCAACAAAAAGATGATCAATGGTCTCCACTGTAGCACTACATAACGGACACATGATTGATTGCACCTCCACACCACGATGAGACAATCTTTCCCTAGTTGGAATACCACCAAGTTTGATCCTCCACATCAGGATATTAAGTTTTATTGGAACCCAATTGTCCCAACGAGTATCACACTGAATATCAGTATCAACAAGAGTAACAGAGTCAATTAAGGTATTGGTTGAGGAAACAGAAAACATATTCGACACATCGACGAGCCAACCCAATCTGCCAGATCTATCAAGGAGACGAACATTCTGAACCACTTATATAAACGCATCCCATTTACTCTGCTCAATACCACCCTAGGTAACCGACGGAGATTACCCGAATCTCATCCTATAAGAAATCTCTCTTTCACAGAATCCTTATATGCAAATCCAATGCAAAAACTCTATGGAAAGTCGTTGCAAGAGAGCTACCAGAGATCCACTTATCATGCCAAAAACTAGTAAGAGCATTGTCTCCAACTCTAGTCGGACAAAGGTTGAGGAGATCTATCCCCTATCCTGGAGATTAGCAATCATGTGAATGAGACAATTCTACAGTCCTGAATAAGATTGACGAGGAGACAAAGTGGCAAGACCACCATCAAACCCATATATGTTTTTAACCACTCTCACCTAAAGAAGCTGAGAATCATGTGTAACATCCCAAAATTTAAGACCAAAAATCTCATTTTTAATTAAGTTATTATAGAACCAACGGTATAAAAACATTCATAATAACATCCCATGTCAAAACCAAAATGTCAATAATCAAAACATGTTATCATAAAACAATGTAATCCCAAAGATCTCATATGCGGAAAACATGGTGTGATGCGCTGCGATCATGTCGGCTCCTTCCCTTTTGCAAAAGAAGTACCTGAAACCAAAACTGAAAACCGTAAGCACAAAACTTAGTGAGTTCCCCTATCATACCACATATCATACAATAAACATACTGTCTAACATATACGGGTACTGGACTACCCCTTCAATCTCTTTCAACCGTTAACTGTCTAGCATATCTGGGTGCTAGCCTACCCTTTCGGTCTCTTTCAACCGGTAACTTGTCTAGCATATTAGGGTGCTGGCCTACCCATTCGGTCCTTTCGACCGGTACCTCGTTTAGCATATCAGGGTGTTGGCCTACTTTTCGGTCCTTTTGACCGGTACCGAGGACTATTTCACCCCTACTTCTATTATATAACATCCTAGTACATAAACATATAAGTCACATACTGCCTAGCATATCAGGGTGCTGGCCTACCCCTTCGATCCTTTCAACTGGTACTGGGGCCTATCCTACCCCTCCTACCACTATCAAATAATATCATAACATACTGGCCCATAAAGCATAACTGATAATCGTTGGATAAGGTGTCTAAGTCCATAACTATTTTTGGTATGTACTTGACTCGGTTAGCATGGTCCATTTGGGTTGCATGGTATCCTGATAACTGGATAGAAAAAATGAGAAGAAGAACACTTATGATTTGTTAATATATTATAAGTTATAATATATTAATAGGAAATCATATTATTTAACTAGTATTGATCAAGAATTAATTTGGAATTAATTTTGTGATAAAAAAGAGACTAATTAAATATCTGGGGTTGATTGTGTAAATCATCCATTCTTATATAGTGGGCTAATGATCCATGGTTTATTGGATTGGGCTAAAACCCATAAGGTGATCCATGGAGGTTAAAACCCATGGATCATGGAGGAAATGAAAAGCCATGACAGTTAGGGTTTACATGTGTAACCCTACTTGTGACACACTATATAAAGACTCCATAGGCTAGCAAAATCGGCACTAAGACTAGAACAAGGAGTGCTAGCCGATTTTGAGTGATAGTGTACTTATCTCAAAGTTATTCCAAGAGTTGTGGTGTTGTGTGAAACATTTGAGGCATCACATTTGGGGTGCTAGGCTCACAAAGTTCTTAAGGAATCCAAGCAACAAGAAAGGTATATTCTTTCACTAGCTTTTATGTTTCAAGTTCCCCATGTCATGCTTGTTTGGTTAAGAACCTTGGAAAAATCAAATTTGCATGTATCTTAGTAAAACATAGATCCAAGGTTTCTTGGGTTGCATGTACACCATAGGAGTGCTAGAATGTTCAAAACCCTCCAGTGGTATTAGAGCCTAGGCTTGTTTTTAATTATACTTGATGCTATATGTTTTTTTCCAAAGTTGAAATTCTGCATTTTTTGCATATAACTGCTTACCACGACGTGGCAATCCTTACCACGACGTAGTGATGCCCATGTATGCAGAATTTCAGGGTTTTGCTTGGTATTGGATGATGATCATTACCCTAAACTGTTTTTTGAACCTTAAAACCTGGTTTTGATGTGGTAATGATTATGCTAATCCAATTTCAAAGTTTATTATCAAATTTCAATCTTTATATGTGTTTATATGATTCTTGAAATTGTTGATATGAATGTTCATACACTTAAGAGTTTTGGTAGATCATAGGAATTATTCGCAAATTGTTTGTTAGTTTAATTCTTGATCTAAATGTTTTTAATGGAGTCCATAATTTGTCCTCAAGTTATGGATTACCAAAAGTTTTTTCTTTTAAAGTCCATTAAAGAACACATAGGTTACATAAAATGAAGAGTCTTCATTTTAATAAACCATTAACTCATAAGTTATGAAGTTGAAAAGTTTTGAATAGTTACAAAACTTGCCCTCAAGTTTTGGAACATGTAAAGTCACTTTAGAAAACTTTAGTTCCAACCCCTAGAATTTTAAAAGTTAAAATTCAACCCTTATACTTTATAGTATTACAAGTTAATAATATATATATATATATATATATATATATATATATATATATATATATATATATATATGTATGTATAAGATCAAGTCGTTTTACCGTTAGTAGGCCTCATTCACGAAGCTGGTCTATAAGGGGGGGTATAAGGTTGTTGCCTATAAAATGGCAGCTTAATGGGTGTCCACTCTAACCCACCGCTTCCTTGACTGGTGGAGGGTCGTTTGCCGAACAGGTAGGACAATGACTTTAATTCTCATTAAAAGTATAATGATTATTATAAATTAACTAAATGTTTTATAAATTCTCAATCTTAGTTACTTTAGGAAAATGTGAATTTGGTGCTAACCCATGAAATTACACTTTACACCTTGGTTAAGTCGTTAGTGGAGCGTGTGTGGTTAACCGGCACTCTAACTTGGATTTAACAAGGATGGAAAAGGGTGGTTTAAGGTTTATCATAGATCAGTGGAGCGCATGTGATTAACCGGTACATCGATTAGCTGATAAACATTAAGAGTACCCAGTAAATTTGCATGGTTATTTACACCTTGTTTTGTGATCCTCGGCATCCCAGTCACAAAACTTGAAGGGCACAATCGAGATTGAAACATGCCATTGAAATGTTCAATGAATCTCAAAAGAATCTAGGAGTTTCAAAACAATTAAAACCTAATAATACATTTCGTTTTTCATGGTGGAAATTGGTGAATTGTCATTCACCTACCTTAAAATATTTTATATGTTGGATTACGACATTCCTCTTCTAAGTTATAAAATATTATGTTGGGTCCTAGCCTTAATATTACATTTGGGTGTCTTATTAAGGACTATCTTTATATCTAATCTAAACTTGTCATTTTTCTTTTTCAGATGTCTTCCAACAATGCTGCTTCTGGCTTAAACCCTACCGACTCCTTCTCTCTCATGAACCTTTATGGGAGAGTCATCTTTGATGGAACTAATTTCAATGATTGGATTAGGAGCATAAGGATGTTCATTCACTATGAGGACAAGGAATATGTCCTCGACAAGGAGCTGAAGGAACTTGATGAGTCTTCTGCTACTCCCGAGGAGATCGCTGACTTCAGGACTCATGAGAGAGATGCTACTGAAGTGGCATGTATCATGCTGGCCATGATGACAGCCGAGCTCCAAAAGTCCTATGAGGACTTTTATCCTTTTGAGATGCACCAGGATTTGATGGAAATATACCATCAGAGTGCTCGTCAAGAGCGATAAGAAATAATCTCCTCCATGATAACAACCCGAATGAAAGATGGTGAACCCATCACGCGCCACATGTAGAAAATGCAAAGGTTTGTAGACCGTCTGCTGAAGTTGAATGTGAACTTTCCCGAGGAGTTGGCAATTGACATCATATTGCACTCCTTACCTTCTTGTTATGATCAATTCCGGATGACCTATCATATTAACAAGGAGGAGGTTACACTCAGCAAACTTCAAGGACTTTTGAAGACCGTCGAAAGTGGTATTAAAGGTAAACCGGTTGTTACCACTCCTACTCCTACCACCGCCCTTGTTCTGGCTATTGGGCAAGGAAAAAGGAAGAAGAGGAAGAGCCCTTCGGAGGGCACCAAGGGAAAGTCCCTTGATGGATCCTCTTCAAGTAGAACCAAAGGTGGTTCTGTCACTCCTTTTGCCAACCCTAAAGAGGCTGAATGCTTCTATTGCCTTGAAAAGGCACACTGGAAGTGAAACTACCCAAAGTACTTGCACGATGTTACGGATGGAAAGTGAAACCCAACCATGCAGGTATTTACACTATATTGTCTAATAAATCACCATATTCTAATTCTTGGGTTCTTGATACAAGTTGTGGTATTCATATATGTTCTGATTTGCAGGGACTAAGAAGAAGTGAGAATGTGGAGCATGGGAAGATAAACTTGATCATAGGGAATAGGAAAGCTTCACATGTCACCAAGATTGGAGTTTACTATTTGTTGCTAAGTAGTGGGTTAAGATTAGATTTGAATAAATGTTGTTACTCGTCTGAAATGGCGAAAAATATTATTTCCTTTCACGGTTTGTACAAACAAGGATCTACCTTTTCATTTGATAATGAATGTGGTGGCATTAATGCTTTCTATAATAATGTTCTTTATTTTAAAGCATTACCTTGTGATGGTGTATATGAAACTATGTCGGTTGTAAATAACCTAGGAAATAATGTGTTGTGTATTGATTCTTCCACTAGCTTGGATAAAGCATCATTATGGCATCGTCGTCTTGGACATGTTAGCAAGAAATGCATAGGCCAACTCCAAAAGGATGGAGTCTTGGAGTCATTTGACCTAAATTTGGATGATAGTTGTGAATCTTGTTTACTTGGAAAAATGACAAAGTCACCCTTCACCGGTACCTGTGTCATGGGTGAAGGTTTGTTGGATCTCGTACACACATGTAACGCCGAGGTTTTAGGGCTAAGCATTTTAGATGATGTAATAGTATAGGTCAACTATTGTAACTCTCTTGAAGTAATAAAGATGAAATATTTGAATACTATGTTAATTATGTGTATTTATGTGTTTATTACTTATTTATAAATGTATAATAAATAAAGGATAAAAATATGCGTCGAAATTAAAGTGTGAGATAAGCCCGATATCTTTACATAAAGTTGTAGTGGTCGAAACAAGGATTTCGGGGATATAAAGAACGCCGAAATCCGAGTTATAACGAAGAAGTTATGACCCGTCGAAGTTTCGCAACGGAACCGACACGATACCTGGAAGCGTAAATAATGAATTTATGATAGAGCGAATTTTAGCCTTAGCAATATAAACGAAAGTTGTAGTACACGTTAAACCGAGAGTGTGCATAAAAAGAACACCCAAATCTTACTTCGTATGAGGAAGTTATGAATTTTCTAAGATTTGGCTTAGCAGTGCACAACCCGAAACTCGAATTTTAGATCGAGCGGTTTTTGGCCTACGCGACCTAAATGAGAATTGAAGATCTCATTAATAGGAACTCAACGGTAAAAAAGACAGACGAAAACAGAGTCCGTATGTAGAAGTTATGAATTTTATGCAGACATTTCACAGTATAATCTCCTCGTACTGTTAAATTTACGATTGGTCGAGAATTAGCAAACGGAGTCAAAATGAAAGTTGTAGATCTTATTTTTAGCTACGGGTGGATATAAAAAAACGTCAAAAACGGAGCTCATATGTGAAATTTACGGATTTTAGAAGTCGGATGTGTGTTGTGCGAAAATGGATGATGTGGCACAATCTTGACCATTGCTTTCTCCCCAAGTCTTGCCACCAGATGGTGACATGTGGCACCAAGTTCAGCCATATTTCACCCTATAAATAGAACCTCTCTCTAGCCCCGAACCCCCCCCCCCCCCCCCCCCGAAAAGCCTAGGGAACCTCCCTAGCACGAGGCGGAAGCCCCAGAGTGCTCAACGGCTCCGAGAAGAAGAGCGTTTCGGTTCGGGAACTCTGATCCAAGCAAATCCCGGTTTTCTATAAAACCCGCTGTAAGTGACCTACACCTACACAGTTTTTAATATAGCTTTTAAATAATTATAGTAATGTTATTAGGTCCTTAAAATATTTAATTGGGCTATTATTATGGGTTATATAAGTATTGTTTAACGCTTATATAATAGTAATAATAGCTAGACTATTAATTAGTCGCGGTTAACATTTGACTAAATCCTAGTGATATTGATACTAGGTTTTGTCGAGGGAAAATTATTTTGAGATAACGAAGCGTTGTTCGAGTGCAGAGTCACCACCTTTCAGGTGAGTGCATAGTTACTTTCAGCTTACACATAGATATGAAGTATTTTATATAAATTACTGATGAGAATTAAACTCTAGATCGATTAGATCTTTCATAGGTATGATTATGGAAATCAAACAAGTCAAAAGCAGTAAGAGAATGAACACATAATTGAATCAAATGTATGCTTATGATTCAAAATACAGTCACGCCTCAGCAGAGCTCGATGAAGAACTTCCGCTGTAGAGGCGAGCTAGGGTTTACAAAACTTAGAGAAAATAAATGATAAAAGTGATAATTTCTAAGACTGCATGCATGCAACTTATATACTAAACCCTAGTACAAAAACATGCATGGTTGGACAGGCCCAATACCGGCAATCAAAACTGGGCTAAGGACCGAGCGCATGTCACAATCTAATAGACCCAACAGTTACGTGTTGTGTGTGCATATTATCTGTATACTTGCTATCTACAGGAATGAGTAATCGGGTTATTGTTGATTGATGAAATTAATAAAATTATTTATTGTGGGTTGAAACCCCTATGTGCTCACCAGGACCCCAAGCCTGACCCACTCAGTTTCTTTTATTACAGGTAGTGGCACATGAGCATAGATGTGATGTCTTGGGATGAGAGATTAAGAGATTTTAGGCCTGTAAATACGGAATAATGTAGTAAGGCCTATGTTGTATTGTTTATGCTTATTATCTATATCAAACATGACATCCCGTGTCTTTTTAATGAAATACATTTCTATGGAAATGCTTTTGATAAATCTTTATCATATTTTGTTTTGGGACAAATTCCGCAGCACTTTTATTTAAAATATTACTCTAATTTTCAAACAAAACATAAACAAAATTGGTCTTTTCTGGCCGTGAAAATGGGATGTCACAACATAGACGTGTGTGGACCCTTCAGAACCACCACAAGGGATGCTAACCTCTTCTATGTGACTTTTACTGATGATTATAGTAGATATGGTTGTGTCTACTTAATCAAGCATAAGTCAGAAACCTTTGAAAAGTTCAAAGCATTTAAACAGGAAGTGGAGAATCAGTTGGGCAGGAACATTAAGATGCTTCGATCCGATCGAGGTGGTGAGTATCTTAGTAATGAGTTCCTTGACTATTTTAAGGAATGTGGGATTGTCTCATAATTGACACCTCCCATAACACCACAGCTTAATGGTGTGGCTGAGAGACGTAATCGAACCTTGTTGGACATGGTTCGTTCCATGATGAGTCGAGCTTCACTACAAATCTCATTTTGGGGGTATGCCTTAGAGACTGCCACCCATATTCTTAATCTAGTCCCTACCAAAAAGGTTTCCAAAACACCTCACGAGATGTGGACTGGGAAAGTCCCCAATTTGGACAACATCAAGATTTGGGGTTGCGAGACTTTCGTGAGGCGCGAGACTCACGATAAGCTCGAAACTCAAAGTGAGAGGTGTATTTTCATCGGATAACCACAAAAATCCTTTGGTTACCTCTTCTATAGACCCAATGATGATGTGGTCTTTGTGGAAAGGATTGGAGTCTTTCGCGAGAGAGAATTCATAAGCCAAGGAAACAGTGGGAGGAAAATTAACCTTGAAGAAATTCTAGAGTCAAGTGGTGAAGGAACCTCAAACCCTAGCAGTCAAACTGAGGAGGAAACTCTTGTTGATCTAACTGATGAGTCTATACCTCTGAGGCGTTCCACAAGAGTTAGGAATGCACCTGAGCATTACTATGGTTTGAATATTAATGCAGAAGGTGATACACTTATCAGTGATAGTACACTGGTATGTTTGGATGAACCTAACAGCTACACAGAAGCCATGACAGTCCCCGAGTCTGCTAAATGGAAAGAGGCTATAGACAGCGAGATACAGTCCATGTATAACAATCAAGTTTGGAACTTGGTTGACAATGTACCAGGTCGTAAGACAGTCGGGTGCAAATGGATCTTCAAGAAGAAGACTGACATGGATGGTAATGTACACACTTATAAGGCGCGACTGATTGCAAAGGGCTTTTCTCAAACTCCGGGAGTTGATTATGATGAGACCTTTTCATCAGTAGCGAAGATTAAGTCCATTAGGGTTATGCTAGCCATTGCTGCATTTCATAATTATGAAATATGGCAAATGGATGTCAAAACTGCTTTCGTCAATGGAAAGTTGGCTGAGGATGTTTACATGAGTCAGCCAGAGGGTTTTGTCAGCACAGAGTACCCTAATAGAGTGTGTAAGCTTGAGAAATCCATCTATGGATTGAAAAAGCACCTCGTAGATGGAATCTTTGTTTCGATGAGAAAGTCAAAGAGTTTGGTTTTCCGAGGAGCTAAGATGAGTCCTGTGTATATTTAAAGGCTAGTGGGAGTATCGTTAGCTTTTTGGTATTGTATGTGGATGACATACTACTCATAGGAAATGACATCCCAACTCGGCAAGAAGTGAAGTCCTGGCTTGGGAACTGTTTCGCTATGAAGGACCTTGGAGAAGCTTCCTATATCCTAGGGATAAAGATTTTGAGAGAAAGGAGTAAGAGACTAATTAGACTTAGTCAAAGTACCTACTTGGATAAGGTGCTGAATAGGTTCAGCATGCAGGATTCCAAGAAAAGAGAGTTATCGATACAAAGTAACGCCAGACTAAGTAAGACTCAGAGCCCGAGTACAAAGGCTGAGATAGATAAGATGAGTTGAGTATCATATGCTTCCGCTGTAGGCTCGATCATGTATGCTATGACTTGTACTCATCCTGATTTGGCCTTTGCTTTGAGCATGGTCAGCAGATATCAGGGGAACCCTAGCAAGGCTCACTGGATTGCGGTAAAGAGCATTCTCAAGTACCAGTGGAGGACTAAGGACTGGGTCCTTACCCTCGGTGGAAGTGATGAATTGAGAATAGTGGGGTATATTTATGCTAGCTTCCAGACTGATAGGGATAATTTCCGCTCTCAATCAGGCTGGGTCTTTACCTTAAACGTAGGAGCAATTACTTGGAAAAGTTCCAAGCAGGAGACAGTAGCAGATTCAACTTGCGAATCAGAGTACATAGCAGCAAGCGTGGCAGCAAAGGAGGCGATGTGGCTGAAGAACTTCATTGGAGACCTTGGAGTAGTACCAGCTCTAAAGGATCCTATGGAGATTTTATGTGATAGTGAAAGTGCAGTTGCCTTAGCCAAGGAACCAAGGGATCACGGGAGATCCAGACACATCGACATAAAATACCATTTCATTAGACATTGAATAGAAGAAGGACTCCTCGTGACAAAGAGGGTATCATCGGATGAGAACCAAGCAAATCCCCTCATGAAGGGATTGGGTAGGGCTAAGCATCTTCAGCATACAAGGCGCATTGGGCTAAAGGATGATATTAGTTTTAGAAATTAGATAGCTTTTGAAATTAGTAAAGTGTAGTTGACATTTGATGATAAATAAAAGTTGTTATTTATTTATAAGTAAAGTATTACTATCTTTTGTCAATCGTTTACTATCATTTCAATTTTTGCATGTTTTGACTTCCAAAATAATTATGTTATGGTATATCATATTATTCAAACCATCCTCAGTGAATCATACTTTAGAAGAAGGTAATGAGGCAAGACTGTCATGAATGTGTCTGCAGTTTGTCTGGAACAAAGGGGCTGTAGTGTTCATGAGTACTCCTGGAATAGTGATTCGAGTATTGGATTCAACCCACGCTCACTTGTATCACTTCATGGAATTTATCTCGAGTGCTCGTGAGACGGTAATATCATATAAGTCTTCAAACCTAGATATATGAGTTGTTAACTATGAGTTGGTTATACATTGATTGTACAAAAATGCATTCATAACTCGATGTTATAAAATGTGCCTATATGTACAATTCAACAAGTAGTGGAACAAGAATAAGAGTCGAAGTTTATCTGTTCCTTCTATTCCTTGGAGGATTAGAAGCGATATCTGGGCCCCTTGATGATTTTGTTTTGACCTATGTACCGGGCCCGGTCAGAACTAAATTGATGTGTTCGATTAAGTTCTATGTCAAACAAATTGGAAATTTGGAAACAAATTGTTGGACAGTAAGTACGACATTGTTCCATGTATTTGTCCGACTGATATCTTGAGAGCAGAGGATTATATGATCACTTATCTTAAATGGCAGGTCATCTTAGTTCCGCGAGACTTTGAAAGATCTACGATTGTTGATCGGTTCCTGAAGTGATACCTGCAGTTATAGTTATTAGACTTATCTAAGTGAGAGACTGTTAGATAAGGTGTCTAAGTCCATAACTATTTCTGGTATATACTTGACCCGATTGGCATGGTCCATTTGGGTTACATGGCATCATGATAATTGGATAGACAAAATGAGAAGAAGGACACTTATGATTTGTTAATATATTATAAGTTATAATATATTAATATGAAATCATATTATTTAATTAGTATTGATCAAGAATTAATTTGGAATTAATTTTGTGATAAAAAAGACACTAATTAAATATATGGGGTTGATTGTGTAAATAATCCATTCTTATATAGTGGGCTAATGATCCATGGTTTATTGGATTGTGCTAAAACCCATAGGGTGCTCCATGGATGCCTCATGGAGGTTAAAACCCATGGATCATGGAGGAAATGAAAAGCCTTGACAATTAGGGTTTACATGTTGTAACCCTACTTGTGACACACTATATAAAGACCTCATAGGCTAGCAAAATTGGCACTAAGACTAGAACAAGGAGGGCTAGCCGATTTTGAGTGATAGTGTAGGTCTCTTAAAGTTATTCCAAGAGTTGTGGTGTTGTGTGAAACATTTGAGGCATCACATTTGGGGTGGTAGGCTCACAAAGTTCTTAAGGAATCCAAGCAACAAGAAAGGTATGTTCTTCTACTAGCTTTTATGTTTCAAGTTCCCCATGCCATGATAGTTAGGTTAAGAACCTTGGAAAAATCAAATTTGCATGTATCTTAGTAAAACATAGATCCAAGGTTTCTATGGTTACATGTACACTATATGAGTGTTAGAATGCTCAAAACCGTTCAATAATGGCATACCAGATGATTACCACAAAGGCAATCATCTCAACTATAACTCTTACTAGTGGGTCGGAATTGGTGCCTTCGACCCACTTCTACTGGAAGGTAACTCACCTCACACTGCTGAAGTCCCACGGACAAAAGTCTAGTTGCTGGATGACAGATTCCCGAACTGTCCACATCAAAATAACAGCCAATTAATAATTGGGTTCCAATACGTAACCATAAGTCCATGCTTAGGGTAAAAGAGTACTTTACCCCTAACTTAGCTTTATTCAAGCCCAAGGCCTAATCCAAAGGCCCAAAAGTCAAATTGTGAACCAAGGCCCAACATATGGCCTAATTTTCCAAATTAGGCCCAAACCTTTACATGGTCTTATCCTAAGGCCCAACCATTTATTTCAGTCTAAACATTTGGCATTCTAATGGTCCAATATCTCATAATCATCAAGGCCCAATTATGGCCCACCAATGGCCCAATTTTCCAAATTGGGCCCAAACCCCTCACATAGGCCTTACCCTAAATCCCATCCAAATATTCTAGTCCATATGCTTGTTCTTGGATGGCCCATCAATAACCCAATCACCTAAGCCCAATATAAAGGCCTAATAAAAATTAGGGGTTTCACATAAAATGACGATTAGGGTTAAGTGCTTCTTACTGAACCCATTAAGGACTTAATCCATTAAGTCCATCACTTTACGAGATAAATCATACGGTGTGATCGGGTGTAATTCATAATACAATTCCATTGGCCCAAAATGCGGGTCCCGATAAGTCCAAACCAACAAATCCAAAATTAGGTTTTCTAAACCCGAATTAGGGTTTCCAACCCAATCACGTTCCAGTTAGTCCATTTGTTAAGTTTTTAGGTTAATTAATTATTAATTAAGTTAGGCACCACCCACAACCACCTCGGGTAGTGGTGGTCAATGGCGGCTCACGGCGGCGGCTACCACCTCACTGTGGTGGTGATAGATTTCCTTAATTATTCCGGTCAAAATACAATATTACAATGCAATATCCAAATGGACACACACACACACACAAATAACTCATACACACACACACCCATCCACCCTTGTGGCAGCAGGCGGTGGTTGGAGGTGGCAGCCACCACCTCATGGTGGTGGTGGTGGCTTTTCTCGTGAAATTCGGCCAACCAACACCACACACAATACACACTCAAAGCAGAAATACACACACACACACTGTCTGTTTGCAAGACGAATCCAGCCACCCACCTTGTGGCGTACGACAGCGACAGTATCACAAATGGCGGCAACAGCGGCGCTTACGGCGGTAGTGGGACAGCCGGAGCAGTGACCCGAGTAATAGCCGGAGGAATCAATGATGTTGACAACCGCATGGGCGGAAACTGACGTCGTCTAAAGCAGCGGTCGTGTTCTCTGATCTCTAAACTAGTCTTGAATCGCCCTTGATATAGCAGGAACAGGGCCAGTAGCGGCAGCAACAGAGTGGGGGCTTGTTCGACGGCAACTTCGTCTTTAGTTGCAGTGGTTCCGGCGGAGGAAATGGTGGTCGCGCCTCCACCAAAAAGCGACCACAATGGCCATGACTCTCGGTTCCGTCGGTCTTCGATATCTCCGGTCGTAGAGAACGTCGTCGGTGGTCTTTGCCGGTCGGAAAAAGAGAGTAAAGGGGTGTTGGTAGGCGACTACATCTTTTCCCTAGTGTTAGGGTTTGCACCATAATATATATATATATATATATATATATATATATATATATATATATATATATATATATACACTTCCATCCCCTCCTTCCAAATTCTTTTCAAATTAAATCCAATATTTACCGAATAACCCCCATCTTTAATAAATCCTTACAATTCAAGTCCCAATAATTACCATGCAACCCTGTCTTCTTAAATATTTACAAACTGAATCCGGATTTTAGCTTTTAGCCCCAGCCTCTAAAAATCCCTTCTTAACAAGTCCAATATTTTACTAAACACCCCCTGACTTCTGAAAATCTTTACAAAATACTCCCATAATTACATTTTAACCCCTAAAAATCCAAATTATATTATTTGGCTCCCTAAAACCAACACCCTGCTAAATATTATGGACTTTCGGACTACTATTCGTTTATTAATCTTTATCTATTTATTTATTTAGTAAACGAGATGTTACATCATGAAATAATCTCCAACGCCATTTAAACACCATAGCTCTATTAAAAGCAAAGAGACTTCCTACACCAAGACCACCATCCTATTTAGAAGCTAGAATTTTATTCCACTTCACCCAATGCATCTTTCTCTCCTCCAAATCAGCCCCCCAAAAGGAATTATATCTCATAACTTCCAACATGTGAAGAACGGTAACACGAGTAGGAAACACAGACATAAGGTAACTTCCCACCAAGCCAAGAACAAACTTAATCAAAGTAAACCGAATCCCTAAGGAAAGAGATTTGGCTTTCCACATCGCAAGTTTACCATGAAATCTATCAATAATGGTTGACCAAGCCTTCACCCGACCCATATTATCACCCACCAGAACTCCAAGATGGACAAAAGGAACGATATCCGCCCCACACCCCACAGATCTAGCCACATCCGTAACCATCAAATAGTTTAACATTATAAAAAGGAAGGATACCCGACCCATATATATAAACTTATTAAATAAACAGTTTAGCGTTATCTTAAAAAATCCGTTATTTCCGTTGAAAAGAAGAAACATGAAAGCAAAATAAGGGTTATGTCTAGATAACAAAAGACACAAAAAATATGCAGATAGTGATATCCAAAATATTGTCATGGGTGACCTTTTTGTTACAACCCACTCCACCAAAATCAAAGCTTTGGAGGAACTCCTCGCAAATCTTGACCCAAAATCTATTATACCAGAGAAACATTTACTTATCTACGCAATCAGTGGATTATTAAACAAATTTGATTCGGTGGAAAACATCACATGATATGGATTTTATCTCCCCATCTTCTTGGAGACTCCACTAATGTTCATCATGGAAAATTAACATATGTCTCATCCTTGCTCATCGACTTTAGGAAGTTACATGGAAGATTCCTCCTCGCCCACGATTCTATAAGATAATAAGGATAAAATAGCCTTGGAAATTCTGAGAATTGTGATTTCACTATCAAATCAAAGTCTTGGGTGGTCCTCCCTAATCTTTGATTGGATAAGACTCAGAAGAGAAAAGAATAGAGAATGAGTATATGAATTTTCGTAAGTACCAGAAAAAACTGACCAAAATCGGTTAAATACCTTCTTTGTCTGAAAACTGTCATAAAACAGTTTGGCAACAGTCAACAAACTGTCATAAATCCGGGTTTTCTATAAGAATTAGTACCAAGTCAAAAACGGGTCAAATATTCTAAATTTGGATTTATGATGCATTTTCAATACAACAATATAACCTAAATATTCTAAACAGCTCGATCCCAGCCAGGGGCTCTGCCCCTTGGACCCCGCCAGGGGCTGCCGCCCTTTGGACCCCGCTTCCAGGGGCGCTGCCCCCGGACCCCCGTTTGTCCAGGGGCTTCGCCCCTAAATGACAGTCTACTTTTAATCTTGAATAAACTTAAACAAGTGTGCACTCCACACCTTCCTTACTTGTTTAATATTTATCAAGATCACTTTTGGTCAACAAAAGTAATCCCATTACACTTAAATCACATTAGTGAAACAAATCACCAACAGATTCTTCATGTTGGAAATAACAATCCAAGCTGGGGAAAAGAGTGTGAATTAGCGTTATGACCGGATCTATGTTCCGCCACCAAGCAACAGATAAAAACTACAACAACAATCGATGGTGTCGTGGCAACAACAAGTTGATGGGCTGATTGACGCCCCTCATCGGTTGTAGGAGCATGGATCACATTTTATCATTCATGTTTTTTTTGGACAACATCTTGTTACGAAACCGCATGACCACCTCGCTAGGTATGATCCTTTTGGTCCACATACAACCACCGATGCATAATGTTCTTCGGCTTGGTCCTGAGTTATCTTGTTTCTCTACAAATTTGTTTAATACAATGTCGTTAAATGATCCTGTGCAAACAACAACAGGTTGATGAACAGTGGGGAAACCGACTATTTTCACACCAAAAAATGTATCTTGACTATTTCCTTTAACAGTCGAGATACATATTTTGTCTTAATTGGTAATGGTTCTCACATGTATGTTGTCATGCACGACCACCTTTTCCTTTTAAACTTTTGTATCGTGTCGTCCTTTACACCTCAAATATATTTTTATCACTCCTATTACTAATAAAAAATATGATTTATGTTCCGTTTAATTAAAATTTGACGTGACAATGATGACCCCTTTTATCCATCCATCTTGTCCACTCCACAAGTGTTCGTATCTTCAAGTTATCCCACATTGCATCGACGATTAGGCCACTTAGCGGTCATGTGTTGACGTCTTTAGCGTCATATATATATATATATATATATATATATATATATATATATATATATATATATATATATATATATATATATATATAGGGCAAAGTGAATATACCCTTAAAGGTATATAAGCTTAGTTATCCAAACTCACTATACTACATTGTTTTGTATCATATATGTATTGTAATGGTCCAAAATTCTAAACATTCAACTCCTAACTTGATTTACTTCCAAGATTTTTATATTTCACCATTATCTTCCTATTACATAATCTTCATTTTCAACTACAATATATATAGCCTAGTAGGTGTTCGACATGAAGTTGTGATGTAAGGGAAAGATAATAATGAAATTTCAAAATTCTTAAAAGCAAATCAAGTTAGGGTTTGAAGTTTGAAAACATTGTAATGCATATATGATACAAAACGACATATTATGATGGTTTGGGTACCAAAGCCTATATACATTTAAGGGTATATTCACTTTTCTTATATATATATATATATATATATATATATATATATATATATATATATATATATATATATATATATATATATATATATATATATATATATATATTTCTTGTAATAATGACAATTTTATAAAGTTTGTCAATCATATCAACTTGGAAAGCGCACAAAGCTTCCGTTTGTTCTTTTAAATTCCAATGTTTATCATGCATTTGAAATATTTCATTATGATATGTGAACTTCTTCTATTTTGAGTGTTAAGGGATTTTGATATTATGTAACCTTCGTAGATCACCATACTCACTATCTTTGGATCTTTCCTTTGAAACAAAATTTTGATGTTTTTGTTAAATTCCATGAATTATTTCAATATTTTAAAATTTAATTAAAAACAACAATTAAATCACTTCAATACGATAAAAGGGGTGGTATGAAAACAAGCAACCACAATTTCTTTTCTACCAATTGGATGCATTTTTGTTTTATCATGTCATTGCACTTCTCAACAAAATGAGAATTTTGAATACATGTTTCATGTTATTAATAAAATGGTGCCCACTCTTAATTCCAACACACCTCCCATCAATATAGTAGGTGGAAGCTCTTCACATGGGGACCCGTCTCCTTAACATCCTACAATCCACCTTGATCCAAAATGAAACCCCTCACTCTCTTATGTTTCAGACACACACGATATAAACTCATCTTCATATCTTTGGATGCCTTTGATATCCTCCTACCACTATATGTAACAAACTAGAGCCACATACCACCTCATGATTATTTTTACCATACCTTACTCATCATCGGAGATAATGCTTCCTACACATGTTCTCTCTTAAAATCATCATATCTCGTTATGTCATATTTAATGAGTATGTATTTCCTTTCGACTCGGTCACATTGATTGGCACTCCCTCCTACTCATTTCTAGATGATCACTCCAACTTGTCACCTCTCTCCCATGATATCCTTGAGTCTCCACATCCATCCACCATACCTACTTCGTCGTTATCTCTATCTAGTACTTAAGTCAACCTCTACAATTCCTCGAAATACACACTTAATGACAACGTGTTCTAGAAGCGGTAATTCCAAACTCATTAAGCATTTGGACCTCCCAACTTTATATATATATATATATATATATATATATATATATATATATATATATATATATATATATATCCTTTCCCATGGTCCTACCTACATGCGTTATAGGACCCACACTACAAAAGGTCATACACAAGGAATATCATGCCCTTATATCGAATGTAATTTATGTTCTTATTCTGATACCTCTAGGGGTCAATATGGTGTGATACATGTGAACCTTTAGTCATAAATATGACACCAACAAATCTCTAGCCAAATATATGTCTCACCTTGTGGCTAATGGCCTCGAACACCAATATCGTATGGATTACGAAGAGACATTTAACCCGGTTGTCAAACCGGATACCATTCATATTGTTTTCAACTTACCGGTCTCTCATCATTGACATATCTAACAATTGGATGTGAAAAATGATTTTCTACACGAGAACCTTGAGGAGACAGTTTACATGCACCAACCCCTTAGCCTTCAAGATTCTTGATTTCCAGAAAATTATGTCACTTACAGCCATCTTTGTACAGCCTCAAGTAGGACTCAATGGTATGGTATCATAGATATGCTTTGTATGTCTTATAGGTGAAATTTCTGACTGAAATCTTATGTAGGATTTAGAGTAACATGTTCACCAAGATCTTTTCCAACATCTTGACCAATATGCTAGAGATCACTAACCCTCATGTTTGTTCTTTATTTTATTTATCTCTTTGATCCAGGTCCTAAATGTGTCAAGAAATACCTGGTGAAATCGAAACTATTATAGGAAACATGAAGAAAAGACGTGGTCTTTAGGAATTGCAGGATAAAGGAAACTTGATCATCAAGAATCCCGAAGCATAAGTTGATGTCAAGATTTTAAGGATCCAGTTTATGGTCGTTAATGTCTTTATGTATAAACAGGAAGTCATAGTTTCAAACACTCACACACGAACACTCTCGTTTCTACTTGTACTATGCAACCATGAACATACTACATGTACTAATTCAATTCATTTAATAAAAAATATCAAGAAAACCCGAATATTTCCGGCTCCCAAGTTTTTGTGTCGGCAATCTAACCTAAGATCAAGGGCTTTCCTCGTAACTCTTGTGTTTTGCATCTCATAATTTGGTTCTGAATACAACACCACAACCTTTACTAATTTGGTTGACACTTTCTTTGCATATTTTTGACCAAAATAGTATGCTTGTAAGATAGGGTTCCAACACAACTGCATATACTCATCATTATTTATCTACAACTTACAACATGTCATTGCATATCTACAACTATATATAGATTACATCATCCTCACGACATCTTCCATTAATTTTCTTTAGATGATTATCTATTAGCTTAACTACGAGTTTCCAATGATCAAATTGTGTGACCTAAACTATTTATGGGTATTAGGGTTGTTAGATCAGCTTCGAGTATTTTTGTTTCACACCAGAATTATGTAATTGAGATTATTGAGTGGGTTAAAATGCTCAACGACAATCCATCTCAGACACTGGTTGAGTCGTCCACATGTTAGATTTTGCTGGTCCTCTGATGGCTAACCCATTCTTATATTATAGCCTAGTTGGGGATCTTCAATATATTACTTTTAATAGACTAGATATTTCTTTCATTGTATAATGTATTTTCTTATGAATTCATGATCTGCAATAGCCTCATCTACATGCTCTTAAAAGTATGATTTGATACATACATGATACTCTTACCTATGGTGTATAGTTCATGTTTCCCATTCATCAGATCTCATCGCCTGCTCAGATGTAGATTGGGGGATGCCCAATCTCTTAGAGATCTATGTTAGGCTTTTTTGTTTTTATACACATTATTTTGTTATAAGGGACAACATTATATCGTGGTCTTCTAATCGTCAAGGTGTAATATCACATTATGGTGCTCAGGATGAGTATCACGGGGTGACTACAATAGTTGAAACTAGTTGGATCTATAACCTTCTTTGGGAGTCTAGTGTCCAATGCACAAGGTAAGTATTATGTATTGCGATAATCTTAATGTCATTTATATGTCTACGAACCTGGTACAACATCAGCGTACCAAACATAGAGATCGATATCTATTTCGTCTGGGACAAAGTTGGTAGGCCTTATTTGAGCTCTCCATGCCCCTTCCAACTTACAGTATGCCTATATCTTCACGCAGGGTCTCTATACATCATTGTTTCATGAATTCAAAGCCATTTTGAACGTCTGTCCCCCTCTTAATTAAACTATTGGGTGATATTAGTATGTATCTATTATGTATTTATTATTTGGGTTCTTTGTATTATATAAACCATAATTCATAGCTAAGTATACAACCCATGGCCTCATTTTATTTGTACTTTGTACATTCATTATTTTGAATTAGGAAAATATAGTCCTTAATAGTTTTGGCCCATATTTATGATGGGTTTTAGCCATAAGAACTTTCCTATGTGCGCATGCAAAACCCTAATGCTTGGATCTAGGATTTCTAATAAACATGCTTTGAATCCAAGACTTCTAATTACTAATTAGGTTAAATAACAACATTGAAACAGATCTAGAATCATACCTTTGAGTTCCTTGTTGATCTTGAGGTCTTGGAGCTTCTAGAGTCACAAATGTCACTCCTCTAATGGCTTACAAACACCAATAGCAATAAGAATGATTTAGGAGAGAGAAGAGGGGAGGAATTCGACCAGAGGTTCCTTTCTTTTTCAGAATTGTCGAATTCCCTATGCCATGGGGTCTATTTATACTTGTAGACTCCTTAAGGGTTACAACCTAAACCCTAATTGGATAATCTTCTCTTAAGCTATCCAAATCCATTCCATAGATAAGCATATGGACGATTTTAGCTATCCAAAAGCTCTTAGAATTCGTCCAAGGCATATCCTAATGGATTTATAGTCTAAAGCTTAACTATCAAACAATTGACAGTTTATACCCCTTTATTTAATTAATCTCTTTAAGTCACCAAATTAATTCTAATTAATTCTATGACTTATATTAATCAAATAACAAATATATTATTCATTATATTATTCTCATAATATATTAATAATATTTACTCTCTCTTAATAAATCATCCTATCAAGTTGCTATGGTGAAGGCAACCCAAAAGGACCATGCACAATCGGATCAAATACTTGCCTAATATAGTTACAGCCTTAGACACTATTCCAACAGTCTCCCACTTGGATAAGTCTAGTAACTATACAAGTACAATTCGGTTTGCAATCGTAGCTCTCAAAGACGCTTTCAACTCTGATCTAATCAATCTTGTCCTTTAGATAAGGGAACGTACAGTCCTCTGTTAGATATCATGCTGACAATCCTATGGAATGGTTAGTCAAGCATTTAGGTTTCTCGATCTCTGATTTATTTGACATAGAACTTAATCGAACACATCAATTCAGTTCTGACCGGGCCCGGCACATAAGTCAAATCAAATCATCGAGCGGCCGAGATATCGCTTTTACCTTCTTAGATAAAAGTTACAAATAAACTTTGACTTATATGCATTTACTTATTCATTTACCAACTATACACAACAATACGTTTTATAACATCAAGTTACTGATGCGTTTTCGTATTATCAATGTACAATCAATTAACAAATAATAAACCATATATCTAGGTTTTAAGACTATATGATATTATCGTCTTGCGATCACCTTTTATATCTTATTCCATAAGATGATTCCAGCAAGCGCGGGTTTATTCCAATGCTCAAAACTAGTTCATAAGCACTCATGAACGTTGCAGCAATCCTTATGTTATGTCTAACACCATTTAGACATTCTACACACCAATTCATGACAATCTTCTTTCATATCTACTTCCAACATATGAACGATTGTGGACCATTTGAATAATTCGATTATTCCTAATAACCTCAATTATTCTGGAAGTCAAAACATGCAAAGTGAAACAATAGCTAAACAATTAACATAAGATAGTAACATTACTCATAAATAAAACTCCTTTATTTAATCATCAAAATGTCAATTACATTTATCTATTACACGTTTCTAATACTATCTAATCTATGCTAATATCATCCTTCAGCCCAATACTCCTAGCATGCTGCAAGTGCTTAACCCTACTCAGTCCCTTCGTAAGCGGATCTACTGGGTTATCTTCTGATGATATCCTCTTAACTACGAGTTGTCCTTCTTCTACACGATGTCTAATAAAGTGATACTTTCTGTCGATATGTCTTGATCTACCATGATCCCTCGGTTCCTTGGTTAAGGCAACCGCTCCTTCATTATCACAGAAAATCTCCATGGGCTCCTTTATGGCAGGTACGACTCCAAGATCACCAATGAAGTTCTTTAGCCATATTGCCTCCTTCGACGCTTCGCTCGCTGCAATGTACTCTGA